>NC_091301.1:49351355-49481306 GCF_038502225.1 Cherax quadricarinatus
CATCACCAAACATGCTGGTTATAAATGGTGGGAAGCGATGGTCGCAGCAAGTTGTGGTTGCCCGGAGAGAGGAAGGAAATGGAATGAAGTTGTGTTCACTTTATCACCCTACACTAGAAACATCCGTCTCTCAGTGAGTTATCCTGATGTCGTGTCTGCACGTTTCAGCATCCAGACACAGGTACAAGCAGGATCTAGCCGAAATTTGCCGAATTTCTTCGAGAATTGTAAGTGACCCCACACTACAGCGTTCCACGCTGTTTCTCACGTCACGTGTTCAGCGTCACTTGAATGTTCTGCTGTTGTTGTTCTGCTCAGCACAGCTATTTCAGCAAGCCAGATGTGAGTTTTGTGGGGATTTCTGCATCCAGTATGCGTGTCTCCGTGTATGTGAGAGGAGGAACTGGCCATTCCTCACCCGCCTACCACCACTAAGTGCTCACTCCCTCTGCTGTGTTTTCTGCTGTTTTCCGTGTGAATTCATTGCCAGAGCTGTGTATCCGAGTGCCCGAGGCCACTTGAAGCTACGTGGATCAGCAAGCCACGTAGATCAGCAAGCCACGTGGATCAGCAAGCCACGTGGATCAGCAAGCCACGTGAATCAGCAAGCCATGTGGATCAGTATGCCATGTAGATCACGACACCATGTGAATCCCGACGCCACGTGGGGTGTGGCCGAAGCCACGTGGATCTATGAGCCACGTAAGTTACCGATGCTGCTGCCCGACGTCACGATGTCTGCCTGACGTCACCTCGAGATGTCTGCTGACGTCACAGTGCTGCTGACGTCACCTCACGGCAACACGCCTGACATCACATGTCACATCGAGTGTTTCAGTAATTATGTCAGTATTGTCGAGAAGATTGAGAAAAGATATATGTTGTGTGTTAATCAATTCCTCTCAGTCAGTGTTCTCACATGTTAATGTATGGCTTAGTGTCAATTTTGTGCACCGAAAAGCATCATTTGCTAGTTTAAGCCATGTTGTACCGCATGTACCGCGGGTGTGTGTGCAGTTTTCCGTGTTTCCTCTTGGGTGTTGAGCCCAGCTGTGTCAACCACAGGTCTGCGGCCAGACCCCTGTGTAGCACCTTGTGTTGTCACCCGGTGTGCCCAGTGCGTTTGACAGCTGATATTAGTCAGCCTGAGCGTATGAGCCCCTTTGTACAGAAAGCTCTTATGCTTGTCGCTCATAGATGTTCTGCAGAATCGTACCTGCTACAATTCCCATCGAGATTTGTTTCACTTCACCTCTAGATCTTCAGAGTGCAGTTATATGTAGAGAAACAAGTCTGGGGATGCTTAGACTAACCTCTGCTATAACTTCAACTGCCGAATGACACTCGTCAAGCCGCAGTTAGCCCTGTCGGCAGGCACTGTGTCAGCCTCGTGTCACAAGCTTCAGTGAGCAGCCTGCACAAAGAAGATGTCACTTTGACTGCTAGCTCACTCACTTCAGTCTGGTGTATGATGTTACAACTCCCAGATGTTTCGCCCAGTCATCTCTGCCACGACTCGCTCCACGACTTACTCCACGCTCGCCGGCAGTGACAGCCCAGCGACAGTACCAGTCGAGAAGTGTCCTCCTGAGTTGCTTGCCAGAAGTCCTGCCCAGTTGCAGAGTTTAGACTACGCCTCACTCGAGGGCACCAGCATGTCATGCCCCAGGTTGAGTGAAACCTGCAGTGACTCCTACAATGACTGCTTCACTGTTCTTGAGGAGACTGTACCCCGTTACGTCACAGCTCAGCCACAGCAATGTCTCCTGTGTTGCACTATCTGTCCAGAGGCAGGAAGGCGTGCACTGATGCCCTTCGACGCTCACTGCCTTTGACCATGATGTTTAGCACACCCAACATGTTTTTTTCTTCCCTCCCTGTAGGAAGTTTTTTCTTCCATGTCCATAAGTATATAAATGTTTTTATTTTGTGTTATGTGCCCTGTTCCTACGAGAGAGACCGAGTTTTTTTTACCACCAGTATTGTTGTGTCGGGACGAGGCGAGGTAGGTGGCTGAGCGTATGTAGACAGCCTGTACTGTCTGCACAGACAGCCTATGCTGTCTGCCAACTTAGTTCATATTTCTCGGCGCTAAGATGCTGTCCTCTCTAGACCTGCCAAGGTCAGTGGGATGCTAGTTCCACTCACTCACTCAGCAGCCTAGAAGCAGTCAACAAGTCCTACTAGCTCTCTCCCTCGTGGGATGGCCCTCCCCGGCCATGGGTACAAACACACAAGCCTGTGTACCCACCACAACTTTGCAAATAAACTAAGAAGCCTCCGAAGACGTATCATTCATGTAAACAAATCTAAAATATATTTAGTTGGGTTAGGTTAAAATAAATTGCGTTTGTTATAATAAGGTTGGGTAAGTTTTCTAAGAAAATTTTAGAAAGGACTTAATTTTAAATGAGTTCTTGCTAATTGACCAGTTTTATATATTCAGCACGATATATATATATATATATATATATATATATATATATATATATATATATATATATATATATATATATATATATATATATATATATATATATATATATATATATATATGCAATAAGATCACAGTAAACAGGTGATATCACAATATGTGGAACAAGCATTGCAAAAAAAATATTTAAAGTCTGATCACTTTCGTGAATTATCACATTATCATGGAACTGTTAAAATGAGATATGTATTGAGGCACTGAGGTAATGAGGCACTAAGTTACTGAGAAACTTAGGCTCTGATACACTGAAGTACTGAGGCACTGATTTACTGAGACACTGGGATACAGAGACTCTGAGCAGTACTGAGACACTGAGGTACTGATACAATGAGGTACCGAGATACAGAGGCATTAGGGTACTGAGGAACTGAGTCTCTGAGTTAATGAGGCGTGACGTACTGAGGCTCTGAGATACTGAGGTACTGAGACAATGAGGTACTGAGGTACGGAGGTACTGAGGCGCTGAAGTACTGAGGTACTGAGACACTGAGGTACTGAGGCACTGATTTACTGAGACACTGAGGTACTTAGACGCTGAGGTACTGAGATATTGAGGTACTGAAAGAGTGAGGTACTGAAACAGAGGTACTGAAACACTGAGGTACTGAGACACTGAGGTACTAAGACACTGAGGTACTGAGGCATTGAGGTACTGAGGCATTGAGGTGCCGAGACACTGAGGTACTGAGGCAATGAGGTACTGAGGCATTGAGGTGCCGAGATACTGAGGTACTGAGGCATTGAGGTGCCGAGACACTGAGGTACAGAGGCGCGGAGTCTCTGAGAAAAAGAGGTACTGAGGTACTGACGCTCGGCAGCACAGAGGAACTGAGGCACTGAGACACTTGGGTACTGAGGTACTGAATCACTAGGTATTGAGGCACTGAGGTACTGAGGCACTGAAGTAGAGAGGAAGCTATGCAATTAGGGAGTGAGATACTGAGGTATTGAGACACTAAAGCACTGAGGTACTTACGCATTGAGACAGTGAGGCATCGAGGTACTGATGCACTGTGGTACTGAGGTACTTAGGTACTGAGGTTCTGTTATATTGAGACACTGAGGTACTGAGGCACTTATTTATTGAGGTACTGAGACACTGAGGTACTGAGACACTGAGGCATTGAGGAACTCAGGCACTGAGGTACTAAAGCGTAGATAAATGGTTCAGAGAACCGACAAGTTGATAGGCTACTTCTACGCTCACATGCTGTATTCTTTACAAGGTTGATGGACTGATCACATCGACTCAAGGCTGAGGGACTGATTACCTCAACTCCTCCTGTTCTTCAATGCTCTCCTTTGTATGGACTGATGAAGCCACTGTGTGGCGAAACGTTTGCTCAATAAAGTGTTGCATATGTGTCTATTTTATCAACTTGTCAGTTCTCTGAACCATTCATTTACGTTCCTGTCTGACACAGCAACTTCTTGGGATCTTAATACAGGGAATTCTTCACATGCCTAACCCTTGGGCACGACCTACTTCCACATTGGACAAATGTGATACCACCGACGACTGCTGCACCTCTCCTGCCTACGGTATATACGCTACTTCTACGCATGTATGCTGTATTCTTTTCAAGATTGATGGACTGACCACATTGACTCAAGGCTGAATGACTGATTACCTCAACTCCTCCTGTTCTTCAATGTTCTCCTTTGTATGGACTGATGAAGCTACTGTGTGGCGAAACGTTTCCTCAATAAAGACACCCAATGTTGCACGTGAGTCAGTTTTATCAGGTACTGAAGCACTGAGGTACTGAGACACTACAGTACTGAGGCACAAAAGTACTGAGACACTGAGGCACTGCAGAACTAAGACACTGAGGTACTTAGGCACTGAAGTACTGAGACACTGAGGCACTGAGGTAATGAGACACAGAGGTACTGAGACACTGAGACATTGAAGTGCTAAGACACTGAGGCACTGAGGTACTGAGGAACTGAGACACTAAGGTACTGAGGCACCGAGGTACTGAGACACTGAGGCACTGAAGTACTAAGACACTGAGGCACTGAGGTACTGAGGTACTGAGACGCTAAGGCACTGAGACACTGAGGAACTGAGGTTCTGAGACAGTGAGGTACTGAGGTTATGAGACAGTGAGGTACTGAGGTTCTGAGACACTGAGGTACTGAGGTTCTGAGACACTGAGGTACTGAGGTACCGAGACACTGAGGTACTGAGACACTGACTTACAAAGGTACTGAGACACTGAGGTACTGAGGTTCTGAGACACTGAGGTTCTGAGGCACTGAGGTACTGAGGTACTGAGACACTGAGGTACTGAGGTTCTGAGACACTGAGGTTCTGAGACACTGAGGTACTGAGGTTCTGAGACACTGAGGTACTGAGGTACTGAGACACTGAGGTTCTGAGACACTGAGGTACTGAGACAATGAGGTACTGAGACACTGACTTACTGAGGTACTGAGGTTCTGAGACACTGACTTACTGAGGTACTGAGGTTCTGAGACATTGAGGTGCTGAGACACTGACTTACTAAGGTACTGAGACACAGAGGTACTGAGGTTCTGAGACACTGAGGTACTGAGGTTCTGATACACTGAGGTACTGAGACACTGAGGTACTGAGGTTCTGAGACACTGACTTGCTGAGGTTCTGAGACACTGAGGTACTGAGGTTCTGAGACATTGAGGTACTGAGGTACTGAGGTGCTGAGACACTAAGGTACTGAGACACAGAGGTACTGAGGTTCTGAGACACTGAGATTCCGAGACACTGAGGTACTTAGGTTCTGATACACTGAGGTACTGAGGTACTGAGGTTCTGAGACACTGAGGTTCTGAGACACTGAGGTTCTGAGACACTGAGGTACTGAGGTTCTGAGACACTGAGTTACTGAGGTACTGAGACAATGAGGTACTGAGACCCTGAGATACTGAGACACTGACTTACTGAGGTACTGAGGTTCTGAGACACTGACTTACTGAGGGACTGAGACACTGAGGTACTGAGGTTCTTTGACACTGAGGTACTGAGACACTGAGGTACTGAGACACTGGCTTACTGAGGTACTGAGGTACTGAGGTTCTGAGACACTGACTTACTGAGGTACTGAAACACTGAGGTACTGAGGTTCTGAGACCCTGAGTTACTGAGGTTTTGAGACACTGAGGTACTGAGGTACTGAGACACTGAGGTACTGAGACCCTGAGTTACTGAGGTTTTGAGACACTGAGGTACTGAGGTTCTGAGACACTGAGGTATTGAGGTACTGGGATAATGACTTACTGAGGTAATGAGACACTTAGGCACTGAGGTACTGAGACATTGAGGTACTGAGGCACTGAGGTTCTGAAACACTGACTTCTTAGGTACTGAGACACCGAGGTATTGAGGTACTGAGACACTGAGGTTCTGAGACACTGACTTACTGAGGTACGGAGACACTGAGGTATTGAGGTACTGAGACACTGAGGTATTGGGGCACTGAGGTAATGAGACACTGAGGTACTAAGTTAGTGAGGTGCTAAGTTACTGCCCCAGTACTGAGGTACTGGGGCATTAAAATAGTATGATACTGAAGAACTGAGGTACAGAAACGCTGAGGTACTGGGTCATTGAGTCACTATTACGCACTCAGGTGAGAAAGGCCTGTTATCCTTGGTTGTTAAGTGATTTGGAGCGAATATAAACACAGCTGTAATCTTTGAATTTTATTTTCCTTCTCCAGGTATGTATAGATATTTACAGCTATGTACACTATATACAAGAGTTTAAAATATAAGTGTACAACACTGTAAGTCAAGGCAACAACAACAGCCAGAGACAGACAATTGTGCTCAACCAGCAGTACTGTGAGAGTGACAAGAGCTGACTGAGTCACACCACATCACATCAGTTGTCCGACTCAGCTATATTGTTGGCTGAACCAAGGTATTGAGTTAACAATGGGGCCCCCTATTTCGTTAAACTCGTAGCATCTAGTTCAATGGTTGGGAGGCAGCCTACATGAGAGTGTGTACATACGCCGAATAAAGGTAACATACTCTTTGCATGCCACGCCTCCACCCCAAAAGGGCTCTAATGGCCAGGACTTATCTTCCACCTCCATGTGTAGAGTGCCACCATAGCACCCATCAAACTCATTAGATAAAGCTCAACTCTTCTCGAGACACAAAGCAAAGCTCTAAACTTTGAGCGAGACAACAGAACGTTGGGCAAACGTAGGTTCAAGATACCTGCTGACGGTAGCAGAACATCCCCTCACTAAAAAAAAAAAAATATTTAATATATATATATATATATATATATATATATATATATATATATATATATATATATATATATATATATATATATATATATATATATATATATGCAAAAAGGGGTAAAAAAAGAACAGGTTCTACCCATAGTCCCTAACACATCCTAACCTAATACATTATAATTTTTACATTCTTGATAATGAATCAGCCAGCTTATTATCCTTGCCAGCAATGTGAATGATTCATACATGGTTGCAGCCTGAGACTCCACCTCATGAGTCTTTTGTTGTAGTTCTTCATAATATGAAGATAAACCAGAGGGTTGTGGTCACTGTAAACTGTGACCACGTGAGATGACTGTCCCACGTAGACCTCAAAATGCTCTAATGCCAGTATCAGAGCGAGGATTTCTTTTTCAGTGGTGGAGTAGGCCCTCTGGTGAGGCTGGTATTTGGCGGATTAGTAAGCCACAGGTTGCGAACACTCATCAGCAAAGGTTGCAAACACTCATCAGCAAAGGTTGCAAACACTCATCAGCCAAAGGTTGCAAACACTCATCAGCCAAAGGTTGCAAACACTCATCAGCCACAGGTTGCAAACACTCATCAGCCAAAGGTTGCAAACACTCATCAACCCCAGGTTGTGGAAATACTGCTCTCATATCTGATTCACAAACATCAACCTGTAATGTAAAAGGTTTTGAAAAATCAGGAGATAGGGGAATGGGTGCAGTACAATGAATGCGCTTTGCTTTTGTAAAAGTGCCTTGACATTCTGGGGTCTACTTAAAAAGGGATATATGACTGGTAAGTGAGGTTAGAGGGACTACGACATTTGCAAAATTATTAGAGAATCTCTTATAAAATCCTACCATACCTAGGAAACGTTGGAGGAATTTCCTATCATGAGATACTGGATAATCTTTAATAGCAAGAATTTTAGCAAATTTGGGGGCCACTTTGCCACTACCTACTCCATGGCCCAAAAAATTAACAGTAGACTGGCCAAAAGATGACTCAGATAAATTAACAGTTTAGTGGAAACTGAAAAATCTCAAAGAGAGCCTTAAATCTAAACACATGTTGGTCCCAAGTGTCCGACACAACTATATCATCTAAGAGGCCGTGCCTTCAAGTCCTTTAATAGTCTGATGGATCAATTCCAGGAATAATGCCTGCGAGTTTTTCATTCCGATGGGAGTAACTGTATATTGATAATGACCTCTTGAAATTACGAAGGCAGAGATTTCCTTCGCCTTATCTGTTAAAGGTACCTGATAGTAACCTTTAAGTAGGTCGAATTTAGACACAAAAGTAGCGTTACCCACAAAGTCGATTACTTCATCCAGACGTGGTAGAGGGTAAGCATTTGAAATAGTGACCTCATTCACCTTACGGTAGTCTGTACGCATTCGAAAACGTCCATCGGCTTTCTTAGCAAGGATGCACGGTGAAGCCCATGGACTAGATGACTCCTCCACTAACCCATGCTCTAACAAAAATTCTACCTCCTGCTGAAGTAGCTTCTGTTTTTCAGGGTTAGCTCTGTAGGGGGAGAGTTTAATAGGTTTAGAGTTTCCAACATCTACATCATGATATACTAATGTACATTTTTTCGGAACATCCGAAAAGATATCAGGGTAGAATTGTAGGAGCGCAGTTAAACTTGTTACTTGATTCTTAGACAGCCCCACCATTAAAGGGAGGAGGACCGAATTGGAAAGCTTGAATTGAATTTCATTAATAGAGTGCAAGGAGTCAGAAGTCTACAGAGGAAGAGGACAGAGTCATTACTGAGACTTTATTTAGAGTATAAAATGCTTTAATTTGATTAATGTAGTATGAAGCATTCTTTGAGGTCTTGTCAAGGAGAGCTGCCACATAATTTACATCAGATAATTTATTAACAATTTGCATAGGTCCCGTAAATCTAGTTTTTAAGATGTGGCCAGGTATAGGTTCCTGTACCAACACCTTGTCTCCTGGATGGCAGGAGCAAAACTTAGAGTTTGTCATACCTTAGTTTCATCGTATTTTGAGCTGCCTTTAAGTCAGCCTTAGCCAACTGACGTGGCACCTGCAACCATGAAGAATGATTGCAATGTTATGCAGGCGTCTTCTCCCATCTATCCTTCCTTGAGCTCAAACGGACTCCTGCACAGTCTTTCTCATTGCAAACAGCAACAGAGGAAGTGATCCATCCCAGTCTGCAGGAAAATTCATGCGAAAAGTTCTCATCATGTTTTTTAATATCTGATGGAATCTTTCCAAGGTGCCTTGGGACTGAGGATCATAGGCATCTGGATAACTGATGATTTATTCCTAGCCTAGTTAATGCTTTCCTAAATGCTTTGGCAGTAAAATTAGTACCTTGATCGCTCTGAATAGACTTAGTAATGTCAAAGCAGGAGTTAAACCTAGTTAAGGCCTTAATTATACTGCACACTGGGATTGCCTCGGGGTATCTAGTAACTTTGTCCATCGCTATTGGGCCGTGCGGACGTGCTGCGGAGTAGCTCCTGATTGAGTTAGCTTTTGCGCAGTGTTGACGTGTACTTAGCTCTGTGAAGACCTGTTTGCGCGATCTCTACGAATTGAAGCAAGATGCCCTCCATCGAGCAACTTTACCAACAGCTTAAGGAAGAATTGAGGTTGGCGAAGGTGGAGATTCGGCGACTGACCGAGGAAAACAAGAAGATTCGCAGTAGTCCTCCTGTTTTGAGTCCTCAGGTCAAGAAGGGAAACTGGTCAGTGGCTGGACAGCAGGGAACGAAGTTGACGATCAAGAAGATGAATGGAAAGGTAGAAACGATGAAGAAGAAAGAGACTGCCGTGGAAACTGTTGTGGAAACATCTAATACATTCTCAGTGCTACCCGACGAATGTGAGTCGACTACTGGGAACATCACGACGAACGACACCAAGGAAGGTAAGAATATTGTTGTTGTTGGGGATAGCCAAGTTAGGTATATGGATAGGGCGTTCTGCTTGAAGGACAGGAGTAGGAGACAGAGAGTTTGCTTTCCTGGGGCTGGGATGGAGGATATTGTTAGCCGTCTGGATGACATCATGAGAGGTAATGGGAGCAATCCTATTATCTGTCTCAGTGCTGGAGGCAACGATGTTGGCAGACGTAGGAGTGAAGACCTGATTAGCAGGTATAGGTCAGCAATAGAAATAATTAGGAGTAAGGGTGGGAACCCTGTCATATGTGGTATTTTGCCAAGGAGAGGAGTTGGAAATGAATGGTTGTCCAGGGCAATTGGTGTCAATTGCTGGTTGGACAAATACTGTAAGGAAAATGCGGTAACATTCATTGACAACTGGGACCTCTTCTATGGCAGAAGTGACATGTATGCCAGAGATGGGGTTCACTTATTTAGGTCTGGGGTGGTAGCACTGGCAACTGCAGTGGAGGGAGCAGTTAGGACTTTAAACTAGGAATAGTTAGTGGTATGGGTTTTGGCAGGAAAACAGTGAAGTCCCAGTGTAGTAATATTACGAGTTCTGGGGGAACTAGTAATAAGCAGAACGAGGTAGATATTGAAAAGCCAGGGACTTTGGGTGATAAGGACAGTAATAGGTTTAGTAGAAAAACAGAAATGAGCAGGAAGGGTAAAGAGAAAGGAGAGTCTTTCAATGTTTATTATGCTAATTGCCGTAGTGCTAGGAATAAGATGGACGAGTTGAGATTAGTTGCTAGTGCAGGTAACATTAATGTATTTGCCTTAACTGAGACGTGATTTAATTCAAAAAGTCGGGACATGCCTGCGGAATGTCATATTCAGGGTTTTAAATTGATCCAAGTAGATAGAAGTATCGGAAAGGGGGGTGGGGTGGCATTGTATGTCCGAGATCGCTTGAACTGTTGCATAAAAACGGGTATTAAGTCTGAAGTAACACATACAGAGTCTGTTTGGATAGAATTTTCAGAGGGGCATGAAAAACTGATTTTAGGAGTGATATACCGTCCCCCAAACTTAGATAGGGACCAAGGGAGACTACTATGGGAGGAAATTGTTAAGGCCACAAGGCACGATAATGTAGTAATTCTAGGAGACTTTAACTTTAGTCATATTGATTGGAATTTCTTGACTGGGAATTTAGAATCATACGACTTCTTAGAAGTAGTTCAGGATTGTTTTTTGAAGCAGTTTGTGACAGAACCTACAAGGGGAAATAACCTGCTTGACTTAGTTATGGCAAACAATGAATCCCTTGTTAATAATTTAGAAATTTCAGAGGAACTGGGTGCTAGCGACCACAAATCAATTACATTTAGCATTGAATGGAAGTATGATAGTAGCGATAACTCAGTAACAGTCCCAGATTTTCGCTTAGCAGAATACGATGGGCTTAGAGAACACTTATCATCTGTTGACTGGGGTAACGAAGTGAGCTATCAATATGACAGTTTTCTGAACACTATACATGCTGCTCAAAGAACGTTTATCCCATATAAAGAAATCAGATCAAATAGAAATGACCCAAAATGGATGAATAATAGGCTCAAATATCTACTAGGGCATAAGAAAGGAATTTATAGGCGTATCAAAAGAGGTGAGGGTCATCTTATGAATCAGTATATTGACATTAAGAGGGACATTAAAAAGGGGATAAGAAAAGCTAAAAGGGACTATGAAATTAAAGTTGCTTGGGATTCTAAAACTAACCCAAAAAGTTTTTTCCAGGTCTATAGAACAAAAGTTAGAGATAAGATAGGTCCCTTTAAAAATAACTATGGGCACCTTACTGACAAAGAGAATGAAATGTGCTCGATTTTTAATAATTATTTTCTCTCAGTTTTTACGCAGGAAGACACTAACAATATTCCAGTAATTAATTTTTATAGTGGGCTAGAAGAGGATAAATTATGTAACATCACAGTCACTAGTGAAATGGTTGTGAAGCAGATAGACAGACTGAAGTAAAATAAGTCGCCGGGTCCTGATGAGGCTTTTTCAAGGGTTCTTAAGGAATGCAAAATGGAACTCTGTGAACCATTAACTAATATTTTTAATTTATCTCTTCAAACAGGTGTAGTGTCTGATATGTGGAAGATGGCTAATGTAATTCCTATTTTTAAAACAGGGGACAAGTCGTTACCGTCAAATTACCGCCCAATAAGCCTGACCTCAATTGTAGGCAAATTACTAGAGTCAATTATAGCTGAGATTATAAGAAGCCATCTCGATAAGCATAGTTTGATTAATGATACTCAGCATGGATTCACAAGAGGCCGGTCTTGTCTAACTAATTTATTAACTTTCTTCAGTAAAGCTTTTGAGGCTGTTGACCACGATAAAGAATTTGATATTATTTACTTAGATTTTAGTAAGGCTTTTGATAGAGTTCCGCACCATAGACTGTTAAAGAAAGTGGCAGCCCATGGCATTGGGGGAAAAGTGCTCTCGTGGATCGAGTCATGGCTCACTGACAGGAAGCAGAGAGTGTCCATAAATGGGGTTAAATCCGAGTGGGGATCTGTAACAAGTGGCGTTCCACAGGGATCAGTCTTGGGCCCGTTGTTGTTTATAATATATATCAATGATCTTGATGAGGGAATTACTAGTGATATGAGCAAATTCGCCGATGACACAAAGATAGGTAGGATAATTGATTCAAACGTAGATGTTATGGAACTTCAGGAGGATTTAAACAAACTCTATTCTTGGTCAGAAAAGTGGCAGATGCAGTTCAATGTAGATAAATGCAAGGTTCTGAAGCTTGGGAGTGCCCATAATCCTAGTACTTATAAGTTAAATGATGTAGAACTTAGCCATACAGATTGCGAAAAGGACTTGGGGGTTATGGTGAGCAGCAACCTTAAACCAAGACAGCAATGCCTAAGCGTACGTAATAAGGCAAATAGATTACTGGGATTTATATCAAGAAGTGTAAGCAACAGAAGTCCAGAGGTCATACTGCAGCTTTATACATCATTAGTAAGGCCTCACCTAGATTATGCAGCTCAGTTCTGGTCTCCATATTACAGAATGGACATAAATTCGTTAGAAAACATTCAGCGTAGGATGACTAAATTAATACATAGCATTAGAAATTTTCCTTATGAAGAAAGATTGAAGACTCTTGAGTTACATTCACTTGTTAGACGAAGAATGAGGGGAGACCTGATCGAAGTGTATAAGTGGAAGATAGGTATTAATAAAGGGGATATTAATAAGGTCTTGAGGATGTCTCTCCAAGAGAGAACCCGCAGTAATGGATTTAAATTAGATAAGTTTAGATTTAGAAAGGACATAGGAAAGTATTGGTTTGGAAATAGGGTAGTAGATGAGTGGAACAGTCTACCTAGTTGGGTTATTGAGGCTGGGACTTTGGGTAGTTTCAAATTTAGGTTGGATAAGTACATGAGTGGGAGGGGTTGGATTTGAGTGGGACTTCCACATCAGAAATATTTCTTGGGTGGCATTGAAAATTGGGTTGGGCAAATGTTTTGTTAGTGGGATGAATTGTAAAGGACCTGCCTAGTATGGGCCAACAGGCCTCCTGCAGTGTTCCTCCTTTCTTATGTTCTTATGTAGTGAATAAATACTTATTCCCAGATTTGGACTTAGGCAATGGACCTACACAAGCTATGATTAACTCTGCAAAAGATTCTCCATCTGCAGGTATGGAATGGAGAGGTTCAAGTTAAATAGGATGTCCAGGTTTCCCTACTTGCTGCCATTCTCTAAAACAGCAGATATGATTCTTTACATCTTGCCTTAACTTTGATCAAAAAAATTCTTTTAATATTTCATATATAGTTTTTTAGTAATTCCTAAGTGGCCTCTTAACGAAAAGCTATGAGCTATATTTAATATTTGGGATCTAAGCTTTTTAAGAACTACCAATCTATATGTCTTTTGCCTTCCATCTACCTCCTTACAGTCTCAGTGCAGATTAAGAAATCATTTCTAATTTTATATTTGACTGGGTGATCTAAGGAGGATTAACCCATTGCTGCCTGAAAAGCGAAGTTCAAGAAATGGTCTTTTCACTGTTCTTCCCGAAAGGACAGTCCCTCAGGCATGGAAACAAAGATGTCTGGCAATCCTGCAACCCTGGAATAGGAAGTCTTGATCTGGGTCTGTTCACTAAATTTACGAGGCCCTTGCCAGTTCTCCTCGTAAAACAAATTGGCTATTCCAAGATCAGAGTCGTCTAAGGATGAGTTAGCGTTCTCATCAGACATTCCGTAGAATTTTTCCCAAGTTATGGCCAACATCGGAATTAGTCATTATAGGTACTGTACACTTAGCGGAATTAATGTAATAACACAGCATCTTTCATAGGAAATCCCTCAGAAACACCTACAGTTAAATATCCAGTGTAATATTTACTCTGCACATATATTTTAAGAAAAGGGTAGCGTGGCTCACCAAGTGACTTAGTTGGCTGACGTCTTCATTCACCTTCGTCCTAACACTTCGCCCTCCAATCAGGAACTCTTCTTTGACGATCTCTGCTCATGCCAGGCTGTTGAGAAGAAAGATAAAACTGCTTGGATAAGGAGCGGTTAGTTTCAAAAGTATCAGCCAACCTAGCTGCTTCCACTGGAGTAGCCAACGAATGATCTTGAAGAAAAACTCGAACCTCTTGTCCAACAGATTCCAGCAGGTTACTCACCAGGTCCGAGAAGTTAGTGACACCACTTGTCTTATACCACTTGGTAAAGGTTTTTGTCTGCTGTCTTAAAAAGTCATCATAAGACTGACCCAGCTGTCGTTTGCCCAGTTAGTTGTCCGATAGTTGTCATAATCATCATCCTTTACACAGATGTAAATTCCTGAGCCTTACCAAACAACACAGTATGCACCAATACTTCCCAATGCACTTGAGGCCACCTTAAGGCTCGAGCCTGGTTTTCAAATGCCTCGAAAAACTGTTCAGGTTTGGCTTCAACAAAACGACATTGACCTCTTCGCTTTCGGGCCGAGAGGTTGTGCTTCGCATTTGCTCCTGCATTCATCAAACACTTTTGGTGGAGGACAGACGTTGGCTCCTGCACTCGCTACAGTTGGTAGCCCTGAGCGAATTTTGCAAGATGGCGCAGACTACCAGGAGGAGGATAAACACTGTGTGTATTGAGGTGTTGAAAGGCGCAGTTTATAACACCAATGCGTCAGTTATGCTGCCTGCCATCTTAAGAGATACCTACTGCATCAGCAACGATGATTTGTTTGGAATTGCTTTGAATGGAGCTACAAGAATCTTCGTGAAATTCGTGATGGCTGCTGTATATGACAAGATGGTGGAAAAGTAGCAGGATGTGTGTATGCTGGTTAACCCTGGTTTAGAAGTACGTATGAGGGACGTATCTAAGTATTATACTTGGGTAAAGTTGCAGAATGTCCCATTTGAGGCCAATGAGGAAGACATAAAAGCAACTTTCGAAGAGTTTGGTGTCATATATCAAGCAACAGTTGGAAGGTGGTCTGAGGGAATGTATGCTGGACTGCGTGAGGGATCCTTTACCCTTAATATGTCCTTGCGTAAAACTATACCATCATATGTGACATTGAGTGACTTTAGAACATACGAAGGGCAGAGAACATGCAGCCTGTGTGGAGCATATGATTATATGGCTGCGATGTGTCCTCGACGATCGTCACATGAGACACACGGAGAAGGGAAAGGAGTGGAGAAGGAGAGAGAGGTGACGACCCAGTCAACACGGGATCATCCTCGGGTCCACAGGGCATGGAGTGAAATCGTGGAGGACAATCCGGTGGAATGTGTAACATTACCGGGGGTCTCTCAGGTGATTGAGACCATGCGTATAGAGGATGAGGCGAGACAAGGTGAACTGGGTAGTGTAGTTTCAGCTGCAATAGATACTGTTATACAGGGATTCTTGGAGGATCAGAATAGGGACGGAACACTACGTATGGTGTCGGATGGGACATCTGCAGATAAAGGTGGAATTCATGAGGAGTGCAATGTGGGTGGTTGGGATGGGGAACCACAGAGGATTTGTGAGACTGTAGTTGAAGTGCATAAAGTTGAAAGTGCAGATGAGGGCATGCACATAGTTGAGGTATCACGAAAGAGAGAGCGTTATGCAAAAATGTGGGATAGCTGGGGGCTTGAGCCTGGTCTAAGGGCAAAGGTAAAAGTTACACACCTCTCAAGCCCAAACCGGCCACCCAGGGCTATCCCAGTCAAAAAAGAAAGCGCTAAACTAGTATGTGTACTTAAAGGGGTTGGGTACCAGAGGGTTAGGCAAAAATTCCAATTAGGAAAATATATCTATTTAGTCACCATAACATAACAGAAAAACCTTAATCCTAAACGCCCAAATGAGGGTACACAAACAACAGCTGGCTGGAGGTCCAGCCACCATAACCACTATGCCTCGTCAGCGTCAGGCCCACTCTACTCCACACCTCATTTCTTATTTCCTCACTTCTCCCACAGCACCCTGACCATGTCAAAGCCTGGGTGAACATACAGGTAAGCCATATGAGAGCCTATGGCTTGAGTTGGATAAACAAAATGAGTGCACAACTACAAACTTATCTTACATACACAGCATCTCCGACGCCAGCCTCTACACCCCATGCTAACGTCACGTGACCCTCTCAAACCACGCTTACTCTGCGTACCCAAACATCCTTGGAAAATAAATCATTAACAGAATTTCTTTATAATTACAGTTAGAGTACTTTACAGTACCCCCAAATGCACATTATCAATTATAAAATTATTCTTTACAACTATAATATTCATACTATTATGGCACACCTCTCCACCATATGTACATTACGATGTCATGCAGAACCCTGCATAATAGAGAGGCAGGTGCTTCTGACATTGATGATGTTTTGACACCTGCGCAAAGATCTGGTAAGAAACACTCAGTGGATGTCCCAAAAAAAGTATCGGGGGGGGGGGAGGTAAGGGGCAGGGGAAAGGTGAGGCAAGGAAAGAGCATTGTGAAAAGCATACTGTGCAAAAACGTAAGGACCTGTATGGACATCGATCGATTGGTAAGCCCCCGATAGCATTTTTAAGTGCCTAACGTTAATTAAATGTTAATGACCTAAGGGCCGATGTAAAGCGCAGTATCTTTAGTGACTTTTTAAAGAGACATGGAATACAGATCATATTTTTACAAGAGCATAATTTTAAGTACGGAAGGGATTTGTTGATAGATGAGTACAAAGTTCATGCTGGATTTACTGGGAAGCTTAAGGGAGGTGCTGCAGTATTAATAGCTGAGGCCAGTCCTTTTCAATTGTTGCATTGGGAAGAAGGGGGAGATGGGAGAGTAGTGAGGGTGGATGGGACATGGGGTGGGGTACGAATGTATTTTATGAGTGTGTACATACCGGCGGACAGCAATAGGCGTGTTAATTAAAGAGGATTTTATTCGGGACACACTAATTTATCATATGAGGGGGTTACTGGATAATACATTATTTGGAGGGGATTGGAATAGTGTGATACATAGGAAGGATGTGGAGCTGCGGGGAGCTGGGTGTGTGTTGGGAGTCCTAAGGGAAGTATTAGGGGGAGTCGGATTAGTGGATGTAGTTAGTGGGGAGGGGTGGGTGGTGGAGCATACTTATGTGAAGAACGGTTATGAGGCAAGCTTGGATTGCATTTATGCATCTCCTGGGATACAAGCTAATAATATGGAAACTGTAAATGTTGTATTTTCGGATCATAGAGGGGTGGTTGTGGACGTGGGATGGGGTGAGATGCCGAAATATTTTCTGAGCTATTGGAAACTAAATGTGAGCTTGTTAGAGGATATGAAGGGTAAACTTAGTTTTGCGAAATGGTGGAAAAATGAATGGAATAAAAAAACCTGGGAGATGATATATTACTGTGGTGGGAGCAATGTGCTAAACCGGGGATCCGTAGTTTTTATATGAGGAAAGAAAGGGAGGTGGGACAATGGAAATATGGATTACAGAGGTATTTGGAGGGGCAGTTAAAACAGTGTTATGATGTTTGTCGTGGAGTATATCCGGTTTCAGAGATCGAGGGTATAAAGACACAATTGCTGGAGATGCAGAACGCACGGTTTGATGGTGAAAGATTAAGGAGTGGGTTGGAGGAGGTTTTATGGGGTGATAAGCAACCAGCTTGCATTCTGCGGCGATTAAAAATCCGGCAAAATATAATGAATATGTTGAAATTAGAGGTACATCAGGACGTGGGTGGGTACACGGTGGGACAGCGGTTAGTAACGACTGAAGGTATGAGCGGTTTGCGGATGAATGGTTTGAGATATATATGAGAGGTGGTAATAGGAAGATGGGGGACTTGCATATTATGGAGGAAGGGATATCACTTATCCTGGAACCAGAAGACAGGGTGGAGATAGAGGGGCCCATAAGTGAAGATGAGGTTTTGAAGGCGTTACAGGGGATGAGTGTAAGGAAGATGCCTGGGATTGGTGGCATTCCAAATGATTTTTAAGTAACTGGGAGGTCTTGAAGGAATGCTTGGTGCGTTTGTTAAATGAAATGAAGGTAAAAGGATGCATTGGTATGACGCAACGAACAGGGTTCATTGTCATGATTCCGAAGGGGGAAGTGCAGAAAAGCATCCTGGATTATAGAGGTTTATCTTTAATGTGCGGTGATTACAAATTGTTTGCAAGGGTTTTAAGTAATAGGTTACGTAGTGTTACTGGAGGAGTTATAGATAAGGGACAAATGGGTGTGCCAGGGCGGTCAACATGGGAGGATTAAGGATTTCATAGGTGATTGTAGAACGAGTGGAGGGGGTGTACTTGCTTTGGATTGGAAGGCTGCTTATGACTGAGTAGAGCGAGAGACGTTATGGATGATAATGAGGTGTATGGGTTTAGGCGAGGAAATTGTCCGATGGGCGGAGGCATTATACAAAGGCGCAGTACTACAGGTGCAAATCAATGGACGTATGGGGAAGGTAGTTAGTATGGGTAGGGGACAGACAGGGATGCCCCATGTCTCAGATTCTATTCGCATGTCTACAAGATCCTTTATATAGGATGATTAATGTTGGGGTAGATGAAGGGGGTGGGGGGTGGCGGCGGGGTGCTCCTAGTATAGTTGGGTATGTTCACGATACGACGGTTTTAGTTGGGGGAGAGGAGGGATTAAGATATGTAGGTCGAATCGTTGAGATATTTAGTGGGGCAACAGGTATGCGTCTTAATGCAGTTAAGTCTGAATTGATAGAGGTTGGTTCATGGGTAGGAGGGAACTTGGGACAAAAGTATGGTTGGCAGGTAGTAGATCAAATTAAAGTACGTGGAGTGTTATACAGAAGGGCAGGACAAGAAGCTAGAAAGGCCAAATCTGTAAGGGTTGTGCAAGGAGTATCAAGGAGATTGGGGGGAATACGGAAGAGTGGGCTGACGATCCATCAGAGGGTCATAGTTTTAAATACAATCATTTACCCTAAATTGTGGCATGTGGCAGTGGTTTATCCGTTGATGAAGAATAATGTGAGGTTGGTCCAAAAGAAGGTAATGCGTTTTATTTGGGGATATGGTTATCATTGGCTTAAGCAGACAGTCATGACAACATCATTGGGGAGGGGAGGATTTGGATTAATTCCACTGTGTAGGAGACTGAAAAGTATGTATGTGGAACATAGCTATATACTGTTGGGTGAGGATCAGGGTGTAAGGGTGAGTGAGGTTATGGATGATGTGCGGCAGTGGTGGGGGGTAGGGAATTGGGGGAGTGTATGTATATGTTGAGATTTTATTGAGGGTTAGCATACCGGGAAAAGTGTTGGTGGGAGTTTTGGGGAGGACTGTGAGGGGTAATGAGGTGATGGAGGGGGAGAGTGTCTTTCCTTTATATAATTGGGCAGGTATCTGGGGTGCGTTTCGCAAGTTACGTTTAAAGTCAAGGGTGCGGGAAACTATGTATAGGAAACCATACCCCCGGCCGGGATTAACCCGCGGTCATAGTCTCAAAACTCCAGCCCGTCGCGTTAGCCACTAGACCAGCTAGCCACATAAGATTCATCCAACTAGGTATATTTCTACACCAACTATGTATAGGTTTTTACATGGGATATTACCCACTAAAGTACGTTTGTATCAGATGAGAGTTGTGCAGTCCACATGTTGTGTTTTGTACAGGGAGGCGGAGACTGCATATCGTGTGGTATATTTTTGTGAGGGTATCACGAGGGTACATCTATGGTTTCGTAAGGTCTTAGAGATGGTTGGAGGAGGTAGGTTAAGGGTATTGAAACCATTGAGTTTGGATATAGAGGGAGTAGCCGATAGTGTGAGGAGGACTCTCATGTATTTAGTAGTGGATTATATTAATATATCGTAGGCTATGAGGGAGGTGGAGGGGGAAGTGTGAATAAGGGCTTTAGCTGGACATTTTTATAAAACGAAGTGTAGGAATGAGGTCGTGTATGGAAGGAGATGGGATATAGGAATTAATGGTGTAATGGTTGAATGGGATTGGTCTCAGCCAGATGAGGGGGGAGAGATGAGTGTATTCCTGGCATAAATTTTAGATAGAAAATTCTCTTGATGGGGTAAAGCTTTAAATGTAGATGTGTTTTATCATGGGTGATCATTGGGAAGCGAGGGGGCTTACCAAACTGGTTCGGTATTTTTATATTTTTATATATGTTAGCGGGCATGTAGGGCACTGTTATAAATCCTGTGGACATATTGTTCAGTCATATGTCATGTGATATTATGTTTCGACTTTTGTACTTATATATGTAAAAAGTGAGTCTGTGAATATATCAGAAGTAATGTAACCACGGTTGATGACATTCTTAACTATAAACAGGGTTTTGTGTTGGTCATAATAATAAGTTCAACCTTGTGTTAATTTTCTTAATGTCAAATTGTAATGTAAGCATAACAGTATGTATATTACACTATTGGAAAGATGTTTTTTGTCCTAGGGTTAAATTATGGTTTTTTTATCTCTGTGTTCAATGAACAATGGGATGACGTCCAATATGATATGAGGTAAATGGGGGGGGGGGTAGTTGAAATGTCCTAAAAATATTTGTTATGGAATGTGCTTAATTAATGTGTATATTGGGCATGTTAGGCTTAAGATTAAGAGAGAGAGAGAGAGATTTTGTTCGGATTTTTAACCCCGGAGGGTTAGCCACCCAGGATAACCCAAGAAAGTCAGTGCGTCATCGAGGACTGTCTAACTTATTTCCATTGGGGTCCTTAATCTTGTCCCCCAGGATGCGACCCACACCAGTCGACTAACACCCAGGTACCTATTTGCTGCTAGGTGAACAGGACAATAGGTGTAAGGAAACGTGTCGGAATTTCCACCCGCCGGGAATCGAACCCGGGCCCTCCGTGTGTGAAGTGGGAGCTTTAGCCACCAGACCACCGGGCCACCGATATTTTTATAATTTTATGCAAGTTAATGGGCATGTGTGACACTGATATAATTCCTGTATTTCGTCTCTCAACACTTGAGTAGAGAGGACGTGTGCTGCTGCTACCCCCTGGTGTTGACTGGGTGCAGTAATATTTTCACAACATGGCACAGGCTTGTCGCCGGCGGGTTAATACAGTCTGTATTGAATTAACCAGTGGAGCTATCACGGGGCCGTCTATGGAGTTACTTCTACCAGCAATAATTAGAGACACCTACGGCATAGCTACTGAAGAGATTTGTGGACTTGCCTTGAATGGCACGAAGAGGATATTTCTTAAATTCAATTCGGCGAGCATGTATGAGGCAGTGGTGAACAAGTTTCAGGAAGTGGCCATACCTGTAAATCATGCTGTCACGGTGAGGATGCATGATGTATCAAGTTACTTCACTTGGGTGAAGATCAGGAATGTGCCATTTGAGGCGGATGCATCTGACATAAGGTTTGCCATGAGTAAATATGGGACGGTACACACGGTCACTGCAGGAAGGTGGTCAGCCGGTACGTATGTGGGGATACCTGAGGGTACGTACTCTGCAAAGATGACGATACGACATCCTATACCGTCGTATGTGGTGATGGACGATTTCAGAACTCAGGTATTTGTGACATATGCAGGGCAACGACGCACTTATCGTTTGTGCGGGTCGTATGAACACCTGGCAGCGCAATGTGGTAGAGGACGTGGAGACAACGACCTGCAACAACGAAGAAACGTAGAGGAGAGGAGAGTGGAGCAAGAGCAGCCTTTTTCGACACTGCCTCGGCAGAGTGCGTCATGGAGTGAGGAGGTTGAGAGGGCAGAGAAGATGGCAGGTGCTACGAGTGGGGGGGACTCCCCTTCCTTGGACGTGGTTCAGGCATTGGAGGAGATCATCGCGGAAGTGAATGATAGCAAGGAGGAAGCATCGATAAGGACGACGCTTGTGGATATTTTGGGCACGGGGCCTTATCAGGAAGAAGGCACGGTCCTGGATCTTGAGACTACTATGGAGGACGGAGGGGCGAAGGTAGTTCGTCCTAAGGTGTGTGACAAGGCTGTCTTGTCGGTGAATACGGTGGAGGTTGAGGTTCATCGTGGTGATGAGCTTGATGACGAGATGCAGGTCGACGGTACAACGCGAAAGCGCGCAGCAGCGCTTTATGATTCAGATGAAGTGCTTACGCCCGCACAACGTTCAGGGAAGAAAACATGGGCGGATGTCATGCAGAGGGGTTCAAAAGACACTCAGGGACAGGGATCGAGTAAGAGTGCACAAAAAAAGGGGGGTGGAGGGATAAGAGTGCAATGAGGCGATCAGGTGACAAAAAGGTTGTGTCAAGAGGGAAACCTTCTTTGTCGGTTGTAAGTGCTTGACATTGAACATCAATGGTTTGAGGTCGCAGAGAAAGTGTGAGTGGTTTAGGGAGTTTTTGGAGCGTCATGGTGTTGATGTTGTGTTCTTGCAGGAGCATAATTATAGACATGGTTATGAGTTGAAGGTGGAGGGATATAAGGTGTATGTTGAACATGCAGTCAGATTGCAAGGCGGTGTGGCTATATTGGTAAAGGAAACTAGCCCGTTGGTTGTCAGGCATTGTGAAGGAGGGGAGGGGAGGGTGATATGTGTGGATGGATTATGGGGTCAGGCACAGATGACGTTGGTGTGTGTGTATGGCCCGGCAGAGGGTGACGTATGCATTAAGAATAAATTTGTGAGGGATGTGCTGGTTTACTACTTGCGTGGATTGCCAGGGGTAGCCGTGATAGGAGGTGATTGGAACTGTGTGATAAGGCGTAAGGATGTGGAACCGAGGGGGGCGGGGCATTGTATGGGAATATTGGGAGAATTGTTATCAGGGGTGGGTTTGATCGATATCTGTGGGGGGGGAGGTAGAGCATACATTTATTAGGCGTGGGTATGCTGCTAGGCTCGATCGTTTGTACGTCCCCAGAAGGGTAGTAATGCATAGGGTGAGGGTGTTGGATGTGGTATTTTCTGATCATAGGGGTGTTATGGTGGATTTGGGTTGGGAGGGGTTGCCACGAAGGTGTAGGGGGTATTGGAAGTTAAATGTAAAGTTGTTGCATGAAGAAGAATTTAGACAGTCATTTAAACAGTTTTGGGAGGGGTTGGAGGCAGAAGCGCCTGGGAATGGTGATTTGGTTAGATGGTGGGACTCGGTTGCGAAATCAGGTATTAAGGATTTTTATGTACGTAGTGGGGGGGAATATAACAGGTTAAAGTATGGGTTTCAATCTTATCTTGAGGGGCAGTTGAGAGCTTACTACGAACGTGGGAGGGTTAGTTACCCGGTGGGAGATATTGAGGGATTAAAGGAGAGCATTAGGGATTTGCAAAATGAAAGATTTGATGGTGCACGCGTTTTGGTGGGGTTGGAGGAGGTGTTATGGGGGGATAGGCCATCGGCGTGTGTATTGAGAGGACAGCATAAGAGGAGAGCGGCGACGGAGATGATGGGATTAACTGTTCACGTGGGGATGGGAGGGTATAGGGAAGGGCAGGTAATGATGTCGACTGAAGGTATCTTGATGCATGGTTTAGGTCATATGCACAACATGTGGGTATACGAGATGATGCTTTAAGGGAAATGGGTGGTCATGTGCAATGCGAGCTTGATGGTAGAGATAGGGAGACTTTGGAAGGACAGATTACAGAAGGGGAAATTTGGCAAGCTATAGCAGGTGCAAGTTTAGGTAAGGCACCGGGTGTAGACGGGTTGCCTAATGATTTTTATGTTAAGAACTGGGAAGTATTGAGGAGATTTTTAGTGAGATTGTTCAATGTAATGAGGGAAGATGGGGCAATGGGTGAGCAGCAAAGGACTGCTGTTGTTGTATTAGTGCCGAAGGGTGGACAGACCACGGTAGAAGATTACCGTGCAATATCCCTTATGTGCGGTGATTATAAGTTATTTGCAAGGGTATTAGGGAACAGAATCAAACAGGTTTTAGGTAAAGTAATTGATAGAGGACAATATGGCATACCGGGTAGATCAATGTATGAAGGGCATGGAGTTATTAGGAGTTTTATAGAGCATAGGGGGGAGGGGGGAGGGGGTGTTTTGGCTATGGATTGGAGAGCTGCTTATGATAGCGTAGAAAGGGATGCATTATGGAGTTTTATGCATTGGTTGGGTTTCGGGAGGGAAATTGTTTCTTGGGCAAAAACTTTGTATCTGGGTGCAGTTATGAGAATACAGGTTAATGGACGACTAGGTGATAGCATACAGATGGGAAGGGGTTTGCGACAGGGATGCTCTCTGTCGCAAATTTTGTTTGCATGTCTTCAGGAACCCTTTTATAGGGCAGTTAGGTGGAGTATAGCGAGAGCGAGGGTTGGTTTTGCACGAGAAGGGGAAGCGGGTATAGTGGGTTACGTGGATGATACGACTGTCTTGGTGAGGGATGTGAGGGATTTACATAAGGTAGGAAGGGTGATAGACGTTTTTGGTGAGGCTACGGGGATGAAAATTAATGTAGTAAAGTCCAAGTATTTGGATCTAGGGGATAGCGTACATAATGGTGAGACTGTTGAGGGTGGG
Source organism: Cherax quadricarinatus (assembly GCF_038502225.1). NCBI lineage: Eukaryota > Metazoa > Arthropoda > Malacostraca > Decapoda > Parastacidae > Cherax > Cherax quadricarinatus. The sequence goes on from NC_091301.1 coordinate 49,376,028, forward strand.
TGGCGTGTGGTAGATCAGTTGTTGATATGTGGGATAGTGTACATGCAGAATGATAGGGATGCACAAGAGGCAAATTCGAGGCGCACCGTGGATGGAGTTTTGAAAAGATTGGGAGGTTTGAGGGCAGAGCAATTAACGTTGCATCAAAGGGTTATAGTCACGAATATCCTGTTGTATAGCAAGTTATGGCACGTGGTGGCAATATATCCGTTACGACGGTGTGAGGTGCAACGGTTGCAACTGCGGGTATTCAGATTTATATGGGGATCGGGTTGTGACTGGCTAAGTAGAGGGGTGGTGTCACTTCCCGTTAGCCAGGGGGGGCTGGGGCTTATACCTCTTGAGAAGCGTATGTTGAGTGTGTTTCTGAAAAGGGGGTTTGTGAGGGAGGGGGTGAGCGGGGGGGGCCTTGAAAGACTGCGCATGGATATGCAACGGTGGTGGAGGGGTAGGGATTTAATGTTTGGGGAGGCTATGTTGCGAGTTTTACTGAAGGTAAGGGATCCGAAACAGTTTAAATTGAAGGTTCTTGAGAGGGTGGGGGGTGGGTCTGTGGTGGCGGCAGTTGAGGGGGCATACCCTATGTATGCATGGGGTTCTGTATGGAAATGTCTTCAACAACTACGTGTAAAACCAAGTGTCAGGGAGGTTATGTTTAGGTTTTTACATGGGATCTTGCCGTCTGGGGTTGTGTTATTTAATAGGAGATTAAGGGAGGGTGGGGAGTGCAAAGCGTGTGGATGTCCGGAAACCATTTTTCATGCTGTGTACTTTTGTACTTGTTTAGAAGATGTGAGGGTCTGGCTAAGTAGAGTAGTTAGGTTAGTGGGTGGGGAAGGGTTACAGGTGTTGCGGGTGTTAAGTTTAGATATAGGTGGGGGGAGTCAGCAGGTGGTGAATGCGGTTGCGTATGTGGTCACAGATTTTATTTATATATCTTGGGCAATGAGGGAGGTGGGAGTCGAGGAAAGGATAAGAGTGTTAGGGGCCACGATGTATAGAACAAAGTGCCGCAATAGGGATCTTTATGGGGGAAGATGGGAGACAGCATTTACTGAAGGTTATCGTAGATTTAGGGGCTAGTTTTCTTGAGTATGGAAATGTGTATAGATGTTAGCGTGTGTGGTATGTTTGGTAATATAATAAATAAGCTTCTGTTGTGATGTGAGTTTGGTCTGGGTAGTTGTGTAAGATATGTTTTTCACATTGCTTTTAAGAAGGTATTGAATATAATATGTAAGTAGTGTTGTTGCACTACATTATTGTGTGTATAATGTGTGAGGGGGTACATCTCACAGTATTTGTGTGTTTGATGGTTTGAGGTGACACAAGGCATGATCTAAGTATGTCTGGATTCTCCTTTTGTCCTCAAAGGTGTTATACAAAGATAGTACTGTGGTGTATGTGATGTGTAGGTTTATATGTATTCAACACATGCTTGTTGTATGTTCCCTTTTCGTTACTTTGTCATTTCAATGTACTTTGTATAGCATTATACAACGGTATTGTTCTTTGCCATATGAAGTATTTTTTAGGTTATGTTATGTTCTAGGTTTTTGTATGTTAAGATGCACTTATAGACTGTCAGCACCCTGATATTGGTTTTTCATGTCTATGTTCTTGACGTAAGTTTTGGCTGTATGGTATGCAGATATATCTAGCCAGTTTATAGACGCATTCCTTTTGTGTCTGAGATTTTTGTATACGGGTTTATTGTAACTGTAATGAGTCGGTTTTAAGATCTAAGCTGTTTTCTTTGTATGTTTATTTGTATTTTGGTATATGTAAAGCTGTAATGTTAGGGATACGTTTGTAGATGTTCTAGTAGGATTATGATGTTAGGTTTTGGTTTATTGATTAATGAGAAAGCTGGAAGTAATTGTTACATTTTCTCGTGTATATTCTTTTCAATTGTAATGAACCTTTGTCATATGTCATGTTATATGTAAAATTTATATGTAAGTTAGGTTTGGAGTCGTTGAATGTTTATATATGTCAGTTCATCACTCTGTTACTGTGTTTATTTGTAGCTATGTTCTTGCCGTAAGTTATTGTTGTATGTTATACAGCTATATTTTGCGAGTATATAGGTGCAATCCATTTGTGTTTGTTTATTTTGTGTTGGGTTTCTTATGTCAATGGCCGAACCTTCAGGATTGAGATCCATACTGTTTCCTTTTATTTTTATATTTATGTATACTGTATTGGTTTTAAATAAAAAAAAAAAAATTCCTGTGAAAATAAATTTTCATATGTAATATTATGTATCATCTTTTGTACATATGAGATTATGTAATATGCATTCATAATTATATAAATGGTTTTTAGTCATAATACTAAGTTCAATCTTATGTCATTAAACTTGGTGTATTATTCTATGTTGAGGTTGTAAGTTGTGGGTTTTGTTTATAGCTGTTTTATGGCCTTTATTTTTATACTTTTATTCCTTCTTGAATTGTGATATATTTTAAATAAAACTTGTATATAGTATAGTGTCAGATGTTGCCTGGATTGTTTTGTTTATATATTGTGTTGTCCTTGTTCAAGTTAATTTTGAATTCTAAATGAACAAGGGAATGTGGAATGTATTCATTTGGGGGGAGGGGGGGAGTGTAAGCAATAATGTGTAGGTTCCATTGTATCTATGAACCTTTGTGCACTTGTGATACAATGTACGTAGAAGCAGTCTGTAAGATGTATTAAGTTTAGTTTAATGTCATTCTGTTTGTGCTTATCTAGTAGTTTGTGTAGTGAATGTTTTATCTCTCATCACCAGTGTCAGCGTTACATATTGATATATGTATCTATATATATATATAGTTTTAAGTAAAATAAAAAAAAAAAAAAAAAAAAAACTTCGGCCACCTTAAGAGCCTGGTTTTCAAATGCCTCGAAAAACTGTTCAGGTTCGGCTTCAACAAAACGAGAAACTAACTGTACCGCGTTTTGCAAACTAAAGTTATCTATAGTCTGTTCAAATTGCCTCCTCTCCTTCTATCAAACTCTTTCTTAGCATATGCTCGCTGCTCCTTGGTCTGCTCAAGATTGATTCTGGCTAACTCAAGCGCCAATGAAGCAGACTTACCCGCTTAGACAAACCCGATGCACCTGCTGCTGCTGCTGCACGAGACTGCCAGTCTGGTGTTGTCTCTCTCCCATTATTCTGCAGAAACCTAAGCAGAGATCTGGTATTAACAGCTCCTGTAGAGGGGGATACGTCAATCTGGTGTGCCATAGTTGCTTCAGCTTTCAACTTTGTACGAATATTGTCACGAAGCTACACAACAGTAAGTGTTTTTATGCTGTATACCAATGGAACGAGCAATTCGCCAGCAACGCTGTAGAGAAAGCCTGGGCAGGTTTAGTAGAATGAACTCAGACACCAATTGCCTGGCTCGTATAGGTGGCATTAACCCCAACTTAACACACTGTTTTGCAATTCACGCTCATGCAGCAATGCACAGTACGACAGGTTACACATACACACAATAGCAAGGCTGACACGCAATAGCAAAGTTTGATTCGCCGCTTGACCTGAGCAGAGTGCGGACGTGTGACTACTGCCCTCTGCTGGCCATTGGAGGAGACTTATATTTTCACAACATGGCGCAGTCTGTGAGAAGGCGTTTGCACACGGTGTGCATTGAATTGTTGCGTGGTGCGATAACGCCTCAGTCTGCACAAGTGCTTTTACCGCAAATTATCCGTGACACCTATGGTGTTGCGGATCAAGAACTGTATGGTGTGGCACTAAATGGTGCCTATCGTATTTTCGTCAAGCTGAGATCAGCTGGAGTGCATGAACGGCTGGTTGACAAGTACCAGGACAGGAGCGTGGACGTTAATTCAGCTATACGTGTTCGCCTAATCGACGTGTCTAAGCATTACACATGGGTGAAAGTCCGAAATGTGCCATTTGAAGCGGACGAGACTGATCTGCGGTATATATTTGAACAGTATGGACCTGTACACCTGGCTATGGCTGGTAAATGGACGGATGGGGCGTATGCCGGCTTGCCGGATGGTACGTTCACGATCAAGATGGCGTTGAGGCATGCCATCCCGTCTTACGTCATACTGGACGCATTTAGGACACAGGTAATGGTGTACTACGCTGGGCAGCAGAAGACGTGTAGGTTATGTGGTGCATATGACCATATGGCGGCCCAGTGTGGGAGATGGCAGCGGAGAAAGGACCTAGGTAGTGAGATGGTGAAAGAGCCAGAACCAGAGGTGGGTCATGCTGATGAGTCACCTGTACATAGAAGTGGCACTTCCTGGAGTGAGGAAGTGGAGCATGAGCTGCCACTGGTGGGTACCAGCCCATCACTGTCACAGTTAGTGGGAAGTGAGGCATCTGCCTTGGAGAACGGGAAGACTGTGCAGATTGGTGACGTGCGGGTAGAGGGAGGCCTACTGGTGAACGTGCAGGAAAAATCCTTTGAGAAGCAGGTTTCTGAGGATAACTTGAGTATGGTGAGGAGTCTGTTCAGATTGAAGATGAGCAACTTGGAAGATTGGCGAACATGGCAGATGACTCGCCAGGAGTGGTGGAAGTGATTGAGGTGACTGCTGAGATTCACAGGGAGGCATCCAGTGAGTTAGAAATGGATGCAGTGTGTGTCAACCGTAAGAGGGCGGCGACATATTCCGACTCGGATGATGTTTTGACCCCGGCACAGAGACCGGGGAAAAAGCCGTGGGTTGATGTGGTGCGTGGGAGCACTAAAGGTACGCCTGGTCAGGTGTTGGATCAGGGGAAGCCACCAGTGGGCAGTGGAGAGAAAAGTGGACGAAGCAGACACACTGAAAGCGTGTCAGTGAAAGGTGAAAAGGGGCAGAGGGTGAAATAACATAAGTAGGTTTCCGGTGCATGACAGTGAATATTAATGGATTGTGTGCGAGTGAGAAGCGTCTGTGGGTAAAGGGATTTTTAAGACGTTATGCTATAGACATTGTTTTTGTGCAGGAACATAATTTCAAGCTGAGAAAGGAATTGGAGGTGGATGGGTACAGAGTGTTTGTGATGTATTCGGAGCGAATGAAGGGAGGGGTGGGAATCCTGATCCGAGAGACGAGCCCGTTTGTTGTTCTTAGGAGTGAAGGGGGGGGGTCGTGTGTTAAGAATAGATGGGTGGTGGAGAGGTGAGCGGATGGCAGTCGTTTGTGTGTATGTGCCGGCTGAGAATGATGTAAGGGTAAAGAATGAATTTGTGAATAACGTATTGGTATATTATTTGCGGTCATTACCGTCAGTGACAATAGTTGGTGGCGACTGGAACTGTGTGGTGCGCAGGAAGGATGTGGAACCGAGAGGGGCAGGTTTAGGGGATCTATTGAGAGGTGTGGGATTGAGGGATATAGTTGATGGAGGGGATTGCGAGATAGAGCACACATTTCATAGAAAGGGATATGCTGCACGATTAGATAGGTTGTATGTGACAAGGGGAGTGAGGGTGACGCGGGTGCAGACGGTGAATGTCGTTTATTCAGATCATAGGGCGGTTTATGCTGATTTAAATTGGGACGGTTTGCCTAAGAGATATTTGGGGTACTGGAAGCTGAATGTACGACTACTGGGTGAGGGGGTGGAGGGAGGGGATTTTGAAAGTTTGTGGGAAGACTTATGGGGTGGGGGTAAGAGTGCAAGCGATTTATTGGGGTGGTGGGATGGGGTTGCGAAGACGAGGATCAGGCAATATTATGTGCGAAGGGGAAAGAATGAGGCATGGATGACATATGGGCTTCAACAGTATTTAGAGGGGCGGTTGCAGGGTTGTTATCAGAGGGGTGCTGTGACAGGTGTGTATCCAATGGAGGAAATTGAAGCATTAAAGTGGCAGATAAGGGATATGCACAATGAGAGATTTGATGAGGCGAGGGTGCAAGGTGGGTTAGAGGAGGCGATTTGGGGTGACAGGCCATCAGCCTGTGTTACGGGGTCAGCGGAGACGCAGGTTGGCAATGGAAATTGATAAGCTGGTAGTACACGAGAACTTAGGTGGGTATACGAAGGGTCAAGAGTTGAGAACTACTGAGGGTATGAGAGGTTTTATGGATAGTTGGTTTGGAAAATATTTGCGGAGTGTAGGAGTGAACGGTGAGGATTTAGAGAGATTGGGAGAGAATGTATCTTGTGTGCTGAGTGGAAGTGATCGTATGGCATTGGGAGGGGATATTGAAGAGGGGGAGGTATGGAGAGCTTTGGAGAATATGGCGAGAGGTAAAGCGCCAGGTATAGATGGGTTACCTTGTGAATTCTATGTGAAGCATTGGAGTGTGTTGAAGGATTTTTTAGTGAACCTGATGAATGTGATGAAAAGTGAGGGGAGGATGGGCGAGTCGCAGCGTACTGCAGTAGTAGTATTGATTCCAAAAGGGGAAGGCCCTACTACAGTGCAGAACTACAGGGCGTTGTCGTTGTTATGTGCTGATTATAAGATATTCGCAAAAATCTTGGGGAACAGGCTGAAGTGCGTGATAGATTGAGTTGTTGCGAGAGGTCAGTATGGGGTGCCTGGAAGGACGATGTATGAGGGACATGGAATAATAAAAGATTTTGTGGAAAGTATGGAGGGGGAGAATGAAAGGGGGGGAGGTGTCTTAGCATTGGATTGGCAGGCTGCGTATGATTGCGTAGAACGAAAGGCACTGTAGCATATCTTACGGAGGCAGGGTTTTGGGGAAGAGATGGTACGTTGGATTGAGACTTTGTATAATAGAGTAGGTGTACGTGTGCAGGTGAATGGGAAATTGGGTGAGTGGGTTTCAATGGGTAGAGGCATAAGGCAGGGTTGTCCTCTGTCTCAACTGTTGTTTGCTTGTATACAGGACCCTTTTTATAGGGCAGTGGGGCGATGTTTAGGGGTGGTACGTGGTGTGGAGAATGGTGGGATGGGAATAATAGGGTATGTGGATGATACAACAATTCTAATGAGCAGGGAGGAAAGTTTACATGAGGTGGAGGATGTAATTGGTGGTTTTGAAGGTGTTACAGGTTTAAAAGTGAATGTGGAGAAATCGAAATTGTTGGTCTTAGGGAATTGGGTAGGGAGGGCGCGATGGGAAACAGCTGTGCGTTGGTGTGTGGTGGATAGACTAAAGGTGTGTGGGATAATTTATATGGGGAATGCCGGGGAGGCACGGATGCTTAATTCTGGGAGGGCAGTGGATAGGTTGGTGGGTAGGTTAAATGTTTTGAGACCTTTGCATTTGACGATACATCAACGTGTAATAGTGGTGAATGTGATGTTATATAGTATGGTCTGGCATGTGGCAGCAGTATATACATTGGCAGGACCGGACATAACTAGAATGCTAAAACAGGTTTTTCGATATATATGGGGTTCTGGGTGTGATTGGTTGGGTAGAAGTGTTGTTATGCTACCGGTCGACAAAGGTGGATTGGGTTTAATAGATATAAGATTAAGGGTTAAGTGTATATATTTGAAGAGGGGGTTTCTCCGAGTGGAAGGTCGTGTGGGGAAGGGTGTGCAAGCATTATATGAGGAGGCACGAAGGTGGTGGGTAGGATCAGAGATGAGAGAGTGTGAGGATGTGCTGCAAGCTTTATTGTATGTTAGAGATCCGTCTAGGATACGGGTAGGTGTTCTGGAGCGTGCTGTAGGGGTGAGGGTGATTGCAAATGTTGAGGGCATATACCCAATGTATGCATGGGGAGACATTTGGGTAAGGTTGCGGTTGGTGCGCATCAGACCAAGAGTGAGAGAGGTAATGTTTCGTTTCCTTCATGGAATACTGCCGTCTGGTGTGGTGCTTCGGGAGAGAGGGTTGATGGTGGAGGACGTATGTAGGGTGTGTGGGGATAGGGAGACAGCTTTTCATGTAGTATATTTTTGTAAAAATTTGGAGTGTATACGGGAGTGGATGGGTGGGATTTTGAGGAGGGTGGGTGGGGGAGGGATATCGGTATTAAGGGCATTGAGTTTAGATGTGGGAGGTGTGGAAGAGTCTGTGCAGCGTGCTTTGGTGTACATCATAACTGATTTTGTTTTCGTATCATGGGCCATGAGGGGTAATGGGGATTGAATGGTGCGAAAGAAGGTATTGGCTGCAACAATGTACAAAACACTTAGTCGTAATAGGGGGATATACGGAAGTAGATGGGTACGGGTTTTTCCTGAAGGATATCGAAGTATGAATGTCAGAGGTTTGTTGGCGGAGTGAAGAGAAAAAAAAAAAAAAAAAAAAGGGGGGGGGGATGTGTTTGGATTTTCAGGGGTTGCACCGGGCTCGTCTCAGAATTTGGGAATGTATGAGGAGTTCCATGATATGGTGTGAAATGGCAGCGTAGTTGTGGAGTGTGTTTTAAGTAAGTTTGTGGTGGTTTGTAAGGGAAAAGTTGTTAAGATTTTTATGGACATGGAAATGAGCAATATTTGTGTGCATGTGAAAAGTATACGGTCATACTCAGAATGGTATACTGATGTATGTTATGGATAAGTTAAATTTGGAATATGTTGTAATGTATTATCAGGACTGGTGGTTGTATCAAAGCAAAGGACATGCGGGCGTGATAAATATGTCTGTGTACCAAATGTACTGTTAATAATGAGATAATGTAATGTGTGTGATTTTTACCATACATCAAGTGTATATAGCAGTATGTAAGAGAGAATTTCATGTACTCAGTATGGGTTGTATATTGGTATTCGGTGAAGTTCAATGAATAATATTGACGAGTGATGGGTATATAAGGACGTGTTGATGTACAATGTGTTAAGTAGTGTTAGGATGGTGAGGCAAGAAATGCTGCGGTCTGTAGAATAAGAATATAGTACTTATTTAAGTTAATGTTTAATAGTAATGACTATGTATATTTCATTATATGGTAGAAGTAGTTTGTTACTTAAAACTGGAAATTATATTTGAAAAATATTACTAAATATACGTGATTGTGTAAGTTCGCTTGTAGGATGATGTAGTGTTTGTTCGCTTGTAGGATGTAGTGTTTGTTCGCTTGTAGGATGATGTAGTGTTTGTTCGCTTGTAGGATGATGTAGTGTATGGAAGTGAGGTGGGACGAATCATTTGTTATATTGTACTGTGTTTAGTTTTTCTGTGGTGAGGTGTGGAGATTGTTGTTTTCTAACCTTTATTTGTTTCGTAATTATTGAGGTGTTACGTATTATGTATTTGATATGAAGTTTAATATACAACAATAGTAAGTGTGTAAAGAATTTTTGGATAATTGAGAATGTCTTCGTACATACAGTTTTATGTAAAATGTCAATACATGTGACATTCTTTGGGTTATATTGCATATTGTGTTTATGGCTGTAATTTTGGATGTAATAAACCCACCTGTATATGAAGCTGTGGGCTGTCTTTAGTTTAGTTCTTATGTATAAGTTTAGTGCTACGGTAGGGAATGTGGAGTTTTCTTTTGTTATATATAATGGATACGTTTCATTGCTTACATTGTCTACATGTATAACTATGTATTGCGTTTTTCAATAAAATATAAAAAAAAAATAGCAAAGTGGCTGCAAGGTTGACACGCAATAACGGAAGCGATGGTAATGCTGAGATGCGGTTCTGAACGATAGCAAAGCTATATGAATGATACAAGACTAGCACCTGCTCCAGCTCAAACTCTAGCTTCAGCTCTAGCTATAGCTCCAGCTCCAGCTCTCGGACAGGCCTCCCATATTATGCATCCAGGTGAGAAAGGCCCGTTATCCTGAGTCGTAAATAAGCACTGCAGTAATCTTTGAATTATATTGTCCTTCAAGCATGTATAGATATTTACAGCTATGTACACTATATACAAGAGTTTGAAATATAAGTGTACAACACGGTAAGTCAAGGCAACAACAACAGCCAGAGAGAGATAACTGTGCTCAACCAGCAGTAGTTTGAAAGTGAAAAGAACTGACTGTAAGTGACACCACACCACATCAGCAATTGTCTGACCCAGCTATATGATTGGCTGAAACCCTAAGCACCTGGTTTGCTGGTTGGAAGGCAGCCTACATGAGAGTGTGAAGATACGCCGAATAAAGGGGTCATACAGTTTGCATGCCACAGGCACTGAGGTATAGATGCCCTGAGGCACTGAGGAACTGAGGCACTGAGGAACTTTGACACTGAGGCACTGAGGAACTGAGGTACTGAGGCACTGTGCCATTGTGGAATTGAGGTAATGAAGTACTGAGATACCGAGAAACTAAGAAATAGTCACTGAGGTACTGAGGCTCTGAGATGCTGAGGCACTGAAGTACTTTGGTAATGAGGTACTGAGACAATGAGGTAGAGGCATTGAGTTACTAAGGTTCTGAGACACTGAGGAACTAAGGCACTGAGGCAATGAGGTACTGATATACTTAGACACTGATGCACTGATGTACAGAGGTACTGAGGCACTGATGTACTGAGGCAATGAGATTTTGAGGTACCGAAACCGTGAGGCACTTCGATACTGAGGCACTAAGGCACCGAGGTACTGAGGCACTGAGGTACTGATGCACTGATATACTGAGGCTATGAGGCACTGAAGTACAGAGGTCCTGGGTCTTTGAGGTAGAGAGGTATTGAAGCACTGAGACACTGAAGTACTAAGGCACTGAGGTAATGAGGCACTGTGGTACTTAGGAACTGAGGTACTTAGGATCTGAGGTACTATGGTACTGATGCACAGAGGAACTGATGCACAGAGGCACTGATGCACAGAGGTACTGATGTACTGAGTCACTGACGTACCGAGGCACTGAGGTATTGACGCACTTAGACACTTAGGTACTGAGGCGCCGAGAAACTGAGTCACTGAGATATTGACGTTCGGAGGCACTGAGGTCCTGAGTTATTGTGACACTGAGGTACTGAGGCAATGAGGTACTGAGGCAATGAGGTACTGAGGAATTGAGGTACTGAGGAATTGAGGTACTGAGGAACTGAGGTTATGAGACACTGAAATAATAAGGTACTGTGGCATTGAGGCACTTAGGTTCTGTTGTACTGAGGCACTTAGGTACTGAGGCACTGAGTTACTGAGGCACTGAGGCACTCAGGAATTGAGACACTGAGGAACTGAGATACTGGAGCACTGTGATACATAGGCACTGAGATACTGAGGCACTGAGGTACTGAGACATTGAGGTACTGAGACATTGAGGTACAGAGGTACTGAAACACTGAGGTACAGAGGTACTGAAACACTGAGGCACTGAGACAGTAAGGTACTGAGACACTGAGGTACAGAGGTTCTGAGACACTGAGGTACTGAAACACTGAGGTACTGAGCAATTGATACACTGAGACTGAAATACTGAGGTACTGATTCACTGAGGTTTAGAGACACTGAGGAAATAAGGAACTGACGCACTGAGGCACTTAGGTTCTGCAGTACTGAGGAACTTGGGTACTGAGATACTGAGGTTGTGAAGCACTAAGGCAATGAAATACTGAGGTACTGAGGCAATGAGGCCATGAGACACTGAGGAAATAAGGTAATGAGGCATTGAGGCACTGAGGTACTGAGGCACTGAGGTCCTGAGATAATTAGTCACTGCAGTACATAGGAACTATGGCAAAAAGCAACTGAGGTACTGAGGCACTGAGGTACTGAGGCACTTAATTACCGATGAACTGATTCACTGAGTAATTGACACTGACCATTCGCCTCTCAACCACTGGTGTGAGAGGACGCTCGTTCTTGACTGCTACACCTGCCCTCTGGTGGTTTTCTTTGGCAGTGCATCAACAAAATGGTGGAGGGAGGGGTACGCCGTGTGAACACTGTCTGCATAGAGCTGGTCAGAGGCACGCTTAGTACTGCAACGATGAACGTCTTATTGTCAATGATCAGAGACGTCTACGGTGTACCAACAGAGGAATTATACGGTGTGGCGCTGAATGGAATGTCAAGGATCTTCGTCAGACTGAATCGTGTCAGTTTGTATGACAGGCTCGTTGAAGGATTCCAGGAGAAGAGGATAACTGTCAACTTGGCAGTGGACGTCATCATGCACTATGTATCCAAATATTACACATGGGTTAAGGTGCGTGATGTGCCTTTCAAGGCAACTGTGTATGGGCTGAAGGAGGCTTTTAGCAGCTATGGACGGGTGCATTCGGCGACGATGGGAGTCTGGAAGGATGGGCCGTATGAGGGGCTCCCTGAGGGATCCTATACTCTCAAAATGTCGTTGGCACGGCCGATCCCGTCATGCGAAACGTTGGTGGGACTCAGAACGCAAGTTTCTGTGCATTACGCTGGTCAGCGGCGGACATGTCGCCTCTGTTGCTCTTATGATCATATGGCTGCACAGTGTCCCAGGTGACACTCGTCCAGAGGGCCGGAAGCGTCGGCAGTGGAGCAACGATTGTGTGATTTGGGGCCCGAGCGGGACGGCGGACCTGCCTTGCAGAGTGGTCGCTGGAGCGAGGAGGTAGACCGTGAGGAACAGTCGGCTGACAGGTGTGTAACGCTCCCTGTGCGTTCAGGGGATGTGGACGAATTGCCAGGTGAGCATGGATGTCAGGATAGCACACCCCAGGAGAGCTTCATGGACGAGGTACTCCAGGAGTTTTTGGGAACGGCTGTGACTGGTGTCTTCAGTCAAGGTGAGGAAGTCACGACCGTCCCATCGCCTGGGGGAGGGAACCCCAGTGCAGGTACCTTGCAGCAGGTGGTGCAAGTGGAAGTTCATCAGGAGCAAGGCCAGGACGTGGATATGAGTGTCATTGGCGGCTCCAGAAAGAGACCGCCTGGAACGGTGGAGGTAGAGTAGGTTCTCACGCCAGGTCAGCGCCCAGGAAAAAAGGATGGGTGGCGGAGGAGTTGAATGAGGTACGGGCTGGCCCTGTGATGCAAGAGCTATGCGGACACGGGAGAGTGATGGTGATCAGGTAAAGACCTGTGAGGTGCCTGCGCACCGAATGGGGAAAGTCGCCCTGAGTAAACCACAGCGGCATAGAGGAAAGCCGCCACTTATATAGCTTTCACGAGTGTAACTCTTAACGTGAATGGTCTCCGGTCGGAGATCAAGTGAGTGTGGCTGGTTTGGTTTCTGCGCAGGTACCGGGTTGATGTGTATTTTATACAGGAACATAATTTTCGGTGTGGATGTGATTTGAGGTTGGACTGTTACAAAATGCATGTTAGTTCTGCCAGGCAGTTAAAAGGGGGAGTTGCGATAGTCATCAGGGACACCAACCCCTTGCGGGTCATGGGTTTGGAGGAGGGGGGGAGGGTAGTGAGAGTAGATGGGGTCTGGGGTGAGAGGCACGTTTGTCTTGTAGGTGTGTATATGCCGGCGTCGGGTAACGTAAGGGTTAAAGAAGATTTTGTGAGGGAGGACTTGTATTTTTTACAGGCTTTGCCGGTGGTCACGATCATCGGTGGGGATTGGAACTGTGTGATTCGTGAAAGGGACGTGGAACCAAGGGAGGCGGGGTGTGTACTGAAGGTTCTGTGACTCATTTCAAGATGTTGGTGTTGTGGACGTAGTGGGGGGGGGTCGCGTTTAGCGCCTGAGCGTACTTTTGTCAGGCGAGAATATGCGGCACGACTAGATAGGATTTATGTAATGCGGGAAATAGAGGTAAGGGACGTGCAAACGGTTGATGTAGGTTTCTCAGATCACAGAGGGGTAATAGCTGACTTGCAGTTGGAGGGAGTGGTCAGGGTTCATGCTGGTTATTGGAAGTTGAACGTAGGATTGCTTAGGGGTGAGGAAGAGGGTGTAGGGTTCGAAGAATGGTGGGGTACAATCACTGAGGGTAGGGATAGGGTACTGCAGCTCGTTGACTGGTGGGAGTTGAAAGGAAAGCCCTGTATTGCGACCTATTTCCGAAGCAGGGGGAGGGAGGAAGCGAGGTGGCATTACAGCTTACAAAATTATTTGGAAGCACAGCTGAAGGATTGCTATGACAGGGGATGTCGGGTGGTGATGAGGCGGAATCTACAAGGGATAGACTTGCGGACATCCGCAATGAACGGTTTAATGGAAAACATTATCGTTCAGGATTGGAGGACGTGCTATAGGGCGAAAAGCCGTCTGGTTTTGCGTTATGGAAGTTCTGAGAGCATCGTGCTGTGACTACCATGTTGCATTTAGTGGCAAGCTCTGGGATGGGGGGATACCAGGATGGTACAGTTTTCGCCACAACAGAAAGCATGAGCTCTTACTCTGATGCTTGGTTTCGGGAAAAATGGAGGGGTCGGGTGGGTATAGGTTCGCATGATTTGGCAGGGGAGGGTTGTAATATACTGGGGGCGAAACTTAGTGAGAGGTTGGAGGAGAATATACGTGAGGAGGAGGTAGCGCAGGCGATTTTTGGGATGCGAACTGGCAAGACGCCGGGCATTGATGGTTTACCAATAGAATTTCATAGGACGCATTGGGATTGCATTAGGCATTTATTTGTTGGGGTTCTAAATAATATGTTGGCAGGTGGGAGGATGGGTCAGTCCCAACAAACGAGTGTTGCAGTGTTGGTTCCTAAGAAGGGTGGTGGGTTTGGCCTGAGTTCTTACAGGGCAGTTTCTTTAATGAGTGTAGATTATAAGGTTTTTGCGAGGATATTGGGCAATAGTCTGAAGGGGGCCCTGGGGTCGGTATTACATGGGGGACAGTATGGAATCCCTGGGAGAGGTATGAGAGAGGGGCATGGACGTATCAAAGATTTCCTGGAAGGGGGTGGGGGACGAGATGTTCTTGGTTTGGGCTGGGAAAATGCATATGATTGTGTGAATAGGGGATTTATGCACGAGTGTTTGTTTGGTTTGGGTTTTGGTGGGAAAGTGGTGGGTTCGGTAGAAACATTGTATGCCGGGGCAATAATGAGGGTTCAGGTGAATGGACGAATGGGGAGCAATATATGCATGGAACAAGGTTTGAGGTAGGGATGCCCACTTTCAAATCTTGTTCGCATGCGTCCAAAATCCGTTTTATGAGCTGGTGGATCACGGATGGAGGAGGGGGTGTGATAATCAGTCGGGGGGTACAGTGGGGTACGTGGATGATACAACGGTTTTGATTAGTGCACTGGAGGATTTCATCTATGTGGGCGAGGTCATCGAAAAGTTTGGGGTCGCAACAGGTATGAGGTGTAAGTCGATGTTGCTAGAGGTGGGGAGCTGGGTGGGAGGTAGAATGGGCGAGGGGTTTGGATGGACATGTGTGGATAGGATTAGGATTTGTGGGATTACATATTTAGCGGACAAACAGGCAAGCAGGGAGGTTAATTCAGTGGTGGTACGGGACAAGGTGCTGGGTAGATTACGTGAACTACGAGCTGGGGATTCCTCATTGCACCAACGGGTGATGATTGTGAATTCGCTTGTGTTATAGAAAAGTCTGGGGAGTGGTAGCTGTTTACCCTTTGAGGGCCTGCGACTTAACAGAGATACAGCAGTGGGCGTTGAGATATGTGGGGATATGGACGGGCATGGTTGGTGTTGAGAAATGGCATTACCAGCTAAGCTTAATTTATAAATATAAATATAGTGAACACTTAGCTGATAAAAGACAGCAAATCGTCTACACAGCCGCCCCTGCAGACGAGGTCTAGAAGCTGTCGAAACCATCTTTCAACGGGCTGTAAAGATTTATAATTTGTAAGATTATAAATTACCCCTAGGGGGTGTTATGTCAGCATATTTCATTCACTGATGGCTGACCAAATACATACTTGTTTGGACTCAAAAGTCCACACCTTACTGCCGACTATAGGTTGATTACAAACTCCTTGCGACTCGAGTACTGCGCAGTCCCCCGTACTACAAGAAATTCGTAACATACCTTGCTCTTGTAACGTGAGCTATGGTGTTCTTCACACCTTCGACAGGTATCGGTGACTTGATAGAAGCTGAAGTGTCCTTGGATGTCCATGTCTTCCATTGTCTAGGAAACGCACACTGGTACACTATGTTCCACAAGATTTGTCTTTATTGTTCACAATCTTATCACAAGAGAAGTTGATCACACTTCTCTTAAGTGTTTATTGTGTTTTGTGAGACACTTTGTTCACACTAATGCACAGATTGTTGTTCTTTGTTGGTTATCCTGGCGTCAGTGTCACTCTCAGTGGAGTCAAAAGTAATCTGAAGACGCCACAGCACCCCATGCCGCCACTGCCCCTTGCACAAAAAAAAAAATGCTGACCTAGTACTTTTGCTTCCTTGCCACTTCCTCGATGAAGCAAAGCAGAATGTTTGATTCTTGCTGTCCTAAGCATAGACAACAATGTCCACTATCTTACCATGGTAATAAAGTGGGAGCAGGATTTTCCTTAATTGTCCTGCTAAAGTAAGAGATGTACTGTCTCTTATTAAACTACACTTTGCAACACTGCATTGCAAGGAGCAGCGGTCACTTGACCACATCGCATACTCGTATGGCATCTGTGATCAATTACTCACTGTAGCAGTAAACAAGATGCTTGCCCCTTCTGAGAGGGCTAGGCCCCTCAGGGCTGAAAGGGGCTGAAAGGGGCTGAAGTGGGCTGATACCCCCCTCATGGAGAAAATTTCTTCACACTGGGGGGCGGCGGAGGTTCGCTGCAGGTGAACTATTCATCACTTAAATGAAACTATTGTTTGTAAACCATTGCTAATTTCTTCACAAGTGAAATAGCGTTTATTGAACATAATATTTAATCGTTCAATAGTTTGTGGTGACAACTTATCTTGTACAATACCACTGATAAACCAATCACATTGCCTTAGGTCATATTTAGCACCTAGAGATCTGAGACTATTGTCTAATGTGATTCTAAATGCCTGTAAGTCTGAAAAACAATGTTTGGGTGGCTTCAAACTTGATATTAAGACTGCATGTCTAACTCTAGCCTTGTCATCATCAAAGTAATTGTCTGCTAAGACACGTAAGGCTATTTGATAATTGCCTTTAACCACCGGAAATGACTTAATCAGTTCATAGGGTTCTCCCTTCACAAGACATTTAAGATAATTGAACTTAGCAATCTCATCTATGTCAGTTCGTGAATTTACTATGGATTGAAAACCACTAATGAATTCTTCATAATTATGACCTTGGAAAATAGGTAATGACAATGTAGGTAAGTTTGGTAATGGGACACTTGTTGTTGTTACAGGTGTAACAGGTGTTTGACCACTAGTTACAGTAGGTCTCTGTGACAGAGTTTTGCGGCAGATAGCCTGTACTCCTGTCCACCTTAATTGTTGATTACTAAAAGTATCCAAAACATTTTTAATTTCATCCTCAGACGGATCTGATTCAAGAAATTTATTTTCATAATGTGTATAGTCTGAATTAATTATTTCCAGACGTTGTGTAAATAATTCGAATTTGACCTCAAGATCATCAAAATCTATGTTTGTATCTTGAGTTAATCCTTTACAGACTGAAATTAGATTTTCTAATTGTGTAATCTTAGTCTGTAAAGACTGAAACTGAGTTTTCAAACAAGCCATTTTAATGGTATACTGAAAATTCTAGCACCACACTTAGAGTGTTTAGAGAACACTGTACTGCTATAAACAGCTGAGTTTTTGTTATGCTTAAGTCAGCAATAATCAGTCAGACACTACTGACCCACTAAGCTTAACCTCAGGGTCAATGACCATGAAGGGTACAGAGTACATGTGGCTGGTGTTTATGGCTTGAGTTTGCTGTGTCAGCCTGACCACGGTGATTAATCACTAATAACGTTATACACTTCATTCACTATACACTATAAATGTCACTGTATAACTGTAAATCGCACGTGAATATTACTTACACATATATAAATGTCACTTTATATAAGTTCCTTTAATATAACAGGTAGATCTATAAGAAACAAACTTTAACACAATCTTGTCTCTTAATTTGTGTCTATAAACATTATA
This sequence comes from Cherax quadricarinatus, assembly GCF_038502225.1. Classification (NCBI taxonomy): domain Eukaryota; kingdom Metazoa; phylum Arthropoda; class Malacostraca; order Decapoda; family Parastacidae; genus Cherax; species Cherax quadricarinatus. Next base: position 49,393,867 of record NC_091301.1, read on the forward strand.
AACACTATGTGTATATACACTCAGACAAACTGAACATCAATTGGGTTGTTGTTGTCTTGGTCAGCACTTTCGAGATTGGAGCAGTGGATGCAGGGTGCCATCCCCCGTTTTCTTGTTGGGTGAGTCACCCAGCTCCCGTTTTCTTTGGGTGAACGCTGGGTGAGCGCCCGTTTTCTTTTGCCTGCCCATTCTCTGTGATTGAGTCTGGAGGGACTCATTTATACTGGTTTATATTGTAAAACACTAGTTTTACAGCTTTTCGAAGGACCTTGGCTCGTAGGTTATTTGTACACTGTAGTACAACATATTTGGACCACAGTGTGGTCTTTATCCGGTTCGAGCACGTCCAATATGTTGAGAAGTGGCATTACCAGCTAAGCTTAATTTATAAATATAAATATAGTGAACACTTAGCTGATAAAAGACAGCAAATCGTCTACACAGCCGCCCCTGCAAGCGAGGTCTAGAAGCTGTCGAAACCATCTTTCAACGGGCTGTAAAGATTTATAATTTGTAAGATTATAAATTACCCCTAGGGGGTGTTATGTCAGCATATTTCATTCATTGATGGCTGACAAAATACATACTTGTTTGAACTCAAAAGTCCACACCTTACTGCCGACTATAGTTTGATTACAAACTCCTTGCGACTCAAGTACTGCGCAGTTCCCCGTACTACAAGAAATTCGTAACATACCTTGCTCTTGTAACATGAGCTATGGTGTTCTTCACACCTTCGACAGGTATCGGTGACTTGATAGAAGCTGAAGTGTCCTTGGATGTCCACGTCTTCCATTGTCTAGGAAACGTACACTGGTACACTATGTTCCACAAGATTTGTCTTTATTGTTCACAATCTTATCACAAGAGAAGCTGATCACACTTCTCTTAAGTGTTTATTGTGTTTTGTGAGACACTTTGTTCACACTAACTCACAGATCGTTGTTCTTTGTTGGTTATCCTGGCGTCAGTGTCACTCTCAGTGGAGTCAAAAGTAATCTGAAGACGCCACAGCACCCCATGCCACCACTGCCCCTTGCACAAAAAAAATGCTGACCTAGTACTTTTGCTTCCTTGCCACTTCCTCGATGAAGCAAAGCAGAATGTTTGATTCTTGCTGTCTTAAGCATAGACAACAATGTCCACTATCTTTTCTATGGTAATAAAGTGGGAGCAGGATTTTCCTTAATTGTCCTGCTAAAGTAAGAGATGTACTGTCTCTTATTAAACTACACTTTGCAACACTGCACTGCAAGGAGCAGCGGTCACTTGACCACGTCGCATACTCATACGGCATCTGTGATCAATTACTCACTGTAGCAGTAAACAAGACGCTTGCCCCTTCTGAGAGGGCTGGGCCCCTCAGGGCTGAAAGGGGCTGAAGGGGGCTGATACCCCCCTCCTGGAGAAAATTTCTCCACAGTTGGGACGTGAGGTGGTAATGTCTGGAGTACGAGCGGGGGGTTTAGGTTTGCTAGCTTTGGGTCCTAGGGTGAGAGCAATATATGTACGGGCGTGTTACTTGAGACTAGGGGGGACTAGAGGATGTAGGGTGGGGGAGGTTGGAAGAAAAGTCCGATGTTGGTGGTGTGGAAAGGAACTAGAGGCGTGTGTAGACTTGCTGCGATTCATGTTAAAAGTGAGGGATGTCCGTGGTATGCGTGTAGGAAGGCTGGTGAATGTAGGATTTTGGCAGGAAGCATTGTCAGGGGTGGAGATTTATCCCACGTATAATTAGAAGGTAATTTGGGAGGAATCCCTCCTGCTTCGTATACCAGCCAAGGCGCAGGAGGTGGTGTATAGATTTATGATGGGGATCCTGGCGTCTAAGGTAAATTATGGAAAATGGGTTTTGTAGAAGATGCAACCTGCGTGCATTGTGGTGATGAAGAAACGGCTTTACATGTAGTGTATTTATGTCCATCCCTAGAAGAGGTAAGGTTGTGGATGCGAGGTGTTTTCGGGATGTTGGGATGTTGTTAAGGGCGTTGCTCCTTGATGTGGTTGGGGTTACACAGGATGTGGCACGAGCGTTAAGATATCGTGGACTATTTGTACATGTCCTGGGGAATGCGTGAGGTACAAGACACTGGCAGGATCAGGGCGTTTGCTGCACGTTTTTACAAAACAATGTGCAGAAACAGAAGCGTCTATGGTAGCAGGTGGATTGCGTTTTTTCCTGAAGAGTATCGCGATATGACGGTGGTAAAACTTCGCGGATTAATTGGAACAGGACGGTGATGGGCTGGTGGACAGCGATGATCTGACATGAAAGTGGACTGAGCAGTAGTATGATAAGGGTGGAAGCGAGAAGGAGGGGGGGAGAGGGTTGGTTCTGGTATGTTATTGGTGTGGATGAGCAATGGCTTTGTCAGTTGCTATAGTTGCAACGTTGGTTGTTTTGTTAATCTAAATTGCAATAATCCACATGTCTGCTTTTAGTATGATTAGTTTTCCATTATAGTGTTATGGAGTCTCTATTGAACTGAATGCTTAACATGTATTGTGTTCCATTTAACGTACTTTGCTTATGCTTGTCCTGTGCACCCGGGGATACCTGGGTTTTGTAGAGGACTCTGTTATCACGTGTTAATCAACCTATGCATTATGTTGTAAAGATATATGGCGGTTGTCACTGTTTTATGTTATGTATAACAAAACACTGATTCATATGCACTATAACTTGATGGAGTTATTCCCTCGTATATATGAGACCTAAAACAGAGCTGTATTGGTCATTTTATGTAGGGTGTTTTTGAATCATGATGAACATTTTAAGTCACTGTGTGCGCTACATATTATTAGTAGTACGAGTTAGGTATAATATACGCGTGTGCTTAGTGTATATGTAGGAAAGCATATATGTGAAAGGTGGATAAGGTATAGGGGATGGGACATGGCTGCAGTCGGTGGCATGAGTATTTATTGTTGTACTGTTATGTATTTGGTATTGTATTTTACCTGTTAGGACTGTTGGTGTCTTGGCGCCAGTGAGCTATGTATAGCACGATGTATACACTGTAAAATGTTTTTTGATAAAACATATAAAATGTTAGGATAGCAGCTGCATTTTGCCACTACAGTAGAGTTGTTATTTTCATTAATATAATATTTTCTTAGGTTTAAATTAGTTTGGTTAATTTATAAGTTAAATAAACAATGGTGAAATGTTGTACGTTTTGGTGAACTGGGGTTGTTATACTACTTGCTTTTTTGCGGCATGTAATTTTACTGTGTGTATATTGGATTTTGTAGATGAGAAGAGGTAAGGGGATTATGTATTTTGTCTTACTTGCATATTTATATTTTGTTGCAATGGAATTATGTGTCATGGCAGTATTCATCAATCAGCTGCATGAAGTGTAAATATTTTGACATTACTGCATGGCGCAGTGTTTCGATAATGATGACTTTATATTGTCTGTCGATGATCCGATTCTGTATACTTTTGTTTAGTTAATGTATTGTATGTTTTTAAATAAAATATAAAAAAAAATGACACTGAGGTACTGAGGCACTGAGTGTATGAGGAACCGAGGTAGCGAGGTACTGAGGCGCCTAAGTACTGAGACACCTAGGTAATGAGGAACTGAGCCGCTGACGTATTGAAACACCGAGGCAATGAGGTATTGAAGCACTGAGGTACTGAGGCAGTGAGTAACTGAGGCACTCACAGTCTGAGGTACTGTGATACTGAGGCTTTGAGGTACTGGCACACTGAGGTACAGAAGCACTGAGATACTCAGGCACTGAGGAAATGAGGCACTGAGGAACTTGGGTTCTGAGGCACTAAAGCACTGAGGTGCTGAGGAACTGAGACATTGAGGTACTGAGATCCTCAGTCACTGAGGAACTGACGTACTAAGGCACTGAGGCTATGATGTACTGAGACACTGATTCATTGACGCACTGAGGCTCTTAGGTACTGACGCACTGAGGTACCGAGGCATTGAGGTACTGACCCACTGAGATACTGAGGCACTGAGGTTCTGAGGCACTGAGGTACTGAGGAACTGAGAAACTAAGCGTCTGTCTCACTTATGTACTCAGGTAATGAGGTACTTAGTCACAGAGACACTAAGGAACTGAGGTTCAGAGGCACTTAGGTACTGATGTACCGAGGTACCGAGGTACTAAGGTACTGATGTACCGAGGTACTGAAATACTGAGGTACTGACATACTGAGGAACTGACATACTGAGGAACTGAGGCTCCGAGGCACTGAGATACAGAGGTTCTGAGCCTCTGAGGTAGAGAGGTACTGAACCACTGAGACACTGAAGTACTCAGGCACTGAGGTACAGAGGCACTGAGACACTGACGTAATGAGGCACTGACGTACCGAGGCACTTTTTTTTTTTTATATTTTATTTAAAAACTTTACAGCATTGATATTAAATTAAGATATAAAAAGGATACAGTAGGATTCTCAATCCTACACAACATACACTAACCAATTATTAACAACACATTGTAATTGACATAATAGAGGTTACCCATATACACACAAAATTTTCCATATAACATACTATGATAAACAAAATAAACTATAACTATATAAACTATATAAAATGTAAACTATATACAACTTTCAGATTTGTATAGTTAACATACTATGACGGACATATGACAAAGGTTCACAACCTTCACAGGAGATAAACAGAGTAATAACCTACAACCCAATCTCAGTTACATGCTCTTCCCCAAAATTAAACCCCTATACAATAAGAAGTACCTAAGCACATACATACGTGCCTCACTACAATCTCTTTTCAAGCAAAAAAAAAAAAAAACAATCAAATCCTAAATCAAAAATCAAATCCTAAGCCTCACACTTATACTAAATAAATATTAACAAATATTACTAAATATTAATACAGCCTCTTCCACCGGCTGAGCACATTATATAAAGTAAGAGACTAAACCATACTGTCCCATTACAAACTTTTAACGAGGCATTACAAATTTATGGAAGTCATTATCGTTCCATCTAGCAGCAACTGGATGAGCACATTATATAATTCTAAAATAAAGACAGTACACTCGCAAAAAAAAACCCACTACACTCAACACAGACATAATTTAAAAAACCTCTCATTGCGATACAATTATCGCACATGAAATATGCCCAATAAAGGCTATAAAACCGCACTCTACATAAGCCCTAAAGCTCTTCACGGTCTGAAAACTATAATCTTGACACCATTCACACTTAATACATGAATAAGGTCATGACGACCCTGACTCCTCAAACACAGAATTCTCCATTCAGGTACTACGTAATTACTTGATATCACCTTTGCTTTCTGTGCCCACTTGCATGCTACATACACGTATGCCACTCATCTACACCTTCATATACCCTCATACACCTTACTCACACCCCTCCCCAGGAGGCGACCCCGCTGTGTCCCCCTGAAAACCCCCTTTCCGTATGTATTCCCCAACCCCCCCCCCTTACTCACTCAGCCCCAGTCGTAGATTGATGAGAAAACCTAACGTTAACATTCTATACCCTTCCGAAAAATCCTTCTCCCACCTCCTCCCATACAGTTCTCTATTACGACACATCGTACGATAAACCGTTACCGCTAGTACCCGCCTCCGCACCTCACAATTCCCCCTCCCCCTCATCACCCACAATATATATATATAATCCACTATTATATAATCCAAAGCTCTTATAACACTCTCATCGAACCCTCCCACATCTAGGCTTAGTGCACGCAGAACCGACACCCCTCGACCCCCCACCCCCTGTACTACCCTACTTAACCAATACCTAACACCCTCCAGTTCCCCACAAAAGTATACTGCATGGAACGCCGTCTCATCCTCCCCACAGATTCCACACCTTCCGCCCACAATTACCCCTCTTGTTCTTAAAACCTCCCCCGACGGTAGTATGCCATGCAAAAAACGATACATTACCTCTCTTACCCTAGGCTTTAACTTCAACCTGCCAAACCTATACCAAATACTCGTCCATGCGTACATGGGGAACAATCCCTCAACTGGTACAACAATCCTGTCTACAAGCAGCTTACACAAAACCCCTACTCGAATTTTCCTGGGTTCTCTAACCAACATCAAAGCCCTCAAAATAGTTTCACATTCCCTCAACTCCACACCCCCATACAACTTACTCAACCTATCATGTACTTTTCCCAGCTGCCCTCCACTCACACCTTCGCGCAAAACCTCCCATTTAAGAAACACACATTTAATCCTCCTCCTCAGATCCAACAACCCCAACCCACCCTGGCGCACAGGTAACATTACAACCTCTCTCCTCAGCCAATCACACCTTGAACCCCACAAAAAGTTAAACACTCGTCTCAGAATTCCCACAATCGCCGTCCCTGTTAATGGGAACACGGCTGCTACGTGCCAAACCTTACTATACAATAATACATTTATAACAATCACACGTTGCACGAGAGTCAGATGATGAGGTCGCAATGCACCCAGACGTCCCTGAATCCTTTCCATTAATCTATTCGAGTTTTCCTCCCGAGCAGCTTCCAAATCACCCATATAGGTGATACCACAAATTTTTACAGACACCGTTTGTTTTCTCACAACGTTACATCTCCCCCCCCCTCCACCCAATCACCCAACCCCATGATCATTGACTTCTCTCTATTTACCTGCATCCCTGTTGCATTTCCGAACTGTTGCACAACTTCATCCAAAACACCCAACGTCATCCCCTCCCGAACCAGCACTGTTGTATCGTCTACGTATCCTATGATTCCCGGCCACACTTTCCCTACCCCACCCCCCCTACCTCCACTCGTGTCACATACACAACGTTCAACCATTCTATAGAAGGGGTCCTGAATGCACGCAAACAACATTTGTGACATGGGACACCCCTGCCTAAGTCCCCTACCCATTACAATCCCCTCCCCCAAGCATCCATTAATCTGTACCCTCATCTTGGCACCATTGTACAACGTGGATACCCAATTAACTATTTCATCCCCATAACCCTGCCTCCTAAGTATAGCTCCCAATGCTCCGCGTTCCACCCTGTCATAGGCCCCCTGCCAGTCTAAAGCCAACAACGCCGCCCTCCCTCCCCCCCCTTTTGACTCCACAAAACTTCGCAGTATTCCATGACCCTCAATCATCGACCTTCCAGGCAAACCATACTGCGTTTTCGAAACCACTCTCCCTACCACACATTTGAACCTATTACCCAAGACTTTAGCGAACAACTTATAATCAGCACATAACAGGGATATGGCACGGTACTCATTGAGGGTGTGCTGCCCCTTACCCTTCTGGACCAACACTACAACTGCTGTTGCTTGCTTGTCCCCCATCACACCCTTCTCCTTCATCTGATTAAATAACCTACCCATGAAACCCCTTATCACCTCCCAATGTTGGAGATAAAATTCAGCCGGGAGACCGTCTATTCCTGGTGCTTTGCCTTTCCTCATTCCCCTTAAAGCCAACTCTATTTCCTCCTCTGTTATTACCCCCCCTAAAGCCTTTCTATCACTATTCCCTAAATTACACGTCACATACTCACACACCTTCTCTAAATCCACATTTCCCACCTTCCCACTTGTCCAATACCCTTCATACCATTTATCCGCATACACACACATTCCTTTTGTAGTTAGTATCTCCTGACCCATTCTATAACCCCCCGCCATCTCGTGTACCTCTAACCTCGGAATAGCTGTAACCTGCTGTCTTTGTTTTTGACGTCTCAACACACACGCCGATGGTTTGTCACCCCATAGCACCTCCTCTACCCCTGCCTGCACCCTTACCGCTTGAAACCTCTCATTTTGTAACTCCCTCAGTCTCCCCTTGACCTCGACAATTTCATCCATAGGATAGTTGCCCCCCACAGCCCCCTTCTCATAACAGCCCCTTAACCTGTCCTCCAGATAATTTGAAAGCCCATATTTAAAATCATTTATACGTTTGCCCACCCCCACATAATATTTCCTAATCCTTTCCTTGGCAACACAATCCCACCATTGTACGACATCTTCCACTCCCTGTGCCTCCTCACTAAGCTCCTTCCATAGGACAGAAAATCCCTCTAACCCCTCCTCATCACTCAATGCACTTATATTTAATTTCCAGTAACTCCTGTGTATTTCTGCAAGCGCCTCCCACCCAACCTCCACCAACACTGCTCTATGATCTGACCATGCTACTTCAACAGTTTTGAAAGCTCTCACTACAACCCCGTGAGAAAGATACACTCTATCTAACCTCGCTGCATACCCTCTCCTAACAAATGTATGCTCTGTCTCCCACGCCCCCCCCTCGAATGCGTCTCTTAACCTAATATCTCTCAATAAATCTCGTAGGGCCACCGACACATAACCTGCCCCTTTCGGTTCCACATCAGCCCTCCTAATGACGCAGTTCCAATCACCTCCTACTATTGCCACCTCCGGTAATGCACGGAAAAAAAACACAAGGTCCTCGCACACAAACTCCTGCTTCACCTGTACGTTATTCTCTGCAGGCGCATATACACTAATAAAAGCTACACGTTTTCCCATCCACAAACCATCTACGCGCAACACCCTTCCCCCTCCCCCCCCCTCACTTCTCTGCAAAACAAACGGGCTCGCCTCCCTAATTAAGATACCCACCCCCCCTTTTAAACGGGCAGATGGCAGGGTTACCACCTGAAACCCCTCCATCTCCAACACCCTACCCTCCTTAAAATTGTGCTCCTGTAGGAACACAACATCCACTCTAAATTTATTCAGAAACTTTCGAAACCATTCTCTCTTTACACTATTACACAAACCATTAACGTTTACTGTCATACACCGGAGGCCTTTTAAAGTTTCCACCCCTGCCTCCTCTCTTCACTCTTCCTATGGCCACCAGAACGCGTGGGACCACTTGTCACCTGCACACTTCCCTCTCTCCCCCCCCCCCTTCTTTCGGTGCCTCCTGTCCTGGCCACCACTACCTTCACTTTCTGCCCATATTTGCTTCCCAGTCCGCTGCGCTGGCGTTAGGACATCATCTGAATCCGATGCCGCGGCTCTCTTTCTTGTGACAGGCGCATCCTCCATGGCTTGGTCTGGGGATGCCTCACAATGTACCTCTACCTCCACTGTACACAGTGACAAAGATCTCGGTGACACCTCAGTCACGCTATCACTCCCTTCGTCCGAATAATTCTGTTGTTGATGCCCCACAGCCTTCACCTCATCTTCTACTACCCTGCCAGGAGCATCCACCTCCTCAGGCGGTGACAAGGACTTCAGAACCTCGGCTAATTCCTCCTCAAGTTCCAACACTTCCTCCTGTACTTTTTGCTCAACCCGATCCACTGGAAGTGTGTCTGGACCAGGTAACTGGTCAAGGGCCTCACCCTCTCCCCCAGCTTTATACGCCTCATCCACTATCTCGCTCCATAGACGACCACGCCCTCCTTCACGTCGTTGATCAACACCTGCTTCCCCTGGTGTAGAAGCGGATGTCTCCGCCTCTGGGCCAGGAGCTCGTTGCCGCTTCCCACACTCCGCCGCTATGTGATCGTATTCCCCACATAGTCGGCAGGTACGCCTTTGCCCCGCGTATGACACCATGACCTGTGTCCTGAATTCCTTTAGGTACACGTAAGACGGTATGGGGTGTCGCAATGACATTTTTAGGTTAAAAGTGCCCTCCGGCATACCTGTGTAGGCACCCGACACCCACTTACCATGCTGGGCCACATGAACAGTTCCGTATTCCTCAAATACTTTTCTGATATCTGTCTCATCCGCCTCAAAGGGGACATTACGCAATTTAATCCATGTATAATGTCTGGATACATCGATCATCCTCACACACACAGCTGGTGTTGCATCAAGACTTACGTCCTGAAAACGGTTGACCAACGACTCGTAAACCGTTGCTGAGAGCAGTTTCACAAAAAATCTACGTGCTCCGTTCAATGCTACGCCGTACAACTCTTCATCCTGAATGCCATACGTGTCTCTGATGATTTTAGGTAGTAATACCTGGGCTGAGGCTGGCGTTATTGCCCCACTGAGAAGTTCAATACCGACAGTGTTAATCCTGCGTCTGTAACTACACGCCATGTTGACTAATAGTAGTTCTCCTGGTCTGACGACAGAGGCGCGACACGCACCACCTCACACTACTGCTGTCAGGGAACTGAAGAGCGTTTGCGCAGGAGGTCTGCACGGCCCAATAGCGATGCAGACAATACCGAGGCACTGAGGTATTGAGGCTCTTAGACACTTAGGTACTGAGGCACTTAATAACTAAGGCACTGAGGCATTGACGTTCGGAGGCACTGAGGTCCTGAGGTATAGTGGCACTGAGAGGCTGTGTCACATAGGTTCTGAGGTAATAAGGCAGTGAGGCACTGAGCTACTGAGGCAATGAAGTACTGAGGCGCTGAGGTTCTGAGGCACTGAGGTACGGAGACACTGACGCACTGAGTGTATGAGGAAATGAGGTAGTGAGGTACTGAGGCACCTAGGTGCTGAGGCTTTGAGGCACTGACGTAATAAGACACCGAGGCAATGAGGTTTTGAAGCACTGAGGTACTGAGACAATGAGTCACTGAGACACTGAGGCAGTGAGTAACTGAGGAACTCACAGTCTGAGGTACTGTGATACTGAGGCTTTGAGGTACTGGCACACTGAGGTACAGAGGCACTGAGATACTCAGGCACTGAGGAACTGAGGCACTGAGGAACTTAGGTTCTGAGGCACTAAAGCACTGAGGTGCTGAGGAACTCAGAAATTGAGGCACTGAGGTAATGAGACATTAAGGCACTGAGACACTGACGCACTGAAGTGCTGATGCATTGATGTACTGAGGCAATGTGGCTCTGTGTTTCTGAGGTATTGAGGTACTAGGGTACATAGGAACGGGGTACTGAAGCACTGAGGTACTGAGGCACTGAGGTACCGAGGCGCTGAGGCATTGAGGTCCTGAGGCCCTCTGGCACTTAGGTATTAACCCAGTGAGGTTATGAAACAGTCATTGCTGTACATAGGAACTATGCCAAAAAAGCAACTGAGGTAGTGAGGCTTTGAGGTAGTGAGGCTTTGAGGTAGTGAGGCTTTGAGGTAGTGAGGCTTTGAGGTAGTGAGGCTTTGAGGTAGTGAGGCTTTGAGGTAGTGAGGCTTTGAGGTAGTGAGGCTTTGAGGTAGTGAGGCTTTGAGGTAGTGAGGCTTTGAGGTAGTGAGGCTTTGAGGTACTGAGGCTTTGAGGTACTGAGGCTTTGAGGTACTGAGGCTTTGAGGTACTGAGGCTTTGAGGTACTGAGGCTTTGAGGTACTGAGGCTTTGAGGCACTGAGCAACTGAAGCATTAAGACACTGAGATACTGAGGGACTGAGACATTAATTCACTGATGCACTGACGCACTAGGGCTCTAAAGTAGTGACGCACTGAGGTACTGAGACATTGAGGTACTGACGTATTGAGACACTGAGGCACTGAGGCATTGAAGCTCTGAGGTACTGAGGCACTGAGGCACTGAGGTACTGATGTACTGAGGCACTGAGGCATTGAGGCACTGAGGTACTGAGGAACTGAGAAACTGAGCGTCTGTGGCATTTATATACTGAGGTACTGAGGCACTTAGGTACTGATGTACCGGGGCACTGAGGTACTGATGTACCGAGGTACTGAGACACTGAGGCACAGAGGAACTGAGACACTGAGATGCAGAGGAACTGAGACACTGAGGTACAGAGGAACTGATACACTGAGGTACAGAGGAACTGATACACTGAGGTACAGAGGAACTGATACACTGAGGTACAGAGGAACTGATACACTGAGGTACAGAGGAACTGATACACTGAGGCACAGAGGAACTGAGACACTGAGGCATTCAGGTACTGAGGCATTGATGTACAGAAGCTCTGAGGCTCTGTGTTTCTGAGGTATTGAGGTACTAGGGTACAGAAGAACTGGGGTACTGAGGTACTGAGGCACTGAGGCACTGAGGGAGTGAGGTGGTGATGTGCTAAAGGCACTGAGGTACTGAGTGAGGTACAGAGGTAGTGAGGCAGTGTTGTACTGAGGCACTTAGGCACTGAGAACTGAGCCACTAAGGTACTGAGGCTGTGAGACACTTGGGTATTGAGGCACTGAGGTCCTAAGACACTTAGTCACTACTGCTCCTAGGAATTTTTTTTTTTTTTATATTTTATTTAAAAGGACACAGTACAAGATATAAATAAATAAAAGAACACAATTATTAACCGTTTGAAAATACAATGACCTACCATTAACCCCATAGCATACCACAAGTGTTACATTCATATTGTATTAAAGAATAAACCATCACCGAACAATGAAACGAACAGGATAACACCTGCTCAGAAAAAACATCAACAAATTCTAAACCTACAATCATGCCTATTATACAGTACAGTAAAACCTCCTTGCACAAAGTACACAGATGATATGATGCAGCATACGAAGGATAAAATTATACATTACAATAATTAAACAAAGGCTAAACCTAACCCTACAATAAAATTGCAAAGACATACCACATTAATACTTCCCGCAAATAGCAGGAATCTCTTAACATAATAAAGAGCGAGAGAGCTCCAGCACCGAACAAAAAAAAATTAGCAAAAACCTAAAACTCAAAAATTTTATGTCTGTGTCCACATAAATCCCCCACAACTCTGTACAATTAGACCCCTTGCACAAAGTGCACAATAAATATTATTTAACATACAAAAATTAAAATTATACAGAACATTAATTTTAACATTATGCAAACCTAAGCCTACAATAAACATTACATTGATACATCTCACAATGAAACTCCTCACATAAACACTGGGCAGGAAACACCCTCAAGTAAAAGACATAACATTATATACGCAAGTACAACCCATACAACTAACAAAATCCTAACATAAGGTATCAAAACTGTCTAGTTACAGGACATAAAAAACCTTATCTCCCTATTTGAAACACTAGTACATCATTGCTGATTTTTTTTTTTTTTTTTTTTTTTTTTTTTTTTTTTTTTTTTTTTTTTTTTTTTTTTTTTATATATAAACAGTCTAAAAGATAATATATAAACAAATAATTAGCATATAATTATAATTCTCATTGTCTAAAGACTCGCCGCACTTACTTCGTGCCGGCACATACTACCCCCCCCCCCCTTTTCCCTATTATCAATGTTATTATACTGAGCATTATCATGGGAATAAAAATTCCTCATGCACATACAGTAGTCATAATTAAAAATATTGACATACAAGTTCGTACATGTTCCATCCTTGTTTTTTCCCCAATAACACCATTGAACAAAACCAGTTTACAATCTCATAGAAACCCCATTAAGGGCATCACACAATAAAATTGCCCACTCCTAACCTAATACCTCACTATCCATTATAATTCATATATCATTACATAACATGATTAGGTACATAGAAAAAGGTGTCAACTGTGCAGGGTGACAGCACTTCACAAACATAAGTTATACAACGATCAAGTTAACTTGTGTGCTTATCTTAACATCATTCTGCTCTAAACCCGAGATCCCAAGGTTTAGTCATCATTGTTTTTAAGGTTATCCTGTATGCAGTGAACATAACCATAGATTCCAATCCTCATTCATCTCCCTTCCACTCTATTCATAACCCTCCCACCATTCACACTACAAAGAAGCCTAAACCAACCCACCCTCATGTATCCCCCGGTAGGAGACCAACCCTTTGCCCGCCCCCTGGGTTCATGAGAAGGCCCCCCACAGTGAGATTCCGGTAACCCTCCGAAAAGCTAACTACCCACCTCCCACCATAGACTTGCCTATTCCTACACATAGTTCTATAAAAACTCGCTGCTAACGCTTTTATCCTCAACTCTCCCCTAACCTCCCTCATCCCCCAAGATACATGTAAATAATCCGTCATAACATACATTAAGGCTCTACCCACATCACCCGGCACCCCAGTTACATCCAACATTAAGGCCCGTAGGAATGGCCATTGCCCCCCCCCAAAAATCTGTTAACTCTCACCATCCATAACCTCACCCCCTCCAAAGAGGGACAAAAATATACCGCATGAAAGGCCGTTTCGATGTCCCCACAATGCAAGCATGAGTCCTCTCTCACAAGACCCATTTTATATAACACATCCCTAGAGGCCAGTATTCCCATCAGAAAACGATATACTAACTCTCGTACCCTCGCTGGTATTCTAAGCAAACCAAACTTCCTCCATATGCTTATCCAGTCATATGTTGGATATACAGCAAGTCCCTGTAAGACACCCTTGCCTACCACAGCACCCACCATTCGTTTGACCTTTAACGTGGACACCTGTTTAACATGTAATAAAACCCTCAACATATCCTCACAATACCTCAAATCCCTTCCACACCACCATCTTCGTGCATCCTCCATTACCCTACCTACCCTGACTCCTCTATTCCCCCCAGTCCTAATATATCTTTGTTTAATATATAAAGCCATTACTCTATGACCCAATGACATCAGGCCAAGACCCCCACGTCTCCCCTCCGTCATCACCACGTCCTTGCTCAACCATGCCCTCCCAAACCCCCACACATACCTTAGAACCTTCCTCTGGATTTCTGCAATATCCTCTGCTCTTAAAGGGAACACCTCAGCCACTCCCCACACCTTACTGTAAACCAGAGAGTTGACCACTAAAACTCTCTGCTGTAATGTTACATCCCTAGCCCTTAAGCCTCCTAGCCTACCCAAAACCCTGCTCGTAACTAATTCCGAATTTATCTTCCTACTTTCCTGCACTTCCGCCATGTACCATATTCCACAAACCTTAATTCTGTCCACTACTGACCATCCCAACCCCTCCCCCAAGCCCCCTCCCACCCAATCCCCCACCTCTAATAGTCTCGACTTCATTAAATTAACTCTCATACCCGTGGCGTCCCCAAAAATCTGAATGATTCCACCAACTTTCCTTAGATCTTCCTCATGCCTTACCAGCACGGTAGTATCATCTACGTACCCCACAATCCCCCCCCTCCCACCCCCCCTAATCCCATGTTCAATCATCACCTCATCCACCAGCCCATAAAATGGATTCTGTACGCAGGCAAACAATAACTGAGAGAGTGGACAGCCCTGCCTCAAACCTCTCTCCATCAGTACTGGGTCCCCCAACTTACCATTAACCTGTACCCTAATAACTGCTCCCTCATACAAGGTTTGCACCCATCTCACCACCTTCTCC
Source organism: Cherax quadricarinatus (assembly GCF_038502225.1). Classification (NCBI taxonomy): domain Eukaryota; kingdom Metazoa; phylum Arthropoda; class Malacostraca; order Decapoda; family Parastacidae; genus Cherax; species Cherax quadricarinatus. The sequence continues at coordinate 49,409,094 of NC_091301.1, forward strand.
CCCAAACCCAGCTGTTCCAAACAAACTTTTAAGAAATCCCTATTCACACAATCATACGCATTAGCCCAATCTAATCCAAGTATTCCCCCTCCGGTGCAGTCCTCAATAAAATCCCTTATTTGACTATGCCCGTCCCTCATACTTCTTCCCGGAATGCCAAACTGTCCCCCATGTACCACTGATCCTAGAACCTTCTTCAGTCTATTGCCCAGAATTTTAGCATAAATTTTATAATCTGCACACATTAAGGATATTGCTCTATAATCATTCAATACTTTCCCATCCTTCTTCTTCGGCACCAACACAACGATCCCTGTTTTCTGGGTCTTCCCCATCCTCCCACTGCTCCACATATGATTCAAGACTTCCACTAACCCATACCTAATGCATTCCCAATAAACTCTATAAAAAATCATTCGGTATTCCATCAATGCCCGGCGTCTTACCCTGACTCATCCCGTAAACCGCCTCCCCCACCTCCTCCTCACTAATACTACCCTCCAGCATTTCCTGTTCCTCTTGTCCCAATACAATAGTATTCTGCATAACCCCAAATACCTCCTCACTGACAACTTCCTTGTTCCTCCTCCATTTCTCCCTAAACCAATAATCAGCATAACCACTAATATCATCTGTATCAGTAAGACCTTGACCCACCACATAACCCCCCCCCCCATCAGCGACCACTAGATGCGCTATGGTAGTCACCATCTGCCTTTCCCTAAATTTTCTTAGGACATAACCTGATGGTCGATCACCCTTTAACACTTCCTCTAATCCTGCCCTAACTCTAATCGCGTTAAACCTTTCATTATGTAATCCTTCAATCCTACTCCTTAAGCCATCCACCTCACCTCGCACATCTTCCCTTCCCCCCCCGTCATAAACAGCATTCAGCTGTCCCTCCAGGTAGTTTTGCAAACCATATCTCCACCTTGCCTGTTCCTTTCCACGTATCCTAAAAAACTCTGCTATTGCTGTCTTTGCTCGCATCTCCCACCAGTCAAGCAAATCCATCCCACCATCCCTACCCTCCCAGCAATGTCTCCACCATTCCTCAAAGGATGAGCCTTCATCCCCCTCCTGCAGAAGCCTCACATTCAATTTCCAATACCCAGCATATATGCAAACTATACCATCCACCCGCAGATCAGCTATCACCGCCCTATGATCCGAAAAACCGACATCAAAAGCCCTCACTCTCTCCACACCAATCCCCTGCATCACATATATCCTATCTAACCTCGCCCCATAATTCCCACGAATAAACGTGTGCTCCACCCCATACTCCCCCCTGCCCACCACATCTACAACACCTACATCCCTCAACACATCCCGTAGTGCACCCAAAACACATCCTGCCCCCCTCGGCGTCACATCCCCATACCTAATCACACAGTTCCAATCACCTCCAATTACAGTTATGGAAGGTAAACCCCGCAAATAATACATCAAAACATCACGTACAAAATCAACTTTAACTCTAACATTGTTACATGCTGGCATATATACACCAATGAAACATACTCTCCTCACCCCCCAGTGCCCATCTACCCTTACAACCCTCCCCCCTCCCCCCTCCTCCCAACCCATGACACGCAATGGGCTGGTCTCCTTTACAGCTACTGCTACCCCTCCTTTTAATTGCAAAGCATTACTGACAAACATTTTATAACCCCTCAAACTCAATTCACTCCCTAACCTATGGTTATGCTCCTGCAAAAAACATACATCCACATCAAACCTTCGTAAAAACCACTCTAACCAAACCCTTTTTACCTCAGATTTAAGCCCATTGACATTTATTGTGACACACTTGAATTTGCTAGAAGAGGGGGCTTACCCCTATGCCGCTGTATCTTACTCACTTCACCTTTCTCAGTACCTGTACCATTTTTATCCTTTTTTCTAACCTGGCCTCCAGCCCCTCCTTGCCCCCCTCCACTGATCTTCCCCGGTACACCCCCTCCCCTGCCTACCTTTTCCCCTACAACTACCCATGACTTCTTCCCGGGTCTCTGCCCAGGTGTTAAAACCTCATCGAGGTCAAAAGCACCCGCAGTCCTTTTTCGTGAGCTCTCACTCACACACAAATCTACTTCCTGCACATCCTCCTGATGGACTTCTACCACCACTTCCATGTCCTCTCTGGCATTCCTCGAACCCTTCACCTGTTCCTGCTGCTCAACCATCAGCTGTATCTCACTTGACTTCTCAGGACCATCCTCCCCGGCCACCGTCTCGTCGAAGAACTCCTTCAGCACCGCATCCAGCAACTTCTCCTGGGTAGACTCTTCCACGTCCACCCGTCCCTCAGGCGATGGGGGCCCCTCCCCTGTCACCTCTGGGATGGTAACACAGGTACCGACCGTCGATACTTCCCGTTCTACCTCTTCACTCCATCGACCACTCGTCACTGGTTCCACCTCTCCCAACTCAGGCATCAACTCACATGGTCTCTGCTCCACTGCCAACGTACCAGGAGCCCTGGTAGGCTGCCTTCTAGGACAGTGAGCTGCCATATGATCATATGAGCCACAAAGTCGACAGGTCTTTCTCTGGCCGGCATAGTGTACAAAAACCTGCGTCCTGGACTCCACCAACATGACGTAGGATGGTATAGGCCTAGCCAACGTCATTTTGAGGGTATAAGAGCCCTCAGGTCGTCCCTTATATGGCCCTTCTGTCCATACTCCCATCGTTGCCGAATGGACTTTACCGTACTTGTTGAATACCTCCTGTATACTATACGCCGTCGCCTCGAAAGGGACATTCCTGACCTTCACCCACGTATAGTACCTGGATACGTCATGCATAACGACGTCCACTGCCGAGTTCACCGTCACCTTCCTCTCCTGATACTCTTCAACAAGTCTGTCGTAGACGCCGGTACGATTCAGTTTTAGGAATACTCTGGTCATCCCATTCAAGGCAACACCATATACTTCCTCGTTGGGGACACCATAGGCGTCCCTGATGATAGCAGGTAGCAATGTATGCATCGTTGCTCCAGTAAGCGTGCCACGTACCAGCTGTATACAAACAGTGTTAATCCGTTGTCCCACTCGGTACGCCATTTTGTCTTCTAGTTGCTAAAGGTCACCACCAGAGGGCAGGTGTAGCTACTAGGCGTGCGTCCTCTCTCCCCGGAGGTCGAGAGACGAATACCTTGGAGTGATTGGAAGCCTGATGAGGTATGGTTGATTGGTTTGCAAGGTGGTTGATGTGGGTAAAATTTTATTTGTAGGGAGCCGTTGGGGGCTCCTGAGTATGTAGACCTTATGATTTTGTAAAATCACAGAGTCAAAAGTTGTATGTGATTCGGGTTTTTCTCTTATTGTTATAAGAACCATTTTATATAGGAGGTTTATATTTATATGTATATTGTGAGGTTATGTTTTATATATTTTCAATCTGATGATAGATTTAGCCTTGTCATACGTCTCTATTTTATCGTATTGAATGGGTACTTTATGCACTATGTACGAAAATATATAAGTATTTGATGGGGTTTATATATACCCTTATTTTGTATGGAAGGTCCTATTATATATTGAGTGTTAATCGGTAACATTAACTTTGTGTATGTGTAGGGTGTTTGTGGGAACCAATGTCTTAGGTATAGTTCTATCATAGATTGTAATATTTTTAGTTTATTTGCAGACAAGTCATTTAGCGATTTATTTCTATGTATGATTTAGTTTGTTCTTATGAATAAGTGCACATACACGTATGTGTGTATATGCATGCGTATATGTATACATATATTTATATGATTGAAGGACTCGTTCCTACATGTCTTATAATGACCCTGACTGTTTTTGTTTGGAAGTCGGTTGGTTGGGTTATTTTAGTAGAAATTGTTATCAATGACCATTCATTAGGGAAATTAATGTATGTTATTTAGAACGGGGACTGTACATACGGGGGGGGGGGTAGAAGTGTCAGCTGTGTCTGCACTGGCAATAATGAGTATTGTAAAGGAGGGTTTGAAGATTATGTATATGGTTGTGGGTTATGTATATGGTTGTGGGTTATGTATATGGTCGTGGGTTATGTATATGGTTGTAATATGGCCATGATCTATGGCGTTCTAAATGTACCGGGATTGTGTATTAGAGGTTTTGTAATATCTAGTATGGTTTTTATTTTACTCTTATACTTTACTGTATTTGTTCTATGTTTTAATAAAATATAAAAAAAAACTTCCATGGAAATACTTTTAAGTTAGTAAAGTAAATTTGATAACTATTAATATTCATTAATGAATATACATTTCAATTTAACAAAAAATTTTTTTTTATTTATTTTCAGTTTTTTATTGGGGAATATATATTTTTTTAATATATTAATTATTGTTAGAGGAACAATGATTTTCACAAGTGTTTCTTCCCTAATTCTGCTTCACTGAGAATTTTTTGAAGAAATAAAATGTTTACAAACGAGTCATTATATAAACATTTTGTGTAAGAAAAACTAGCATAATATTAAACAAAGTATTAGTAAATTTTTAGATATTGGTTAACAGTAATGTTAAATTATTTTTAGTAAAAATAAAAAGGAAAAAAGTAAAATGAAAATATTTTTGGAAGGATTCATTGTAAGACTGAAAATATCAGGAAATATGACCAGTTAGAAGGGAATCTTGAAGGGAATGTGGTAAGTCATTATCATTATAATCAAGGGGAAGCGCTAAACCCGTAGGATTATGCAGCAAAATGCAGTAGCAAATATGACGGTAGAGGGTTTGGTCAGAAAGTGCCTAGAAGCAGAGGGAAAATTTACTCCCAGGAGAGAAAAAAAATAGATAGTGAGAACAGTGAGCCAATAATTTCCTCAAAGTAGAAGAAATGCTGAAGCTAAATGAGAAAGGCAAATAATGCGGGAAAACAAGGAAGTGAGAATAAGATCCTGAGACGAATATGTTTGGGTAAGCAGAGAGACTCAGCGACAATTTGACAATGACATATTTCTGAAAACCAAATTTGGCCCAAAGCTACTACACAGCCACATCAGAAGAAACACAATAATATAAGATCCGGTAATCAGGCTGAAGAGGGAACAGGAGGAGAGTTCACAATTAATGACCAGGATATCTGTGAGGAGTTCAGCAAGAAATTTAGGGAGGAAACTAAGGTTACCAGAGAACAGGAAGTGCTAGGCACAGTATATACAAAGTTACCAGGGAACCGAAGCAGCAGAGTGCACCAACAAGTGTTAGACAAAGAAGAGATTAAGAAGCTATTGTGTAAGGTAGATGTTTCGAAGGCATTGAGACCTGATAATGTCTCTGTGGGTCTTAAGAGAGAGACAGAAAGCAGAAGTACTGTATGAACTACTAGCAGTAATCTTCAACAAGACATTCAGAAGTGTGAACAAAGCTAATATAGACCCAGTATTTAAGAAAGGTGACTTGAAGGCTTACTCAATCCTGTCAGCTCCTAAGTAAGGAACTGAAAATGCCGGCTCCTTATGTAAATAAATGATGGAAAACATATTTTTTTTTTATATTTTATTTAAAACATACAATACATTAAATAAATAAAAGTATACAGTATCAGATCATCAACAGACAACATAAATTCTTCATTGTCTAAACACACTGCAAGTTTTACATAAAAAAAATCCCTCATCACCTGTACAGTTCATCCTTCAACACTTATGCTAAATACAAGATTATACAATGTTAGGCTTGACATCAATAACAAAAAAATGCAATATGCAGTAATATGTCAAATATTTACACTTCACGCAGCTGATAGATGTATAATGCATTATTATTTTAAAACAAAATAAAACTGTGCAAGTAATACAAAATAAAGACAATCTTCTTACCCCTTCCCATCTGCTAATTACAATATACACACTGAATAATTACATTCAGTAAAAACTCAATCATTATAACTAAACCCTCCCCCCTCCCCATTTACCTCAGTTCACCATATTGAACATCTCACCGTTGTTCATTTAATTTATAAACTAATAACCAACATAATTTAAACCTAGGAGCATATTTTTTTTTTTTTATTTAAAATACAGTATACATGGAAACTTTATATAAGAAGACAACATATAAGTAAACAGAGGACTACCGAAACATATCTAAACCACAAAATAGCTATATAACCAAAACCTGACAGTCTTATTCATTTTATATATGAAATTTTATATACAAAAACAATTTCATATAAACTAATGCATTGCACACACCATGGTACTATGATTATATAAAAAATTTTATATACAAAAACAATATCATATAAACTAATACATTGTACACTCAATGGTACTATGGTTATATAAAATAACTATCTGAAACCTGCATGACTCTTGAAATTTACACATGTTCTTTATTTTTGGTTTTGCATATATTGAAAAGGAATCAGAACTTGCAAAAATCCTTTAATAATTAACATAAGACTTTCACAATTCTAACATGTATGATTACATATGAGGAAACACTAAGACTCCTAATACCCCGACCAACCCCATATTTAGTTTCTCAAACTAATTATAAACCCACAAAAAGTATACCTTGCTTGTATATAGTGATATTAGTAAAGGTGCTTAATTGAACATCAACTGACTATATGCACCATAAATGAAAAAAAAAAATACATGTGATATCACTGGGTGAGGGAACAACATCCCACAAAAGCTGCTGTCCAAGGAACTTGAATGGCCATAGATTACAATATAGGACATTATACATCTCAACCCCCCCCCCTCACAACGGAGACCGCTACTACATATACAAAAACAATCTCAGGCAAATGACACTTTTTGCCCTTCATCAAAAGTTTACAACCATCACCAAAAGGTCTGCTTATGAACATTCCCCTTAAAGGCCAGTATAACGTTGTACTTTTAGCGGTGACATCAGCGTGGCTTCCGCTTACAAAAGACTAAACTAAACCTAACGGGAATTCCAGGAAAGACCCAACATACTTCACCAAACCCCGGCCATAGTCGGGAACCAATTCAGTCTTGTTAGAGGCTGGAACATATACTGAAATATTGCTTTTTGTCTGTATTATCAAAATGCATGACCATTTTATGATTAATCCAAGATCTCAGTGCCACACAACGCCACAACCATACACACACAGACGCACAGAACCATTCATAATACATACACGTCACTCCCTAAACCCCGCCCTCTACCCTGAAGTCTCTAACATACCGTTTGGTGCTACCACGGGGGGAGTCCAGCCCCCCGTTGCCTTACCCCACCCGCAGTTGCAGCAACATTTTAACAGTAAGACTTCGATATTTTGCAGGAAAACTATTATCCCAACTTCTACCATATATGAGTTTATTTCTGCAATACGTTCTGTAGATACCTGCCGCAATTGCCCTGATCCTAACTGATCCCCCGGTTTCCCGCATACCCCACGAGATAAAGAGGAAATCAGCCACCACGTACATTATTGCTCTTCGTACCTCACTTGAAACTCCGCTAACGTCCAATGTTAAGGCCCGTAAGGTTGAAATACTTCCCCCACTAAGAAAATCTAAAACCCGCCCCAGCCACGAACGAACTTTGTCCAAGGTATCACAAAAGTAGACAGCATGAAAAGCTGTTTCTTCGAGACCGCAACGCAAGCAATCCGCCTCCCTTACCAAACCCATCCTATGTAAGACCGATTTTGATGCTAAAATCCCCATGACAAATCTGTACGCCAATTTACGAACCCTTGGTGCCAACTTAAGTTTACAAAATCCTTCCCATATTTCCCCCCAATTATACAGCGTAATAAAGTTGGTAGAATTACCGACAATATGTAAAGTAAAAGGACACAAGTGCAACTAATGTGACATTTATTGTGGCAACGTTTCGCTCTCCAGGAGCTTTATCAAGCCATTACAAACAATACATGGACACAGAGGGTATATAAGGGCTCAGAGTGAGGTGAATACTAGTGAGGTACCATTCCGATGTTCACTAGTGGTAGTAGTAGTAGTGGTAGTGACAAAAGCAATTAATTCGTACATGAGTAAAAGGATATAAAAGCTATTACTTGGGTAACATAAAAATAGGTTGGACAAATATAAACTGGAATGAGGCAGGTTGTTTCAGTGTTCACTCTCTCTGCTTTGTGTAGTATAACAGGAGAGACTATGTGATGGCAGGGTTTACTGTTTTCAGGAGGATTCTTGCTAAGACTTCGGAGATGGTGAAGCTGCCGTTGTTTTGTTTAATTGTATTCGAAACAGCGATCAGTGCTGATTCAAGGCATTTGCGTGTGCGGAAATTAGTTTCTTTTATCACTAATTGGGCGTCTCTGAATTTCATAAGATGATTGGTGGAATTTCGGTGTTGTACACAGGCGTTGTTTAAGTTGTCGTTCTTACATGCGTATATGTGTTCATTGAGGCGGGTGTCGAGGTTTCTTGCTGTTTCACCTACGTAGATCTTGTCACAGCCTCCACAGGGTATAGTGTAAACTCCTGCATTGACTGGTTCGTGGTGCTTGGGTTTTGTCCTGGTTAGATCCTTTATTGAAGTGGTAGAAGCGATGGCGACTCTGGTGTTAGCTTGTGAAAGTACTTTTGAGACGTTTAGTGCAACCTGGCTGTTGGGAAGAATTATAACTTTGTTGGGAGCGGTGTTGATGCGTGGAGAATTGATGATCTGAAGAGCTCTTTGTTTAAGATGAGCCCCGCTCATCTTAAACACTCAGGCGACCTTCTCAACCGCATCCGTAACCTCTCCATCCGTAACAAGAAACTAAGCAGTTTGGATGTGACTTCCCTCTTCACAAAAGTACCTACCAAAAAAGCCATCGAGGTTCTACGACGTAAAGTCAACCAGGACCTTAATCTTCCTTTACCTCCCGGAGATTTTGTTGACTTGATTGAACTCTGTGTTAACTTCAACTGTTTTTCCTTCAATAACAAGCTCTACAAACAAACCTACGGCATGGGAATGGGGTCCCCAATAAGTGCCGTCCTAGCCAACTTATACATGGAACACCTAGAGTCCGAACACTTCGCCAACATCATCCCTTCAAGCGTCACTTGGTTACGTTACGTGGACGATGTCCTCGTAATAACTCCAAAACGTTTTGATGTACGGGATCTTCAGGCAAGGCTCAACGCAGTTGAACCAGCGATTCAGTTTACACTAGAAGAAGAGTCCAATGACAAGCTACCTTTCCTCGACGTCCTCATTCACAAAGTAGACAACAACCTAAGATTTCAAGTTTATCGGAAACCCACCAATAAAAATGATCTCACACACTTCTATTCCAGTCAAGATACCAAGACCAAAAGAGGCATCATCATCGGGTTTTTCCTAAGAGCATACCGAATTTGTAGTCCTGAGTTTCTTGACGAGGAATGTACTTACATTCACCAAACATTCACTGAGTTACAATTTCCTTCTTTTTTCATCAAAGACTGCAAGAAAAGAGCTCTTCAGATCATCAATTCTCCACGCATCAACACCGCTCCCAACAAAGTTATAATTCTTCCCAACAGCCAGGTTGCACTAAACGTCTCAAAAGTACTTTCACAAGCTAACACCAGAGTCGCCATCGCTTCTACGACTTCAATAAAGGATCTAACCAGGACAAAACCCAAGCACCACGAACCAGTCAATGCAGGAGTTTACACTATACCCTGTGGAGGCTGTGACAAGATCTACGTAGGTGAAACAGCAAGAAACCTCGACACCCGCCTCAATGAACACATATACGCATGTAGGAACGACAACTTAAACAACGCCTGTGTACAACACCGAAATTCCACCAATCATCTTATGAAATTCAGAGACGCCCAATTAGTGATAAAAGAAACTAATTTCCGCACACGCAAATGCCTTGAATCAGCACTGATCGCTGTTTCGAATACAATTAAACAAAACAACGGCAGCTTCACCATCTCCGAAGTCTTAGCAAGAATCCTCCTGAAAACAGTAAACCCTGCCATCACATAGTCTCTCCTGTTATACTACACAAAGCAGAGAGAGTGAACACTGAAACAACCTGCCTCATTCCAGTTTATATTTGTCCAACCTATTTTTATGTTACCCAAGTAATAGCTTTTATATCCTTTTACTCATGTACGAATTAATTGCTTTTGTCACTACCACTACTACTACTACCACTAGTGAACATCGGAATGGTACCTCACTAGTATTCACCTCACTCTGAGCCCTTATATACCCTCTGTGTCCATGTATTGTTTGTAATGGCTTGATAAAGCTCCTGGAGAGCGAAACGTTGCCACAATAAATGTCACATTAGTTGCACTTGTGTCCTTTTACTTTACATATTGTCGGTAATTCTACCAACTTTATTACAATCTGTCGGACACCGCAACATAATGGACATTTCATGCAGACGTTATTTGGACACCCTTCTTCGTGCTCACAGCTATCGCAACAGACACAACTTCCTACAAGATTGCCTGGCAGAGAAGGTGATCCCTAAGTCTACTCCTGCACAACTCTCCAACTCCAAGCACCCCTTCTCTCCAGCTACCCAAGCTTACTTAACTGAATGTGCCGAAGAACTTTCTAACATCGCTAAGGAAACCTTTGAAACTGCAAGGAATATGAGGGCCAATCTTCAGATTGACCAACACACTGCTGAGCATATTCTCAGCACAGTCACCACAGCTAACCTCCAACAGAAGATCAAACTCAATCGCAAACTTCAGTACCTCTGCACTAACAGTCGGTGGAAGGAAATGGGACGCGAATCCCTGATAAACAACTTATCGTCACGCACCTTAACCGACTACGAGAAACAAGCACTGAGTCTGGGACTCAAATTTACCACCAACATACGCAAACCTAACTATCAACTCAATCTTGTTACCAGGAACCATAGACACAGTGACAGCAACTTCCAGAAGGGTTATATACAGGGCCTTCTCACTGCAGCTTTATGTGAACCTTCTTCTTCTAATCTTCCTAGAAGATACATCACTGCCCTTAAGGACCTCGCCAACGACCCCAACATTATCGTCACCACCGCCGACAAAGGAGGTGGAGTCGTCATACTCAACACCAGTGACTACAACACTAAAATGATGGACCTTTTGAATGATCAATCTACATACGAACCTATCAGCACTCAACAGTGGGAGACGCTCACCAAAGACTTTCTATACAAAAGCAGACAAATACTCAAACGCACTAGAGAAGGGAAGAAACTTCTGTACTTGTTACCAAGCAACCCTAAACCAGCACACATGTATGGTTTACCCAAGACCCATAAACACAATATTCCTCTCAGACCAATCACGTCAGGAATAGGCAGTGCTCCACACAAACTAGCCGGAGTTCTTGCCAAACATCTTTCCTGCCTTCTGGGTACCATCAGCCCCGCTCATCTTAAACACTCAGGCGACCTTCTCAACCGCATCCGTAACCTCTCCATCCGTAACAAGAAACTAAGCAGTTTGGATGTGACTTCCCTCTTCACAAAAGTACCTACCAAAAAAGCCATCGAGGTTCTACGACGTAAAGTCAACCAGGACCTTAATCTTCCTTTACCTCCCGGAGATTTTGTTGACTTGATTGAACTCTGTGTTAACTTCAACTGTTTTTCCTTCAATAACAAGCTCTACAAACAAACCTACGGCATGGGAATGGGGTCCCCAATAAGTGCCGTCCTAGCCAACTTATACATGGAACACCTAGAGTCCGAACACTTCGCCAACATCATCCCTTCAAGCGTCACTTGGTTACGTTACGTGGACGATGTCCTCGTAATAACTCCAAAACGTTTTGATGTACGGGATCTTCAGGCAAGGCTCAACGCAGTTGAACCAGCGATTCAGTTTACACTAGAAGAAGAGTCCAATGACAAGCTACCTTTCCTCGACGTCCTCATTCACAAAGTAGACAACAACCTAAGATTTCAAGTTTATCGGAAACCCACCAATAAAAATGATCTCACACACTTCTATTCCAGTCAAGATACCAAGACCAAAAGAGGCATCATCATCGGGTTTTTCCTAAGAGCATACCGAATTTGTAGTCCTGAGTTTCTTGACGAGGAATGTACTTACATTCACCAAACATTCACTGAGTTACAATTTCCTTCTTTTTTCATCAAAGACTGCAAGAAAAGAGCTCTTCAGATCATCAATTCTCCACGCATCAACACCGCTCCCAACAAAGTTATAATTCTTCCCAACAGCCAGGTTGCACTAAACGTCTCAAAAGTACTTTCACAAGCTAACACCAGAGTCGCCATCGCTTCTACCACTTCAATAAAGGATCTAACCAGGACAAAACCCAAGCACCACGAACCAGTCAATGCAGGAGTTTACACTATACCCTGTGGAGGCTGTGACAAGATCTACGTAGGTGAAACAGCAAGAAACCTCGACACCCGCCTCAATGAACACATATACGCATGTAGGAACGACAACTTAAACAACGCCTGTGTACAACACCGAAATTCCACCAATCATCTTATGAAATTCAGAGACGCCCAATTAGTGATAAAAGAAACTAATTTCCGCACACGCAAGTGCCTTGAATCAGCACTGATCGCTGTTTCGAATACAATTAAACAAAACAACGGCAGCTTCACCATCTCCGAAGTCTTAGCAAGAATCCTCCTGAAAACAGTAAACCCTGCCATCACATAGTCTCTCCTGTTATACTACACAAAGCACAGAGAGTGAACACTGAAACAACCTGCCTCATTCCAGTTTATATTTGTCCAACCTATTTTTATGTTACCCAAGTAATAGCTTTTATATCCTTTTACTCATGTACGAATTAATTGCTTTTGTCACTACCACTACTACTACTACCACTAGTGAACATCGAAATGGTACCTCACTAGTATTCACCTCACTCTGAGCCTTTATATACCCTCTGTGTCCATGTATTGTTTGTAATGGCTTGATAAAGCTCCTGGAGAGCGAAACGTTGCCACAATAAATGTCACATTAGTTGCACTTGTGTCCTTTTACTTTACATATTGTCGGTAATTCTACCAACTTTATTACAATCTGTCGGACACCGCAACATAATGGACATTTCATGCAGACGTTATTTGGACACCCTTCTTCGTGCTCACAGCTATCGCAACAGACACAACTTCCTACAAGATTGCCTGGCAGAGAAGGTGATCCCTAAGTCTACTCCTGCACAACTCTCCAACTCCAAGCACCCCTTCTCTCCAGCTACCCAAGCTTACTTAACTGAATGTGCCGAAGAACTTTCTAACATCGCTAAGGAAACCTTTGAAACTGCAAGGAATATGAGGGCCAATCTTCAGATTGACCAACACACTGCTGAGCATATTCTCAGCACAGTCACCACAGCTAACCTCCAACAGAAGATCAAACTCAATCGCAAACTTCAGTACCTCTGCACTAACAGTCGGTGGAAGGAAATGGGACGCGAATCCCTGATAAACAACTTATCGTCACGCACCTTAACCGACTACGAGAAACAAGCACTGAGTCTGGGACTCAAATTTACCACCAACATACGCAAACCTAACTATCAACTCAATCTTGTTACCAGGAACCATAGACACAGTGACAGCAACTTCCAGAAGGGTTATATACAGGGCCTTCTCACTGCAGCTTTATGTGAACCTTCTTCTTCTAATCTTCCTAGAAGATACATCACTGCCCTTAAGGACCTCGCCAACGACCCCAACATTATCGTCACCACCGCCGACAAAGGAGGTGGAGTCGTCATACTCAACACCAGTGACTACAACACTAAAATGATGGACCTTTTGAATGATCAATCTACATACGAACCTATCAGCACTCAACAGTGGGAGACGCTCACCAAAGACTTTCTATACAAAAGCAGACAAATACTCAAACGCACTAGAGAAGGGAAGAAACTTCTGTACTTGTTACCAAGCAACCCTAAACCAGCACACATGTATGGTTTACCCAAGACCCATAAACACAATATTCCTCTCAGACCAATCACGTCAGGAATAGGCAGTGCTCCACACAAACTAGCCGGAGTTCTTGCCAAACATCTTTCCTGCCTTCTGGGTACCATCAGCCCCGCTCATCTTAAACACTCAGGCGACCTTCTCAACCGCATCCGTAACCTCTCCATCCGTAACAAGAAACTAAGCAGTTTGGATGTGACTTCCCTCTTCACAAAAGTACCTACCAAAAAAGCCATCGAGGTTCTACGACGTAAAGTCAACCAGGACCTTAATCTTCCTTTACCTCCCGGAGATTTTGTTGACTTGATTGAACTCTGTGTTAACTTCAACTGTTTTTCCTTCAATAACAAGCTCTACAAACAAACCTACGGCATGGGAATGGGGTCCCCAATAAGTGCCGTCCTAGCCAACTTATACATGGAACACCTAGAGTCCGAACACTTCGCCAACATCATCCCTTCAAGCGTCACTTGGTTACGTTACGTGGACGATGTCCTCGTAATAACTCCAAAACGTTTTGATGTACGGGATCTTCAGGCAAGGCTCAACGCAGTTGAACCAGCGATTCAGTTTACACTAGAAGAAGAGTCCAATGACAAGCTACCTTTCCTCGACGTCCTCATTCACAAAGTAGACAACAACCTAAGATTTCAAGTTTATCGGAAACCCACCAATAAAAATGATCTCACACACTTCTATTCCAGTCAAGATACCAAGACCAAAAGAGGCATCATCATCGGGTTTTTCCTAAGAGCATACCGAATTTGTAGTCCTGAGTTTCTTGACGAGGAATGTACTTACATTCACCAAACATTCACTGAGTTACAATTTCCTTCTTTTTTCATCAAAGACTGCAAGAAAAGAGCTCTTCAGATCATCAATTCTCCACGCATCAACACCGCTCCCAACAAAGTTATAATTCTTCCCAACAGCCAGGTTGCACTAAACGTCTCAAAAGTACTTTCACAAGCTAACACCAGAGTCGCCATCGCTTCTACCACTTCAATAAAGGATCTAACCAGGACAAAACCCAAGCACCACGAACCAGTCAATGCAGGAGTTTACACTATACCCTGTGGAGGCTGTGACAAGATCTACGTAGGTGAAACAGCAAGAAACCTCGACACCCGCCTCAATGAACACATATACGCATGTAGGAACGACAACTTAAACAACGCCTGTGTACAACACCGAAATTCCACCAATCATCTTATGAAATTCAGAGACGCCCAATTAGTGATAAAAGAAACTAATTTCCGCACACGCAAATGCCTTGAATCAGCACTGATCGCTGTTTCGAATACAATTAAACAAAACAACGGCAGCTTCACCATCTCCGAAGTCTTAGCAAGAATCCTCCTGAAAACAGTAAACCCTGCCATCACATAGTCTCTCCTGTTATACTACACAAAGCACAGAGAGTGAACACTGAAACAACCTGCCTCATTCCAGTTTATATTTGTCCAACCTATTTTTATGTTACCCAAGTAATAGCTTTTATATCCTTTTACTCATGTACGAATTAATTGCTTTTGTCACTACTACTACTACTACTACTACTACCACTAGTGAACATCGGAATGGTACCTCACTAGTATTCACCTCACTCTGAGCCTTTATATACCCTCTGTGTCCATGTATTGTTTGTAATGGCTTGATAAAGCTCCTGGAGAGCGAAACGTTGCCACAATAAATGTCACATTAGTTGCACTTGTGTCCTTTTACTTTACAAATTATAATCCCCTGCCGCTCCACCATTTACGCATTTCGATCATTACCCGACCCACCCGGATGCCCTTCTCACCGCCCGCCCTGAGGAACCGCTGCTTTACATAGAGAGCCTTCACCCGTGGCCCCAAAGCCAAGAGACCTAAACCCCCACGACGAACATGGGTCATGACAATCTCCCGACTTAACCAAGCTCTCCCGAAACCCCAAACATAACGTTCCTGAATATCCATATCTCTTAAAGGGTACACCACAGCCACACCCCATACTTTACTATAAACAAGTGTATTGACCACTACTGTCCTCTGTTGCAATGAGACATCCTCAGCTCTTAACCCCCGAAGTCGATCTATAGCCTTGTTAACCACCAATTCAGAGTTTACCCTTCGGCTCTCCCTCTCATCTGCCATGTACACGATACCACATATTCTAAGTTGCACCACGACTGACCACCCATACCTTTCGCCCAACCTCCTCCCCACCCATGTATCCACCTCCAATAATTTCGACTTTGCCTTATTGACGCACATGCCAGACTCTGCCCCAAAAATCTCAACAATCCATCCCACAATCTGCAAATCCTCCTCCCCATTTAACAAAATTGTGGTATCATGTACGTACCCGACCACACGCGCTGCATGGTCACTGCTCAGCGTTCCACGCCTCAAACCACCATCCACCAGCTCATAAAAGGGGTTTTGCATACAAGCAAAAAGCAGCTGGGAGAGGGGGCACCCTTGCCTCAAACCCCTTTCCATACGGACCGGCTGCCCCAATTTACCGTTTACCTGTACGCGTACCATAGCCGTGACATACAAGGTATCAACCCATCTGACAATCCCCTCTCCAAAACCCTGCTTCAATAAAATAAGCCTCAATAAATCCCTATCAACACAGTCATAAGCATTTTGCCAGTCAAGCCCGAGGACACCCCCCCCCCTTGACATTCCTCCAAAAACTTCCGAATACGTACATGTCCGTCCCTCATGCTCCTACCTGGTATGCCTAGCTGTCCCTCGTGAATAACCGACCCCATAATCTTCCTCATTCTGTTTCCTAAAACTTTTGCAAAGATTTTATAGTCAGAGCACATAAGAGATATTGCTCTATATGCACTCAGACCCCTTTCCCCTCCCTTTTTGGGCACCAACACAACTACCCCCGTACTTTGTGACATACCTAACCTCCCCTCCGTGAGCATGCAATTACATCAACCAAACAATGCTTAATACTTCCCCAATGCGCCCTATAAAAATCATTCGAAATGCCATCTATACCTGGTGCCTTTCCTTTACTCATACTAAAAATCGCCTCCTCTACCTCCTCCACTCGAATTCTACCTTCTAGTACCTTTCTATCCCTGTCACTTATAACTTTTCTGAAATCCCTCCTCACCAGGCCACCCGCATGGACCCCGCCTACTCCCCTCCGTAGTTTTTCCCCAAACCATAGATCAGCATAAAAACTCATGCTGTCCGTGGTGAGAAGTACTTGACCCGGCAGGTAACCACCCAAACCCGTGCATACTTCCAATTGCAAGAGGGACGTCGCCTGTTGTCTGACCCTAAATTTGCGCAAGACACAACCCGAAGGTTTGTCACCCCATAGCACTTCTTCCATACCTGCTCTGACTCTAACCGCATTGAAACGTTCATTGTGAATTTCTGCAAGTCGACTACGAAGATGTTCAATGTCGCCATACCGACTACTGCTCCCGCCCCCCACATAGTAATCATTTAGCTGCCCCTCCAGATAGTTTTGCAGCCCATACCTCCACCTCACCTCCTCTTTTCCCCGCTTCTTATAATAACTCGCTATTCCAGGTTTGGCACGCGTTTCCCACCATTCCAACAAACATTCACCTGCCCGTCGCGTTTCCCAGATATTCTTCCACCAGTCCTGAAAAGCTGACCCATCCCCCTCCCCCTCCAATAGCCGCACGTTCAGTTTCCAATAACCTGGATAAACCCTGATCATTCCATCCCAGTTCAAGTCCGCTAGCACTGCACGGTGATCTGAAAACTCCACATCAAAGGTCTGTATGTGCCCAACTCTAATCCCTTGTGTTACATAAAGTCTATCCAGACGGGCCGCATAGCCCCTGCGAACGAACGTATGCTCCACCCCCCACCCACCCTGCCCCACCACATCATAAACCCCTGCATCCCCCAGCAGATTCCGTAAGACAGATAAAACGCACCCCGCCCCCCGCGGCTCAACATCGCCATGGCGGATAACGCAATTTTAATCCCCACCCATGACGGTAATGAACGGCAAACCCCGAGTGTAAAACGTTAAAGCCTCCCTCACAAAATCTATTTTAACTTTAGTGTTGCTTTCCGCTGGCATGTAAACGCCAATAAAACAAACCCTCACCTCACCCCAGTACCCATCTACCCTCACCACCCTCCCACCTCCCCCCTCCTCCCATCTTAAGACACGCCAAGGGCTGTACTCCTTCACCGCTATAGCTACCCCACCCTTTAATTTTAAAGAACTGCTAACATACATTCGGTAGCCTTTTAACCGTAACTCTCGCCCAAACTTATAATTGTGTTCTTGTATGAAACATACGTCCACAGCGTACCTGCACAAGAACCACTCCATCCACACACACTTAAACTCTGCCCACAGGCCATTTACATTGATGGTAACACACTTGAATTCACAAAAGGAGGTTTTCCTCTATGCTTGTGGGTCTTTCCCGTTCCCACACGTACATTACACTGACCTTCTTTGACCTTTGACTTCCCAAGGCCCCCACACCCCCCCGTGCCCTACCCATATGCTGGGCGCTTGCCCCAACCCCGTCTGCAGGAGGCGCCTCAGCCACTTTCGACCATAATTCTTCCCTGGACGCTGTCCCGGTGTCAGGACCTCGTCCACATCCGACACTCCTGCCGTCCGTTTGCGGGAACCAACTTCCACACACATCTCCTCACCAGACGAAGCCTCCTGGTGGACTTCCACCACCACCTCATGCATCCGTGTCATTGTAGGCACGTCCAGGTCTCCCATCTTTGGCGAATCATCCTTCACCACTTCTTGACACTCCGGTGAAACGTCTGGGCTATGCTCTGCCCCATCCAGGAGATCGTTTAGCACGTTCTCCAGCAAACTTTCCTGTGACAACCCCACAGGCTCCGTAGGCCCCACAGGTGGCGTGGGCACGTTTGTAGTGTCCACCGACAGGGTGGCACACGCCATAGACCGCATCTCCTCTTGTACTTCCACACTCCAAAGCTTAGGTCCTTGTTCAGGCGAGTGACCAGTCTCCAGATCAAAGGCCTCGGTTCTTAGGACCACAGGAGAAGGTTCCCGGATGCGTACAACCAGGCGTCTGGAGCACTGAGCAGCCATATGGTCATACGAGTTGCATAACCTGCATGTCTTACGTTGGCCTGCATAGTGAACAAAAACTTGTGTCCTGTAGTGTTCTAGATGCACGTAAGATGGAATCGGCTGTTTTAAAGTCATCTTGAGGGTGCAGGAGCCTTCCGGGAGCCCCTCGTATGGGCCCTCTCTCCACACTCCCTTGGTCGCTGCATGTACCGTGCCGTATTTACCAAAAACTTTCCGAATAACATACTCCTCCGCCTCAAAAGGCACGTTCCTTACTTTGACCCAGGTGACGTATGTGGAGACGTCATGCAGGCATACCTCTACGGTTGAATTCACCGCCATTTTCCTCTCTTGAAAAGCTTCCACAATCTTGGAGTAAAAGCCGGCATTTGCGAATTTTACAAAAAACCTCGACATCCCATTGAGAGCCACACCATATAATTCCTCAGTTGGGATGCCGTAGACGTTGCGAATAATGGTAGGCAACAAGACATGCATCGTTGCACCACTGAGAGAGCCACGAATGAATTCAACACAGACCGTGTTTACTCTTCTACCCTGACGATCCGCCATCTTGCGTACTGTAGTACACGGTTCGCCACCAGGTGTAAGCAGGAGCAGGCTTAGAAAGCGTCCTCTCAGCCCGCAGGTTGAGAGACGAATGACAGGCAAACTGCGCAGAAAATCAACTGAATCGGGAACGCCTGCGCAGCACGTCCACTCGGCCCGGAAGCGAAGAGGACAATGCATATTAATGACATGAGAAGATAAACATTTTTATTACATGATTTCAAGCATAATTATAAAACAATTAAACATTAGAATTAACCCTACTTGAAAGAAAAAATGAAAAATGAAATATACAAGTACGTGAATTCAAAGCAAATTTGTACAGATATAGAAGGGCTTGTCAATGTTGTTGACACCGAGCTTTGAAGAGTGTTGGAACTCTCAAGCCGATGTTGAAGAGAGGGGGGGGGAGGAGGCACAGCTGTTCGTGACTAGAGACGGTTTCCACAATACGATTCTTCCAAGGTGAACTTATGTTCATTCTGTCAGACACTGCAACACAAGGGTATCTTGGTACAGACCATCAACCTCGACAACCTCTACTAGTGAGAACGGCTGGGTTTGAGAGGGACCTGCCCTCCCAAAGCAACCTACGTCTCACCTCCTGGCACTATATAAGGCCCCATTCTGTCACTTCAACTTCATATTGTTTCAGACAACGGAACAATGCTCTTCTCCAGACTGAGGGACTGACCACCTCAAAACTTTAAGGGTGATGGACTGATTACATCGTCTTCAAGAATCTTCTGCTTCTATCAACTTTTCTGTACTCGACTGAAGAAGCCTACTGTGTAGGCGAAACGTTTCGAAATAAAGATACCTAACTGTTGCATATGTGTCTTACCTAACAAGGTGAACTTATACTCTGATCAACACAGTGCTGAAAATGTTAGCCATTCATATCACCACAATGTTGAGCAACCGACAAGACATGTAGTTACGCTGGGTGTGTAGTTGGCTAGGGTGATCGGTTAAGTGTGGAAGGGGGCGGTTGAATCGTAGATATGTTTGGGTAATTATGATCAATAGATCTTTGCCAGATCCCTGCTGTCCGTGTTCACATCGCCTGTGTCAGATGATCCACGTCAACAAATCAAGGCTATAATGAAGAAATAAATACAGTTACAACATGCTCGCTAAATCACTCACACAATATGGCATACAGCCTTTAAAAGAAATTGTGCGGATTAATAAAAAAAAAGACTTTAAATTCAAAGCAAGGTAGGAATAAACACAAGTGTACAGCCGACAGCCTCTAATAAGACTGAAGCTCTTAAGGTAAACCTAAAGAGAAAAAACCGTGCAGGAGTGGAACGCATACTTACAGATTTGATGGAAGCAGCGAGTCAAGTGATCTGTCCACTGCTTGGAGATTCACACATCATCTCGCACCGGGTGAAAAGAGGAGGGAGGGGGGGTAATAGCAGGAGCTAGACACTTTGCGTGCCTTAACTAGCAGACTGCCAACACACAACCATCACCATACATTCATAATTTCCCTACTCCTATACTGAACTTTTCCCTCACAGGGACAAACAAGTAACGTTAAACCAAAGACTAACATACAGAGTTATTAGAAAAGTGGTGAAGCACTTAGAAAGGAGTGAGCTTATAAATGACAACTATCATTATTATAAACTTACTAGAGTTCTATAACAAGGCAACATATGTAAGAAAGGCATGAAAGAAAAATGGGGACATTATATATATATACATATATACATATATATATATAAAAATATATATATATATATATATATATATATATATATATATATATAGACATATATATATATATATATATATATATATATATATATACTGTCGACCCTCAACTAATGGCAGTATTAAGTAATGGCAATTTTGTCTAATGGCGCTTGTGCCACTGGAAAAATGCCTTAACCAACGGTGAAAAACTTAACCAATGACGTTTGTCCGGAACGTGTCAATGTGCCCGGAGTGCGGCCTGAGCGGGCCCAGCCACTCCAAGAGTCAGTTTGCCATTGTTTACAAGCTGTTGCAGTCGTTTTCCACGTGTGCCTCCCATATATTTTGGATTATTCCACTATTTCTAGTGCTTGTAACCGCTAAATAAGCCACCATGGCTCCTAAGAAAGCTTCTAGTGCCAAGCCTGTGTTAAAAAAGGGTGAGAATTACGATGGAAATGAAGATCATTGAAAAATACGAGAGTGGTGTGCGTATGGCTGAGTTGGAAAGGCAATACAACAAATCACATTCAACCATCAGTACTATTTTCGCGAACAGACAAGCAATCAAGGAAGCTGTTGTTGTGAAAGGTTCAAGCATGTTTTCAGAACAGAGACCACAAATAGTTGAAGAGGTAGAGAGACTGTTATTGGTATGGATAAACGAAAAACAATTATCAGGTGATAGTGTTTCTCAGTCTATAATTTGTGAAAAGGCAAAGAAGTTGCATGATGATCTCATTAAGAAAATGCCTAAAAATAGTGCTGCTGATGATGAATTTAAGGCCAGCAAAGGCTGGTTTGAAAGATTTAAGATTCGTAGTGGCATACACAGTGTGGTAAGGCAGTCAGTTCATACAAAAATGCGGCTTAAAAATATGTGAAGGACTTTAAGGAATACATAGAGACTGAAAACTTAAAACCTGAACAAGTGTTTAATTGTGACGGCACAGGCCTGTTTTGGAAGAAAATGCCAAACAGGACCTACATTACTCAGGAGGAAAAGGCACTCCCAGGACATAAGCCTATGAAAGACAGGCTGACATTAATGTTGTGTAGTAATGCTAGTGGTGATTGCAAAGTGAAGCCTTTATTGGAATATCACTCTGAAACTCCCAGAGTGTTCAGGAAAAACAATATCGTAAAGGGTAATTTATGTGTGCTGTGGAGATCAAACAGTAAGGCATGGGTCACTTGGGTATTTTTCTTAGACTGGTTTTATGGTGTGTTTGGCCCCACTGTGAAAAAATTACCTCCAGGAAAAGAAATTGCCACTCAGGTGCCTCCTGGTAATGGACAATGCTCCTGCTCATCCTCACGACTTGCAAGAGGAAATTGTAGGGGAGTTTGGTTTCGTTAAGGTGAAGTTTTTGCCTCCTAATACAACTTCTCTCCTCCAGCACATGGACCAGCAGGTCATTTCAAACTTCAAAAAACTCTACACAAAAGCAGTGCTTCAAAAGTGCTTTGAAGTGACCTCAGTTGACCCTAAAAGAGTATTGGAAAGATCACTTCAATATCCTCAGTTGTGTAAACCTTATAGGTAATGCTTGGGAGGGAGTGACTAAGAGAATCTTGAACTCTACTTGGAGGAAACTGTGGCCAGAATGTGTAGAACAGAGGGATGTTGAAGGGTTTGGGGCTAACCCTCAGGAGGCTATGCCAGTAGTGGAAGGTATTGTGTCATTGGGGAAGTCCTTGGGGTTGGGGGTTTGTGACGAGAATGTGGAAGAGTTGGTACAGAACGACGAGGAAGAACTAACCACTACAGACCTGCAAGAGCTTCAGGAGCAACAGCAGCAGATCACATCTCAGGAATGTTCTTCAGAGCAGGATGAAGAGAGACGGAGTAAAGATGACTTCATCAACGATTAGGGAAATGTGTTCAAAGTTTACAAAGGTGCAAGCATTTATCGAAGAATTTTATCCTGTCACCGAAGTTGCAAGCCGCATTGGGAACATGTACAATGACACTCTTGTGTCCCATTTTAGGGAAATCATAAGGGCACGTGAGAAACAGAGCTCTCTGGACAGCTATTTTGTGCGACAGGGGTCCAGTGACTCTTAAGCTGGTCCTAGTGGCATTAAAAAACCAAGGAAGGAGGTAACCCCACCAAAGGACTTGGTACCCAAAGTCCTCTAGTAGGGGATTCTCCTTCCAAGCAACAGACAGTTCTGAATTTCCCCTGCTGCTGGCACATCACTCATCAACAACTCCACAATAAAGATAAGTGGCATTTAATTATCGTTTTTTTTTTTTTTGCACGTCCCATTCCTTTCTATATAAGGAAATGTATATTTCATGTAAAAAAAAAAAATCAGACTTTGGGGTGTCAGGAACGGATTAATTCTATTTCCATTATTTCTTATGGGGAAAATTAACTCTACCAACGGCAAGCCCTCTGGAACGGATTAACGCCGTTGGTTGATGGTCCACTGTATTTGGACTGTAAGAAAAAGTTCCTAACAGGAGGGAAACAGAAAGTGATTCTCAAAAAAGAGGAGTCTGAAAGGGTGAAAGTGATGGGTAAAGTTGCACAATGACTGGTACAATTTCGTTTGGTGACTGACAGTAACAGTATGACTTAAAAAGATATGTGAGAATACATTAGGATATATTCATTAAAAAAGATTTCGGTCCTGGGAGCTTGACCAAGGTGCTCGATCTCGTGTCATTCTTAAATCTACTCTAAGACTAGGCATACATGATGCCCATGTTGGAGTATGCAGCACTAGTATGGAACCAACACCTAGCCAAGAATTTCCAAAAATTGGAGGAGCAAAGGTTTTTAACAAGCCTATGAGAAGAGATTAACGAAACTAAACTTGATGACATTAGAGACACGAAGAACTTGAGGCGATATTGTAACAACATACAAAATGCTGAAAGGAATATATAGGATGGGCTTGGACACACTGCTCGAAAGATGCAACACCACACTTGGTTAACCACATCAGGAAATTAAAGTGCAAAGGTTTGCAACACTAGTCCCGGAGCAAGGGGTATGTCCTACAAGGAGAGGTTAAGGGAAATCAACCTGACAATACTGGAGGACAGGAAACACAGGGGGAAATGATAACGACAGCTAAAATACCAAGAGAAATTGACAGGGTGGATAAAGGAAAGAATGTTTCAGAGATGGGACACAGTAATAAGGGATCACAACTGGAAGTTGAAAACTCGGGTGAGTCACAGGAATGTTAGGAAGTATTTCTTCAGCTATAGAGTTAGGAAGTGGAACAATCTGGAGAGTAATGTAACGGAGGTAGGATGCATACATAGCTTTATTAAGAAGAGATACGACAAAGATCATGATCATGGAGCAGGGAGAAAGTGGACTTAACACTGTCCAGCAAAGAGGCTTAACCAGGAGCTGTGAATCGACTCCTGCAGCCACAAATAGATGAGAACAAATAGGCGAGTACACACATACACACACACACACACACACACACACACACACACACACACACACACACACACACACACACACACACACACACACACACACACACACACACACACACACACACACACACACACACACATACACACACACGCATACACACACACACACACATACACACACACGCATACACACACACACACACACACACACACACACACACACACACACACACACACACACACACACACACACACACACACACACACACACACACATATAAGGGAAATCAACCTGACGACACTGGAGGACAGGAGAGATAGGGGGGATATGATAACGATGTACAAAATACTGAGAGGAATTGACAAGGTGGACAAAGACATGATGTTCCAGAGATGGAGCACAGCAACAAGGGGATACAGTTGGAAGTTGAAGACACAGATGAATCACAGGGATGTTAGGAAGTATTTCTTCAGACACAGAGTAGTCAGGAAGTGGAATAGTTTGGGAAGCGATGTAGCGGAGGCAGAATCCATACATAGCTTTAAGCAGAGGTATGATAAAGCTCACGGTTCAGGGAGAGTGACCTAGTAGCGACCAGTGAAGAGGCGGGGCCAGGAGCTTGGACTCGACCCCTGCAACCTCAACTAGGTGAGTACAACTAGGGGAGTACACACACACACTCAACACACACACACACTCACCCGCCCCCCCACACACAAGCTATTATATAGCCTTAAGTATACAGTTTGGACGCTCCTGCTTTAATAGAGTAAACTTTGTCTTCCAACAGAGAAGTGTGAGGTTAGAGAGAGGGAAGTGATCAGCTTGTTAAAGAGACTACACAGCAGAGTGGAGAGACTACCTGGTGAGTGATGAAGCTGATTCTTGTTTACTATCATTTTCAACGACAATATTACTATTAATAACAAAAAAAGGCACAATACCGTGACTGGAACGATACACAAATAACCCGCAAATAGAAGAGAGGAGCTTACGACGACGTTTCGGTCCGACTTGGACCATTTACAAAGTCACACTAACGAGAGGTAGAGCAGGAAGGGTATATATAGGCAGGAAGTGGTAGTGGTAGTAGTAGTAGTAGTAGAAGTAGTAGTCGGACCGAAACGTCGTTGTAATCTCCTCTCTTCTATGTGGGGGTTATTTGTGCATATTACTATTAACAGCAAATATTGAAATTAATATAAAAATGTTTTTGTTTCTGTCTGCCTTCATAGAATATGTGATGTCAAGAAGAGCGTTGCTGTTTAAGCCCAACTCTCAAGCTTTACCTATGCGGCACGACAAATATATATATATATATATATATATATATATATATATATATATATCAATAACAGCAGTGCACTAGCCAAGGACTCGAACCCATGCTGCTTTGGCCTGCCTCATGGTGAGCGAAAACACATGACGCCCTAATCCACTAGACCATACGGTCCTTAGAGTAGCACATCCAGCGGAACTGGATGTTGTACTCGCTACCCAAGGACACACGATGGTGTGGATGACTCTAGGCTAATTTAATTCTAGTCCCTGTTTGGTGTACTAGTACAACGAGCAGTATTTTATATTATTGTGCCCACGAATGAGTGGTATTGATCAATAACAACACTGCACTAGCCAAGGACTCGAACCCATGCTGCTTTGGCCTGCCTCATGGTGGGCGAAAGCACATGACGCCCTAATTCACTGGCATTAGGCAGGCCAAAGCAGCATGGGTTCGAGTCCTTGGCTACTACACTGTTGTTATTGATCAATACCACAGAATAATTTCAAGCGCTTTCGTGACTTCTCACATTGTCAAGAAACTATAAAAATAAAACATTAACAGGAAGGCATATCAGGGCAACACTGCACCTCACGGTCACAGTCACGCCACAACACCCGACTCTGTAAAACACTGCTGACACTCTACCCAAGCATTAAGATGTCTAATGTGTCAATAAATTATTCCCAGATTTTATTAATTATAAATGAATCCAATTTGTATAAACCAAAAGAAATATTCTTACTATTTTCAAAACTGACCATAGACTTGTTTTTTATATTTTATTTAAAACATACAATACATTAAATAAAAAAAATCGACACCATGCCTAACAATTTTAGGGTAGGGTAGGTGCCTGAGGCAGAGCTTGCAGCTCACAAGCCTGCCACTCCCGTAAGCCCCCTTGGGGCGGAGCTGGCAGACCAGAGAGGTCTAGCTTCTATCTACGAGCCCCGTGAGGGCGGGGAGTGTGACTAGGCCTGGGGACAGTTGGTCCTAAAGATGAGGGGGTACTTGTGCCTCCTCCCATGGGAGACTTAGGTCTCAGACACTCCCTAGACAGGGAGCCAAAGCCAGGCCACCACTTGGAAAAGGCCCGGGCCGGGAGATTACCGGCGAATCAAGAAGAAGAAATAAATAAATAAAAGCATACAGTGTCAGATATTTCAGTAAAAAACAATTATTTCTTCATAATCAATACACACACGTGTTACAATGCCTTTAGAAAAATTCCTCTTCACATGACTCAGTGCAGCCCCCAACACGTGTGTGAAAAACAATATTATACAACATTATACCCGACATCAATCAAATCATTTCAATTTACAGTAATATTTCACCTATTACACTGCACACACCTGTTAGATATATAAAGTCGTTATACAAAAACACAAGAAAACCGTGCAAGTAATACTAATTAAAGACAGTCCACATTACCCCTTCCATTCGGCAATACACAATATACACATTAATGATGTACATGGAATAAAAATTATTTTGTTTTAGGCAGTACATCCACAACCCCCCCCCCCCTTCCCCTCTTACTCCAAATCACCATATTGTACATCAACATACCATTGTTCATTTAACGCAGACACGAATAACCAACATAATTTAAGCCTAGAACATTGTATCTTGATGACAAAAACATTTCTTTATTACTGTAATATGTATATATGATGCCAACATTACAACTCACATTAAGAAAAGGAACACCTGATTGAACTTATTATTATGACTATAACAAAAACCACGAGAACATTATTACACTTGACACGGACTCACATTATACATATACACATATGTACAAAAGTTTAAACACAATATTACATAATGTATGATTTAACAATATATATTCACAGGATTTATAGCAGTGCCATACATGGCCAGGAACGTACATAAGAATATAAAAATACCAAATCAATTTGGTAAGCCCCTTCACATCTCCATGCCCAATATACACATTAATTAAGGACATTCAATAAAAAATATTTTTGGGCAATACAACTGAACCCCCCTCCCCATTTACCTTTGATCATCATATTGCACATCATACCATTTTTCATTGATCACAAAAACAAATAACCGGCATAATTTAAACCTAGGACATGGTATCTTGATGATAAAATATCTTTTCAATAGTGTAATATGCACACTATTATGCTAACATTACAATTGACTAAGAAAAGTAACACATGAATTGAACTTCGTATTATGACTATAACACAACAACCCTGCTTATTCTTAATGCCATCATCCATGAGAACATTACACTTGATATATTTACAGACTCACTTTATACATATACACATAATATCACATGACATATGATTTAACAATATATCACAGGATTTATAGCAGTGCCATACATGCCCGTTAACATACATAAGAATATAAAAATACCAAACCCATTGGTAAGGCCCCTCGCTTGTCCATGATCACCCATGTTAAAACACATCATCACTTAAAGATTTGTCCCATGAGGAGAGCTTTCGATCAAAAATTTATGCCAGGAATACACTCATCCCTCCCCCCATCTGGCTGACACCAATCCTATTCAACCGTTACACCATTAATTCTCGCAACCTACTCACATTCATACCCCTGTACAGAACTGGGAAATTTATATCCCATCTCCTTCCATACACGACCTCATTCTTACACTTCGTTTTATAAAAATGCCCAGCTAAAGCCCTTATTCACACTTCCCCCTCCACCTCCCTCATAGCCCACGATATAGAAATATAATCCACTACTAAATGCATGACAGCCCTCCTCACACTATCACCCACTCCCTCTATATCCAAACTCAATACTTTCAATACCATTAATCTACCTCCTCCAACCATATCCAAGACTCTATGAAACCATAGACGTACCCTCGTGATACCCTCACAAAAATATACCACATGATATGTAGTCTCCGCCTCCTCGCACAAAACACAACATGTGGACTGGACAACTCTCATTTGATACAATCGTACTTTATTGGGTAAAATCCCATGTAAATCCTGTACATAGTTTCCCTCACTCTTGACTTTAAACTTAGCTTATGGAACGCACCCTAGATACCTGCCCAATTATATAAAGGAAATACACTCTCCCCCTCCATCACCTCATTACCCCTCACAGATCTCCCCAAAACTCGCATAAACACTTTTCCCGGTATGCTAACCGGCAATAAATATCTCAACATACACATACACTCCTCCAATTCCCTATCCCCCCCCACCATTGCTGTACATCATCCATAACTTCACTCACCCTTATAACCCGATCCTCACCCAACCGTATCACATACATACTCTTCAGTCTACTACACAGGGGAATTAATCTTAAACCACCCCTCCCTAATGATGATGTTACAACTGTTTGCTTCAGCCAATGATAACTATATCCCCAAATAAAATGCATTACCTTCTTTTGCACCAACCGCACATCGTTCATCATCAACGGATAGACTACTGTCACATGCCACAATTTAGGATAAATGATTGTGTTTATAACTATGACTCTCTGATGGATCGTCAGCCCACTCGACCTTATGCCCCCCAACCTCCTCAATACTCCTTGCACAACCCGTACGGAATTGGCCTCTCTAGCTTCCTGCCCTGCCAACCATACTTATGTCCCAATTTCCCTCCCACCCACAAACCTACCTCTAACAATTTAGACTTAACTCCATTAAGACAGTTCTCACCCAGCTGTTGGTGAGGGTGGACGCAGAGCGTGCGGCTGGTGCCCTCTGGTGTCTGTTTTGAGAAGTTTTGTTTTCTCAAGATGGCGGAGTGCAGAAGAAGGGTCAACACTGTCTGTGTGGAATTGTTGAAAGGTGCAATGCACCAGGACACCGCTGACGTCATTCTGCCTCTTGTGATAAGAGATACCTATGGAATCCCAAGTGAGGATTTATATGGGATTTCTTTGAACGGCAACGCGAGAATTTTTGTGAAATTTTTGTCGTCTGCTGCTTATGTGAGTGTTGTGGATGCCTTTCACGAAAAACGGATTGTCATCAACGCTAGTCTGGAGGTGCGCCTGCGTGATGTCTCGGCATGTTATACGTGGGTTCGTCTACGTAATATTCCCTTCGAGGCAGACGAGGTGGACATTCGTCGGACTTTTGAGCGCTATGGCACCAAACAAGCTGTCCAAGCTGGGCGTTGGTCCCAGGGTTTTCATGCTGGTATGCTCGAGGGTTCTTTTTCTATGAAAATAACATTGAGACATCCAATTCCCTCGTTTGTCATGTTGGAGGATTTTCAGACGCAGGTCTACGTAACCTACCCGGGACAGGTTCGGACGTGCCGACTGTGTGGTGCAATGGGTCATATGGCGGCATCTTGTGAGCACCGACGAGGGAAACAACGGTCGGAACTGACAGACACTGCATCCAAAGATACGATGGAGGATGAGCTGGCCCATCAGAAGCCCACGATGGTGGACGATGTGCTGCAGGTCTTACCAGCGGATGTGAAGTGGAGTGCAGCAGTGGATGCTGCAGAGGGGATTGTCTCGACGCTAGCACGGGCGTCGGAAATCGAGGCGATTGGGTGCGTGGACAGCGCGTCACCTCCGGTGGAAGAGGAGGCGCACGCACCATTGATATTGCCCAGTTTTGAGGACTTACAGAGGATCCTCGACAGCCCAGCGACAGAGGGTTTACCGCCTACGTTGGCGGTGTCGCCTGTGGTCGACCATGGTCTAGCGGGACGTGTGGGCGGTGAGGAAAGGCGTACGACTTGTACGTCTGTGGTGGTGACGGATGTCGAGGTACATAGGTCGGACGGAGATGGGCTTATGGACTATGAGGGAGTGTCACGTAAGAGGCCCAGTACACCTGTGGAGGACGATGTCTTAACACCGGGTCAAAGGTCTTGTAAAATGGTATGGGCTGACGTAGCCAAGGGAGTTAAGGGACTCCTCATAGAAAAGTCAAGTGGGAGTGTGGGGAAAACGGGCAGGTGCAGCAGTGGCAAGTCCAAGTCAGGTATAAAGGTGATGGGAAAACGAAATGAGAAAACCTAACCGGAGGGTTCAAGTGTATAACAATGAATGTCAATGGCCTCAGAGCAGAGGTCAAGAGGCGTTGGGTAGAGGTATCGCTCAGACGTATGAATGTTGACGTTTTTTTTATACGGGAACACAATTTTCGGTGTGGTAGTGAATTACATGTGCAAGGGTATAAGTGCTATGAGGGGAATTCGGATAATCTCAAGGGTGGGGTTGTGATAGGCATAAGGGAGACCAGCCCTTTTAAGCTCGTAGCATGGGAGTGGGGCGGAGGGGGCCGGGTTGTGCGTGTGGTGGGTTCGTGGGGGAACATTCAGGTGGGTTTCGTGGGAGTATATATGCCAGCGACAACAAATCGACGAGTAAAGGAGGATTTTGTACGTGATGTTTTGGTTTATTTTCTCAGAAGTCTACCCTTAGTTCCTGTCAATGCAGGTGATTGGAATTGTGTGATCCGGGAAAAAGATGTCGAACCGCGTGGTGGGGGGTGTAATTTAAGAGATTTAAGGGAGGTACTGCAGGCGACTGGTATAGTGGATGTAGCGGGTAGCGACGGGTGGAATGTGGAACACACATTTTGTAGAAGGGGTTACGCTGCGCAGTTGGACAGGGTTTATATCACTAGATTAATCCGTAGTGGCAAGGTTGATTGTGTTGATCTGAGTTTCTCAGATCACCGTGGTGTTCTGGTAACACTTGAGTGGGAGGGCGCTATCTGTTTTTTTTCTAGTTATTGGAAATTAAATGTCAGCTTGTTGCAAGGAGTCGATGCTGTGGAAGCTTTCAGGTTATGGTGGGTTGGCTTCTGGAATGAAGGGAATGGGATAGAGGATGTTGTAGAGTGGTGGCATTCAAAGGCGAAATATGCAATACAGGGTTTTTATAGATGGTTAGGGAAGGAGGAGGCGTGTTATAGATATGGGAAGCAAAAGTATTTAGAGGGACTGCTGCGGGATTGTTATGGTGCAGGCGGGAGGTATGACCTCGCGGAAATAGTGCCTTCATAGTCAATTACGGGAAATTCAGAATGATAATTTTCAGGCTTTGAGGGTGCGAGCAGGGATTGAGGAGGTCCTTTGGGGGGATAAACCCTCTGTTGGGGTTCTGCGTAGTTTCAGAATGAGACGTATGGAGACAACAGTTTTGTCAGTAGTGGTCGGTGATGCCTTGGGTGGTTATCATAAACGACAAAGGCTAGTTACTACTGAGAGCATAGGGACCTATGCAGACCAATGGTTTGAGAGAAAATGGAAGGGTAGAGAGGGGAATCGAGAGGCGAGGGAAGCTTTACTGCATGGCATAGTGGTGAATTTGAGAGACGTGGATCGAGAAGACATGGAGGGTTGTATATCAGAGGAGGAGGTTTACAAGGCTGTTCAGGGACAGGCACTGAGGAAATCACCTGGTTGGGATGGGATACCTGGTGATTTTTATGTAGTTCATTGGGAACTGTTAAAACACATGTTGGTTCGACTCTACAATTCAATGAAAATTAGAGGTAGCATGGGCGGTGAAGCGGGGATGGTACCAAAGGCCGAGGTCTGCAAATCTTTGGAGGCATATAGGCCCATCATGTTGATGGGGGCGGATTATAAGATTTTTTGCGCGTATTTTGGCAAACCAGATGAAATGAGTTTTGGACAAGGTAATGTGGGAAGGGCCAATGGTCGGAGACGTGGCAGATGCAGTTTAATATTGACAAATGCAAAGTTCTAAATGTTAGACAGGTAAATAGCCATGCGACATATAAACTAAATAATGTAGATCTTA
Source organism: Cherax quadricarinatus (assembly GCF_038502225.1). Lineage (NCBI taxonomy): Eukaryota > Metazoa > Arthropoda > Malacostraca > Decapoda > Parastacidae > Cherax > Cherax quadricarinatus. Next base: position 49,441,811 of record NC_091301.1, read on the forward strand.
ATACTACTGCTTGCGAAAAGGATTTAGGAGTTCTGGTTAGCAGTAATCTAAAACCAAGACAACAGTGCATTAGTGTTCGCAATAAAGCTAACAGAATTCTTGGCTTCATATCTAGAAGTATAAATAATAGAAGTCCTCAGGTTGTTCTTCAACTCTATGTATCCATGGTTAGGCCTCATTTAGATTATGCTGCACAGTTCTGGTCACCGTATTACAGAATGGATATAAATGCTCTGGAAAACGTACAGAGGAGGATGACAAAGATGATCCCATGTATCAGAAATCTTCCCTATGAGGATAGACTGAAGGCCCTGAATCTGCACTCTCTCGAAAGGCGTAAAATTAGGGGGATATGATCGAGGTGTATAAATGGAAAACAGGAATAAATAAAGGGGATGTAAATAGCGTGCTGAAAATTTCCAGCCAAGAGAGGAGTCGCAACAATGGTTTCAAGTTGGAAAAATTCAGATTCAGGAAAGATATAGGAAAACAATGGTTTGGTAATAGAATTGTGGATGAGTGGAATAAACTCCCGAGTACAGTTATTCAGGCTAAAACGTTGTGTAGTTTTAAAAATAGGTTAGATAAGTGTGGATGGGTGTGAGTTGGACCTGGCTAGCTTGTGCTGCTGGGTCTGGCATCGTGCTCCTTCCTTGAGTGGAGGTGACAAGACTGGGTGGGTCATTGGGCTAATCCGGGGGGGGGGGTCATTGGTCTAATCTGGCGGGGACATGGACCTGCTCCACATGGGTCAGTAGGCCTGTTGCAGTGTTCCTTCTTTATGTTCTTATATACTGTATATATATATACATGTACATGTATATACATGTATATACATGTTAACGAGGGAGTGACCAGTCAGTGCATCCACCCCCACGTCATGGGGGTGGGTGGAAGAGGTGGGATGTGTAACTAGATGGTGAGTGAACACATTGGTTCAGCAGTGCCCATACCCACATTGTTCATAGTGTTCATGGAAAACAAATAAAGTTATGTGTATTGTAAGACAGTGTGAACAAGATATAGTGTGCAAGTCCATGTGTATTATACTCCACGGGATAACCCTACTCAACAACCTGCGCCTCCCCCACCTAATTCCCAGGGGAAGTTTTCCCCTTCCCCTCCCAGCCCCTCAAACTCCACCAGGCCACCACGGTCAAGTTCACTACCTTCCACGCACCATACCCACCCAGCATGTCATATTCCACTCCTACTGTCTAGTCTAGCAGATGGATGCCAACCAGGAGGAAGCAAGCAGCCAGGGAAATGGCACGGCTGGCAATACTAGGAGAGGCAAGTGTCGGTCATGCTTACAGCTTCGTTGTCTCAATCTAATGGTTTCCTCCGCAAACACGGTAGTTGCCCTGGTTCAGGATATCCTCCTGTGGAAAGTGATGATCCAGAGCCACCTCAGGCACCTGAACCCACTCCAACAGATTTCATCTCATCAGACAATCTCTTGGAAGCAATTAAAGCAACAGGTATGAGGACACTCACACATATTCCCAAAGCAGCCCGTCCACACGCAGCTGGGAAACTTACAGACCTCCTGAAAAAAGTAAACGATGGTTCCACTATCTTAAATGCTCCACCAACCATCAAGGCATGGCACAACTTGCTACTTTTTGGCAATGTCTGCTTAGCTGTGCCGGAAAGAAGGGGAAAGAGGCTAGCCTCAATGATAATTAAATCTTTAAGAGATTTTCCTAGAGTTGATAACCTCATTCGCCTTCCCCGTCAACACAAAAAAGGGAGAGGCAGAACCCCCACTCACTCTACTGACAGTGAAAAAGTCAGAGTCCAGGTGAGCAAGAAAATTGAAGAGGGCAACACAGTGGGGGCAATCAGAATTATTACCAGTGAAGATACAATTGCTCCCAGGAATGCAGACACGGCTGAAGCACTTAGAAGAAAGCACCCTGCCAGGGAAACCAGTGGCACCAACAGTTCCAACACCTATGTCCCCACTATGGAACCATTGATTGTGGAAGACTCAGACATTTACAAAGCAATAATGTCGTTCCCATCTGGCTCTGCTTGGGGTTACACTGGAATAAGGCCACAGCATTTAAAGGAAATGGTTAATCCAGCTATTGGGGAAATTGCAGAGCCACTGCTTTCAGAGATCACAAGGTTCGTCAACAATTCCTTGACTGGTCTGATTCCTGATGAAATTAGACCTTTTTTGGTGCAACACTTTGTGCACTTAAAAAGAAGGATGGATGAATTCGGCCAATTGCAAAGCTGCTGTCCGAAGTATTCGTGCACAGGCAGCCATGATGCTTCAACCAAACCAGCTTGGCTTTGGGGTCTCTCAAGGAAGTGAAGCAGCGGTTCATGCAACAAGGGCGTATATCAACAACCTACCTGAGGACAATGCAGTGGTAAAATTAGATTTCAAAAATGCGTTCAGTCTCCTGAAAAGAGACATGGCATTAGCAGCAGTACAAGAACATTTCCCTGGTCTCTTCCCTCTTGTTTCAGATGGGTATAGCAAGGAATCAATGCTTCTCTTTGGAGAGCATGAAATCACATCATCGGAGGGTGTCCAACAAGGAGATCCTCTTGCACCATTTCTCTTCTGTATAGCAGTTAGGGAAATCACAGTCAGACTGACCAGTGAGCTAAACATCTGGTTCCTAGATGATGGCACACTAGCAGGTACAAAGGAGTCCCTCCTACATGACTTTACACAGGTAATGACACGGGGACAGGAAATGGGTCTCATCCTGAATCCATCCAAATGTGAAATCATCTCAGTCAGTAAACAAGTGATAAATGCAGTGAGATCAAAACTACCAGGAGCAGCAGTCATTGCCCCCAAAAATAGTGTCTTGCTAGGAGCACCTCTGGGAAGCAATGCCATTGACACAATTCTCAGAAAGAAATTGGAAGAGTTAAGGAGAATGGAACAACGAATAGGGAATCTGGGCACCCATGATGCCTTGTACCTTCTCACAAAGTGCTTGAGTCTGCCCAGGTTGACATATTTCCTAAGATGTGCACATTCATATGATAACCCTATACTGCACGAATATGACAGTATCCTGAGGCAGATTTTTACGAAAGTACTTAACCTTACTCTAGAAGACGGGCAGTGGTACCAAGCTACACTTCCAGTCAGACTAGGAGGTATTGGTGTCTGCAAGTCATCACAGATTGTGTTACCTGCTTTTCTGTCCTCGTGTATTGCATCCAGAGAGCTTGTAGCAGCGATTCTCCCTGAACATCTTAGGGACAAGATTGGAGTCCAGGACCAAAAATTCATTGACGGAGCAATGATCTGGGATAATCTAACGGGCTCTGAAACCAGACCTGCTCCCCCAACAACTACAAACAATCGCACTGGGATGGTCCAATAGTGGAAAATATAGCCTCAACAATGCTTCAGAGTGTGTCAGGGAAGGATAAAGCCCGCCTCCTGGCAGTGAGAGCCCCTCATGCTGGGGACTTTCTGTTGGCTGTTCCCAACTCCAGCCTTGGCACACGCCTCAACCCACAGACCATCCGCATCGGTGTTGCCCTTCGACTTGCCGCCCCTATTCTCGCCGAACACAGGTGTATTTGTGGCAGTGAAGCAGCAGACCGATTCGGTCTTGTGTGCCGTAAATCCGAGGGAAAGATTGCAAGACATTAGGAGGTTAATAACATTATCAAGAGGAGCCTCACAACAGCTGGATGCCCAGCAGTAAGGGAGCCACCCAAACTATGCAGATCTGATGGCAGCTAGAAGCGTCCAGATGGTATCACCCTTCAAGCCTGGACAGATGGGAAGCAGGTGGTGTGGGACTACACATGTGCATCTACCTTGGCTAATACCTATGTCCAATACACCAGGGAGGAAGGAGGGGCATCTGCCAGCTTCAGGGAGTCCCAAAAGTCTAGAAAATATAGAGAACTTGCACATCATTATATGTTTGTTCCCATAGGCTTAGAGACCCTTGGCTCATGGGGAAAGAGTGCATCTAAATTCCTTAAGAAGCTGGGAAAAAGACTCATCAGGGTAACTAGGGATCCCAGGGCAGCTAGTTTTCTGTTCGAGCGGCTCAGTGAGGCTGTTCAAACGGGTAATGCCTGCTGTATTTTGGGCACACGCCCCAGCTCTGAGGAGCTGGATAAGATTTTCGCCTTATAATTGGTGATACACACGTAACAACATGTACCTTATATGCCACTTTTATATCAACAATGTATCTCTTAAATCTTCTGTACCATATTATGTAATAAAATATTCCTATTGGTAAAAAAAATATATATTAAAAGATGGGGTGGTAGGGGAAGTGGAATATTCAAACGGCTTCAGGAAGAAATCCAAATATTCTTCCTTGAAACCTTTTTATCCACTTCTCCGAGGCTATGGGTCCCACAATTTACACCAGAGGTGGACCCCATCCTAAATATATATATATATTATATATATATATATATATATATATATATATATATATATATATATATATATATATATATATGTATATATATATATATATCATCTTTCAACACACCGGCCGTATCCCACCGAGGCGGGGTGGCCCAAAAGGAAAAACGAAAGTTTCTCCTTTTACATTTAGTAATATATAGAGGAGAAGGTGTTACTAGCCCCGTGCTCCTGGCATTTTAGTTGCCTCTTACAACACGCATGGCTTACGGAGGAAGAATTCTGTTCCACTTCCCCATGGAGATAAGAGGAAATAAACAAGAACAAGAACTAGAAAGGAAATAGAAGAAAACCCAGAGGTGTGCGTATATATATGCTTGTACATGTATGTGTAGTGTGACCTAAGTGTAAGTAGAAGTAGCAAGACATACCTGAAATCTTGCATGTTTATGAGACAGACAAAAGACACAAGCAATCCTACCATCATGTAAAACAATTGCAGGTTTCCGTTTTACACTCACTTGGCAGGACGGTAGTACCTCTCTGGGCGGTTGCTGTCTACCAACCTTCTATATATATAAATATATATATATATATTATATATATATATATATATATATATATATATATATATATATATATATATATATATATATATATATATATATATATATATATATATATATATATATGCAATAAGATCACAGTAAACAGGTGATTTCAGAATATGCAAAACAACCACTCTGAAAGAATAGAGAAATTCCAAGCGCTTTCGTGACTACTCACATTATCAAGGAACTATGAAACTAAATCATCCAAGGAAGCTATATAAGGGGTCTGGCCAACACCTCACTATCAGATCCCACAACAGGAACAGTTATTTGTAGGTTTTCTGTAAATTTTAAATTTGAATTCATTATTACCCTTAATAATTAAAACATCTAGAAAAGGCAATGAGTTATTTTCTTCAAACTCAACAGTAAAGTTTATAGAATGGGATAAGCTATTTAATTTTCCAAGGAAATGGTGTATATCTACATTTTTGGGCATAAGACACAAAATATCATCAACATATCTTAATAGAGCTAAATGGTTCAGATATGTTGATGATATTTTGTGTCTTATGCCCAAAAATGTAGATATACACCATTTCCTTGGCAAATTAAATAGCTTAGCCCATTCCATAAACTTTACTGTTGAGTTTGAAGAAAATAACTCATTGCCTTTTCTAGATGTTTTAATTATTAAGGGTAATAATGAATTCAAATTTAAAATTTACAGAAAACCTACAAATAACTGTTCCTATGTCCACTATTATTCCTCGCATCAAGATAGAGTCAAACTGTCTGTTTTCTCATCAATGTTTTTGAGAGCTTTACGAATTTGTAGTCCTGAGTTCATAGATGAGGAAATATCCAAAATTTATGAAATAGGTAATGATTTATAATACCCAAGAAATGTAATTGATAAATCTTTTAAAGTTGCTAGAAATACTTTTTACAATCCAAAAAGGGACAACCAGCCTTATTCAACTAAAAATATGTTGATTCTCCCTTACCATGAAAACTTGGTTGATATGCTTTCTCTTCTTAAGACTTTTAATATTAAAGTTGTATTCAAAAATCTTGATACAGTAAAAAAACTTTTGATAAAGAATTCTCCCCAAAATGCTGATGGATGTGTCTATAAGATCCCTTGTAAAATTTGCGATAAAGTTTATTACTGTCAAACTGGTAAAAATCTCGAACTAAGATTAAAACAACATAAATATAGCATTAGAACTGGACAAGATTCCAATGCTCTATTTATTCATGAAAGATATTTTAACCATCCAATTGATTTTCAAAAAGTTGAGAAAGTAGTATCAAGCAAGTCCATGGTCGACAGGAATATAATTGAATCTTGTTTCATAAAAAGCAGTTTTGACAATAATATGAATATTTCCTTTGGTTTATATAAATTAGGTCCATTTATAATTAATAGAATTTGGGAAGAATTTAATAATACACTGGACAAATTATAATTTTTAAATTTTCTTGGGTAGAATAGTTTGTTGGTGAGTTGTGCAAAGGACCTGTCCAGTTGGCCCGGCGCGCGTCAGGTGTTTAACCATTGTGGGATCTGATAGTGAGGTGTTGGCCAGACCCCCTATATAGCTTCCTTGGATGCTTTAGTTTCAAAGTTCCTTGATAATGTGAGTAGTCACGAAAGCGCTTGGAATTTCTCTATTCTTTCAGAGTGGTTTTTTTGCATATATATATATATATATATATATATATATATATATATATATATATATATATATATATATATATATATATATATATATATATATATATATATATATGTCGTTCCGAAGATGTAAAACTGGTCAATTAGCAAGAACTCATTTAAAATTAAGTCCTTTCTGAAATTTTCTTTTATACGTTTAAAGATATATTTTTTTCATTAATGTTATAGTAAAAATTTTTAATTTTGCACCAAAAGAATCTTAGAAAACTTACCTAACCTTATTATAACAAGAACAATTTATTTTAGCCTAACCCAACTAAATATATTTTAGATTTGTTTACAGTAATTTAAAACTAAACAAACACAGTGAAATATATTTTTTTCGTTAGGTTCAGAATGATTTTGGCGAAATTATTGCATACACAAATTTTCACTTGTCCTATATGGCAAGATGAGCGTTGCTATTTAAGCCAAGATAGCAAATTCTGCCTATTCGGCACGACATGTATATATATATATATATATATAATATATATATATATAATATATATATATATATTTGGGAGTGGACGTGTCAGCGGATGGGTCTATGAAAGATGAGGTGAATCATAGAATTGATGAGGGAAAAAGAGTGAGTGGTGCACTTAGGAGTCTGTGGAGACAAAGAACTTTGTCCTTGGAGGCAAAGAGGGGAATGTATGAGAGTATAGTTTTACCAACGCTCTTATATGGGTGTGAAGCGTGGGTGATGAATGTTGCAGCGAGGAGAAGGCTGGAGGCAGTGGAGATGTCATGTCTGAGGGCAATGTGTGCTGTGAATATAATGCAGAGAATTCGTAGTTTGGAAGTTAGGAGGAGGTGCGGGATTACCAAAACTGTTGTCCAGAGGGCTGAGGAAGGGTTGTTGAGGTGGTTCGGACATGTAGAGAGAATGGAGCGAAACAGAATGACTTCAAGAGTGTATCAGTCTGTAGTGGAAGGAAGGCGGGGTAGGGGTCGGCCTAGGAAGGGTTGGAGGGAGGGGGTAAAGGAGGTTTTGTGTGCGAGGGGCTTGGACTTCCAGCAGGCATGCGTGAGCGTGTTTGATAGGAGTGAATGGAGACAAATGGTTTTTAATACTTGACGTGCTGTTGGAGTGTGAGCAAAGTAACATTTATGAAGGGATTCAGGGAAACCGGCAGGCCGGACTTGAGTCCTGGAGATGGGAAGTACAGTGCCTGCACTCTGAAGGAGGGGTGTTAATGTTGCAGTTTAAAAACTGTAGTGTAAAGCACCCTTCTGGCAAGACAGTGATGGAGTGAATGATGGTGAAAGTTTTTCTTTTTCGGGCCACCCTGCCTTGGTGGGAATCGGCCGGTGTGATAATAAAAAAAAAAAAAAATATATATATATATATATATATATATATATATATATATATATATATGTATGTATACATATGCATATATACAGTAGTAAGCAATGTGGTAGAGTGGCTCAAAATGGCTGTGCTTCCGGTCAACCCATCCCCCTCCCTTTCACACCTAGGTGTGAAATTTTACACCTCGGTGTTAACAACTCTTCCAGCCTGCTTCCCGTCCCACCCATCGCCCCCTGCTTCCTCGCCCCTCTTTTTTTGACACTTTCCTCGCTCCTCCTCTTGACTCCAATTCTTTTACCCCCTAGGGGTCAATGAGGGTTGCCAACTTTTCATTTATTTTTCCAATTTTGAGAGTTTTCCGAATTCCAGGGGGATCTCTATCTCCTTGGATAAAGATTTACTCCCCCTAAGGGGTAAGAGGTATAGTAAAGGGCCCCCCTATGGGGTACCCCTTAAAATTTCTCTCTCAAGAATAAGCATACAAATGGTAGACACATTAATTCAAATGGTATATTATACTAATGGTGACACTCTACCTGGAATTAATTGCAAGTTCTCAAACATTTTGGTATACACACAAATGGTAAGCATTTAAAATGGTAAACATATTCGACTAAGGTAACCCCTACAGGCATAATGAATCAAGATAGGTGGGGTGTGTCGTCACTGGCCGTCAAGAAAACACAGGTTGGGTGTGACGTCATGGATGACCTCATATATGTCATTGAATAAAGGTTCACCATCCCCAGGGTTCTCTGTCTATGACTTTCATATTACCAAATCTTTAATCAACAACTTTTCACTTCTATATTTTCTTTAAAATATTCACAATATACCAATATTTTCAGTAAAATCTCAATTAATTGCACTAAAATTCTAATAAAATCCTCTCCATACCCCATCTCCTTGAATCCACGTAGAGAGAGAGGAAAATTATTATAATCACGTGGCAGCGATATATTCGCAACTCATAACCCACAATTTTTCTCAATACCTGTTAAGAACCTCCAACAACATACCCCAACAACACACTACAAGTCCTAATTTTCACAAGTGTTTCTCGTTTCACAGCACCCCATTGTACAAGTCCCTCAACATCTCATAACACCCCAGCAAGTCACAATTATCACTTGTCTCATCCATCCACTTATATTCGTTTTTCACTCACAACCCACAAAGACACAACACCCACAACATTTTACATACTTTTCTTATTATCTGTTAAGAACTTCCAACAGGGCACATTTTCTCCATTTTTCGATAATAAAACAAAAAGATTTTTCACACACAAGGTACATTCCCCGACCTGAAACTCGAGACAATGCCAGTTTCAAATTACATTGCTTAGTGAGGTCACAGGACAGACCGCGCCAAGTAAGAAGGTGTGAGCTCACCTGATCATAATTATCTCAACCCACATTACCCACAACACTTGTCTCAAATGGTAAAACAATTTTTCTCATTTTCGGGTAATAGAACAAAAAGATACAAATAACAAAAAAAGGCACAATACCGTGACTGGAACGATACACAAATAACCCGCACATAAAAGAGAGAAGCTTACGACGACGTTTCGGTCCGACGATTTTTCCATTATCGATAATAATTCTCGATAATAATGTTTAATGACACTAGCACACAATTTTTGTTTCACTCATAACCCACATGTTACATTCTTTCACAATTCTTTCTCGTTTTCAATAACAAATCAAAAAGATATAACCAATGCAGCCTGTGGTACATTCCCAACCTCAGATAAAGATGTCAAGTCATCCCAAGGAAGCACTTGAGACATGACCTGCTCTCTCTACTACTACTATTCAACCAACACTACCACACGCACACCTAAATTCAGCCTTAGCATTGGCATAGAGAGTCTACCTACCTGGAGGTATAAGATATAAAATATGTATGCTCAACCCATTCTTTAAAATATTCACACTCGAATTTTCACTAAAATTCACACAAAAACCCACATTATTTTGCTGAGCGAATTTGAGTTACATTCTCGAGACTTAATGACCATACCTCATCCCAGGGGGACCCCGAGACCGCAAACTGTCATCACATCTCCTCAGAACAAAATCATGTTCACCAACTCCATATCATGGAAATAAATGGTATAAAATACCGACACAATGGAAATATAAACACATATGCAGCATAATGTGATCCTTTATTGACAACGTTTCACCCACACAGTGGGCTTTTTCAAGTCACACACAGATCTGTGTGTGACTTGAAAAAGCCCACTGTGTGGGTGAAACGTTGTCAATAAAGGATCACATTATACTGCATATGTGTTTATATTTCCAACTCCATATCATGTTTACCAGTGTCTAAGAACATATAGGACTGATCACTAAGATGATTATAACTTTAATCACTTAGGACAAGCCCACTAAATCATGATCACTTTTATCATGACATCCATAATCTAAGACACTTTAAATCACGTTCACCAATTCCATTTCATGATTACCATTATCTAAGAATATTTAGGACAAGATCACTAATACTATGATCAACATCAATGAGATCACATTTTCACAAAAATCATGTTCACCAACTCCATATCATGATTACTATTATCTAAGAACACTTAGGACAAGACACTAAGATCAACGTCAACTAACACCCATTTTTATACACATTCCCTCCAAACACTCTAACCAAGATCACTATTACCATGATCACAGAACACACTCATTTTTCTAAACACATTCCTCAGAACACACACACACACAAACATTTTTTGACACACAGTCACTTAAGACAGATCACTAAGATCATTATAACTTTAATCACTTAGGACAAGTTCACACTCGTTTTGTATACACATACCATCAGAATATAAAAATCACATTCACTAACTCCATGATGGAAGGTCAGACAGAGGATGTGCCTCCCAGGAGCTGGTGTTGGTAACATAGTCTGCAGGTTGGATAATATATCAGGCAATGGGAACAAGCCCATTATCTGTCTTAGTGCTGGTGGAAATGACATCAGGAAGGGCAGGAGACAGGAGCTATTGGAAAAGTACTGTCCAGCCATAGAAGTTGTCAGGTCTTAGGGAGGGATCCCAATCATATGTAGCATCTTGCCTAGAAGGGAAGTGGGCAATGAATGGATGTCTAGCGCAATTGGTATAAATTGCTGGCTAGATAGGTACTGCAAGGAACTTGCAGTCCCATTCATTGATAACTAGGACAAATTCTATGACAAGCATGATATGTATGCAAGAGATGGGGTTCAGCTCTCTGGGGTTGGAGTGGTTGCATTAGCCAATTCGATTGAGGGGGGTAATTGATGACTTGTCTAGGAATTTAAATTGATAGATTATAGAGGTATGGGTGTTTGTGGGGAACAATCAGGTTGCAGTATTAGGGTTGAAAACAACAGATATTACCAGGATACCTCACAGATATGTTAAAAAGACAATACTCAAAATAAAGTTGCTAGTAAAGGCAAAGAAGTTGCTCAACAAAGAGAGATAGTAGAGGGCAACGAGAGACTAGCTCCCTTAAGGTTTACTAAACAAATAGTAGGAGTCTAATAAGATTGATGAGTTAAGATTGACTCACGAAATCGTAATGACACGATTGCAAACAAACCATACTATGGATGGGGTTTGAACCCGCGGTAAGAGTGTCTGCAAACTCCAGACCGTCGTGTTAGCCACTGGGCCAGCTAGCTTCAATAAGATTCGTCCAACTAAGTAAATTTCTACACCATAGGGAGGTTAGCATAGGTACCACTGTGTACCCAAATGAATCTTATTGAAGCTCGCTGGCCCAGTGGCTAACGCGACGGTCTGGAGTTTTGAGAGTCTCTTACCGCGGGTTCAAACCCCATCCGTGGTATGGTTTGTTTGCAATCATGTCATTACGATTTCGTGAGTCATGTTGATGGGTTTGAGGGGACTTGAGCTAGAGTTCGTCACGGCCATGCTAGCGGGAGATTCGTCTGTAAAACTTGCATTGGTGGACACAGTGGTGCCTTTGCTAACCTCCCTATGGTATTGAAATATACCTAGTTGGACGAATCTTATTGAAACTAGCTGGCCCAGTGGCTAACGTGACGGTCTGGAGTTTTGAGACTCTCTTACCGCGGGTTCAAACCCCATCCGTGGTATGGATTATGAGCTAAGATTATTTGCAAGTGCAGGTAATATAGAAATTATTGCTATACCAGAGACCTGGTTCAACTTGAAAGATAGAGAAATGCCTTTTGAATGCAACATACAGGGTTATAAACTATTCCACACTGATAGACAATGTCAAAACATACCCCCGGCCGGGATTGAACCCGCGGTCATAGTCTCAAAACTCCAGCCCGTCGCGTTAGCCACTAGACCAGCTAGCCACAAAAAGATTCATCCAACTAGATATATTTCTACACCATAGGAAGGTTAGCACAGGCACCACTGTGACCACAAATGCAAGATTTTACAGACTCTATGACCGCGGGTTCAATCCCGGCCGGGGGTATGGTTTGTTTGCAATCGTGTCATTACGATTTCTTGAGTCATAGACAATGTCAACAGGAAGGGTGGTAGAGTGGCGATGTGTGTCAGAGATAATTTAAACTGTTGTGTTAGACAAGATGCAAGATAGAAACATCGGACACAGAATCTATTTGGCTACAGTTTCTCGAAGGTCGTGAAAAATTAACTTTGGGTGTGATTTATAGGCCCCCAAACCTTGATAGGGAGTGCAGTAAGCTGCTATGGGAAGAAATTCATAAGGCGTCTAGATATGAAAATGTTGTGTTAATGGGAGATTTTAACTTTAGATAAATTGATTGGAACAATATAACAGGAAATCTTGATTCTAGTGACTTTCTTGATACGGTTCAAGACTGCTTTTTAAAACAGTTTGTAACAGAACCAACTAGAGGAAACTTATGAGTTTTCGACCACCATGAGGCAGGCCAAAGCAGCATGGGTTCGAGTGCTTGGCTAGTCGCAGTGTTGTTATTGATCAGTATCATTTGTTCATGGGCAAAATTATATAAAATACTGCTCGTTGTAGTAGTACACCAAACAGAGACTAGAATGAAATTAGTCTAGAGTCATCCACACCACAGTATGTCCTTGGATAGCGAGTACAACATTCAGTTCTGCTTGATGCGCTGCCCACCATGAGGCAGGCCAAAGCAGCATGGGTTCGAGTCCTTGGCTATATATATATATATATATATATATATATATATATATATATATATATATATATCACACACATACACACATATATATATATATATATATATATATGTATATATATATATATATATATATATATATATATATATATATATATGTATATATATATATATATATATATATATATACATATATATATATATATATATATATATATATATATACACACATATATATATATATTATATATATTATATAGTATATATATTATATATATATAGTATATATATTATATACCTCTATAGCTGGAATGGGGACCCTCATCCTCATGAGAAGACAATAAACGTACCTCAGAGAAAACTCAAGGTTATACCCGGAGCTGTTTGAATATATATATATATATATATATATATATATATGTGTATATATATATATATATATATATATATATATATATATATATATATATATATATATATATATATATAGGCATTGTACGTAGTAGGTTGGTAGACAGCAATTGCCCAGGGAGGTACTACCGTACTGCCGAGTGTAAAACGGAAGCCTGTATTTGATTTACAAGATGGTTGGATCAATGGTGTCTTCTTTCTCTCTCATAAACATGCAAGATTTCAGTTACGTCTTGCCTGTACTCGTTAATGTATACACACTCATCTGAGTTTTCTTCTTGTTCTTATTACTTTTCCTTTCATATCCAGGGGAAGTGGAATAAAAATCATACCTTCGTAAGCCAAGTGTTTTGTAAAAGTTAACTAAAATGCTGTGAGCAATGGGCTAGTAACTCCTTTTCTCGTATAGCCTACTAAAAAGAAAATGTTGTGTGAATGATATGAAAGAGATGATTTTAGATGTTATGAATGAAAAATGGTTGAATATCCTGTCTCTAAGTGAAACAAAGCTGAAAGGGGGTAGGAGAGTTTCAGAGGGGAGAAATATATGGGATTAGGTCAGGGGTTTCTAATTGAATTAAAGCTAAGGAAGGAGTAGCAATAATGTTGAAGGATAAGTTATGGCAGGAAAAGAAGGAATATAAATGTATAAATTCAAAGATTATATATAGTAAAATAAGGGTTGGATATGAAAAGTGAGTTATAATAAGTGTTTATACACCTGGAGCAGAGACAAGTGTAGAGGAGAGAGAAAGATTTTGGGAAATGTTGAGTGTGTGGGGAGTTTTGAACCACGTGAGAGAGTACTTGTGGTTGGGGATCTCAGTGCTAAAGTGGGTAAAAATGTTGTAGAGGGAGTAGTAGGAAAGTTTGGGGTGCCAAGGGTAAATGAAAATGGGGACCTTTTAATTGAACTGTGTGTAGAAAAGGTATGGTAATACGTGATACATGTTTTATGAAAAAATTGTATTTAATTATAAGTTTGGTATGACAATGGGAAATCCTCTCTAACCTGTTTTTAGTAACCTATACATGGCGTTTTTGAAACAAAACTGCTTACCACAATCCTCCCTAAGAGAGCTAAATGGTTCAGATATGTGGATGATAGTTTGAATCTTATGCCTTAGAATGTATTTATAAACCATTTCCTTATTAAATTAAATAGCTTATCCCATTCTATAAACTTTACTGTTGAGTTTGAGAAAAATAGCTCTTTTCTAGATGTTTTAATTATTAAAGGTAAAAATAAGATCAAATTTAAATTTTACCGAAAACCTACAAATAGCTGTTCCTATGTCGGTTTTCTCATCAATGTTTTGAGAGCTTTACGTATTTGTACTCCAGAGTTCATAGATGAAGAAATATCCAAAATTTATGAAATAGCTAATGATCTGAAATACACAAGGAACGTAATTGATAAATCTTTTAAAATTGCTAGAAATACTTTTTACAATCCAAAAATAGGACAACCAACCTTATTCAACTAAAAATATGTTGGTTGTCCCTTACCATGAAAACTTGGTTGATATACCTTCTCTTCTTAAGACTTTTAATATCAAAGTTGTATTTAAAAATCTTGATACAGTAAAAAAACTTTTGATGAAGAATTCCCCCCAAAATGCTGACGAATGTGTCTATAAGAGTCCTTGTAAAATTTGCGATAAAGTTTATTACGATCAAACTTGTAAAAGTCTCGAACTAAGATTGCTGGCTAGACAGGTACTGCAAGGAACTTGCAATCCCATTCATTGATAACTGGGACCTATTCTTTGGCAAACGTGATATGTATGCAAGGGATGAGGTTCATCTCTCTGGGGATGGAGTGGTTGCATTAGCCAATTCGATTGAGAGGGTAACTGATGACATGTCTAGGAATTTAAACTGATAGATTATAGAGGTATGGGTGTTTCTGGGAAACAATCAGGCTGCAGCATTAGGGTTAAAAACAGCAGGTATTACCGGGATACCTCAGGGATATGTTTTAAAGACAATATTCATAATAAAGTTGCTAGTAATGGCAAATCAATTGATCAACAAACAAAGAGAGATAGCAGAGGGCAACGAGTGACTAGGTCCCTTAAGGTTTACTATACAAATAGTAGGAGTCTAAGAAATAAGATAGATGAGCTAAGATTACTTGCAAGGGCAGGTAATATAGATATTATTGGCATAACATAGACCTGGTTCAACCTGAAAGATAGAGAAATGCCTTCTGAATGCAACATACAGGGTTATAAACTATTCCACACTGATAGGGTCAACAGGAAGGGTGGTGGTGTGGCGATGTATGTCAGAGAAAATTTAAATTGTTGTCTTAGATATGATATAAGATTAGAAACATAGAACACAGAATCTGTTTGGCTACAGTTTCTCGAGGGGTATGAAAATTAATTTTGGGTGTGATTTATAGGCCCCCAAACCTTGATAGGGAGTGCAATAAGCTGTTATGGGACGAAATTCATAAGGCATCTAGATATGAAAATGTTGTGAAAATGGAAGATTTTAACTTTAAACAAATTGATTGGAACAATATGACAGGAAATCTTGAGTCTAGTGGCTTTCTTGATACGGTTCAGGATTGCTTTTTAGAACAGGTTGTGACAGAACCAACTAGAGGAAACAATCTGCTTCACTTGGTTCTTGTCAACAAATATTCGCTAAATAACAAAAAAAGGCGCAATACCGTGACTGGAACGACCTTGTTCAACGGTTTAGTGTCATCTGTCCCTCTCTTCCCTATTTCTATAGCCTTCCCAAAACTCATAAACCTGATATTCCTCTTCGTCCTATCATATCCTCTAGAGGCTCTGTTTCTTATTCTCTTGCTTCTTGGTTGGCCAAAACCCTCACTCCCTTTCTTGGTACTTTTTCTCCTGCCCACCTCCGTCACTCTCAAGACTTCATTGAACGGGTTCGCTCTCTCCCAACCTGTAAGATGCTTAGTCTTGACGTTGACTCCCTCTTCACCAATGTCCCTCTTGAGGATGTCCTTGATTTCTTTAGAGAGAAGGCCCTTGAAGGGTTTATACATCTCCCTATACCTATTGAAGTCTTTCTTGATCTTATCCGCCTCTGTGTGGACTCTAATTCCTTTTCCTTCCAAGGAAAATATTATTCTCAAACCTTCGGTGTCGCTATGGGCTCTCCTCTCTCTCCTGTCCTTGCTAATCTTTACATGGAATACTTCGAGACTGTTCTTCTTCGTACAATCGATGTGCAACCTTCTCTCTGGCTCCGCTATGTGGATGACATCTTTTCTCTGTGGCCTCATGACTCCAGTCTCTTCCAACCTTTTCTTGAAGCTCTTAATAATCTTGCCCCTTCCATTAAGTTTAAAGCTGAATGGGAATCTAATTCCTTGCTTCCTTTCCTTGATGTCCATGTCCACCTCTCAGATACAGGTTTTTCCTTTTCCGTTTACCGAAAACCTATGCATAGTGGCATGTACATTCACTATTTTTCCTATCATGCTTTCCCTGTCAAGAAAAGTGTTCTTATCTCCCTCTTTCTCCGTGCCCTCCGCATCTGTGATCCTCAGTTAATTCCAGCAGAAATTTCCACTCTTCATAATTATTTTTCCCGTCTTGGCTACCCTTCCCATTTCATAGACTCTGCCTTCTCACGTGCTAAACGTAATTTCTTCTCTCCCAAACTCTCTACTCCTGGGAACTCTTCTGTCCTCTGCTTTCCCTACATTTCCGGTCTTTCTAATCTCAACAATTCTCTCCGTCCCTTAGACATCAAGCTTACTTTCCGCCAGACTAACACTCTTCGCACTAATTTCGTTCATACCTCTCCTCCCTCTACAGATGTTCCTGGTGTCTACTCTATTTCTTGCTCCTCCTGTCCTCTTCAATACTTTGGAGAAACTGGCCGATCTCTTTCTGACAGACTTAGGGAGCACAAAAATAGTGTTTGGCTTGCCGACACTCTGTTCTGTCACGTCAGAGATCACAGCCATCCTATTGTCTGGTCTTCCGCTAAAACTGTCTTTCCTACTTCCAACTCGAACAGTCGCCGTCTAGTTGAATCCTCTCTAATACACAACTTTCCTTATACGAATCTTAGTCCTGGCGTCGTCTCTGTAGATGCCTTCCTCTCCCACTACATTGTAAAATGCACCAAACTTCAGAACACCCGTGACTTAACCTGATTCCTTATTTTTTCTTTTTCTCCCTTTTCCCCTTTCCTCTTTCCTTTTATGTCTTTCTTTCTTCTGTCGCGTGTTTCTGTTCCTTCATTATTTATTTCATCACTTCCCCTTCCCCCCACCTCTGTGCACTTGCTTTCCTTCTGTGGGCACCTAGATCCCTTGCAGTGCTCCCCTTTCTTTGTATTTGACAAGCTCCTCCTCCTTAATTCCCAACTACTACCACTAGCACTACTACTACTACTACCACTATTACTACTACTACTACCACCACTACCTCTTCCTGCCTATATATAGCCGTCCTGCTCCACTTCTGGTTAGTGTGACTTTGTAAATGGTACAAGTCGGACCGAAACGTCGTCGTAAGCTCCTCTCTTCTATGTGCGGGTTATTTACGTAAGGATTCACTAATTAATAATCTTGAGGTTAATGATGAGCTTGGGGAAAGTGATCACAAATTACTTAGTTTCAATATATCATGGAATTACCCAGATAACTGCAATCAAATCTCTGTCACAAATTTTTGCTTGGCCGACTTCATGGGACTGAAATTACCTGGGTGGGCTAAATTGGGATGTCCTGACTATGGGTCAGGTAGTTGATCTTGGTTGCCAATATGACGTTTTTCAGAGCATAGTTCCAGCTGCCCAGACAGCCTTTGTTCCGAGTAGGGAAATTAGATCTAACAAAAATGATCCCAAATGGATGAACAATAGATTAAAACATTTCATTGGTCAAAAGAGAGGCATATATAGGCGTATCAAAAGAGGAGATGGCAGTTAAGAAATCAATACATACAATTAAAGTGAGAAATAAAGAAAGGAATAAGAAAAGCAAAAAGGGATTATGAGGCTAAGGTCGCAAGGGATTCAAAGACTAACCCAAAAGGGTTCTTTCAGGTATACAAAAGTAAGATTAGGGACAAGACTGACCAATTAAGAGTAACTCGGGTCAGATCACTGACAGTGATAAAGATATGTGTGAAATTCTCAATACCTACTTCCTCTCGGTTTTCACCCAGGAAAATACTAGCGATATTCCTGAAATAATAGAGTATGTAGAACAGGATGATAATAAACTGCACGATTGTGGTAACTAGTGACATGGTCCTCAGACAAATAGAGAAACTAAAACCTAACAAATCCCCAGATCCTGACGAACTGTTTGCAAGGGTGTTAAAGGAATGTAAAGAGGAACTTAGCATACCTTTGGCTAATCTTTTTAACATGTCACTACAAACTGGCATAGTGCCTGATAAGTGGAAAATAGCAAATGTAATACATATTTACAAGGCAGGTGACAGGTCCTTGGCTTCGAACTATAGACCAATAAGCCTTTACCTCCATAGTGGGAAAATTTATGGAATCAATAATTGCTGAAGCAATTCGTAGCCATCCTGATAGGCACAGATTTATTAATGAATCTCAACACGGTTTTACAAAGGGGCGTTCCTGTCTTACGAATTTACTAACTTTTTCACTAAGGTGTTTGAGGAGGTAGATCATGGTAATGAATATGATTCTGTGTATATGGACTTCAGTAAGGCTTTCGATAGAGTTCCACATCAGAGGCTATTGAGGAAACTTAAGGCACACGGAATAGGAGGAGAAATTTTTTCCTGGGTAGAGGCATGGCTGACAAATAGGCAGCAGAGAGTTGGCATAAATGGGGAGAAATCAGAATGGGGGCATATCACAAGCGGTGTTCCTCTGAGGTCAGTGTTGGGCCCGTTGTTGTTCACAATTTACATAAACGACACAGATGAGGGAATAAATAGCGACATAAGCAAATTTGCTGATGACACCAAAATAGGCCGTCCAATTCATTCTAATGAGAACACTAGAGCACTCCAGGATGATATGAATAGACTGATGCAATGGTCGGAGACGTGGCAGATGCAGTTTAATATTGACAAATGCAAAGTTCTAAATGTTAGACAGGAAAATAACCATGCCATATATAAACTAAATAATGTTGATCTTAATAATACTGATTGCGAAAAGGATTTAGGAGTTCTGGTTAGCATTAATCTAAAACCAAGACAACAATGCATTAGTGTTCACAATAAAGCTAAGAGAATTCTTGGCTTCATATCTAGAAGTATAAATAATAGAAATCCTCAGGTTGTTCTTCAACTCTATGTATCCATGGTTAGGCCTCATTTAGACTATGCTGCTCAGTTCTGGTCACCGTATTACAGAATGGATATAAATGCTCTGGAAAACGTACAGAGGAGGATAACAAAAATTCAGAAATTTTCCCTATGAGGATAGACTGAGGGCTCTGAATTTGCACTCTCTAGAAAGGCGTAGAATTAGGGGGATATGATCGAGGTGTATAAATGGAAAACAGGAATAAATAAAGGGGATTTAAATAGCGTGCTGAAAATTTCCAGCCAAGGCAGGATTCGCAGCAATAGTTTGAAGTTGGAATTTCAGATTCAGGAAGGATATAGGAAAGCCTGGTTTGGTAATAGAGTTGTGGATGAGTGGAACAAACTCCCGAGTACAGTTATTCAGGCTAAAACGTTGTGTAGTTTTAAAAATAAGTTAGATACATTCATTAGTGGGTGTGAGTTGGACCTGACTAGCTTGTGCTTCTGGGTCTGGTGCCGTGCTCCTTCCTTGAGTGGAGGTGGCCAGACTGGGTGGGTCATTGGGCTAATCCGGGGGGAGTCATTGGGCTAATCCGAAGGGGGGACATGGACCTGCTCCGCATGGGTCAGTAGGCCTGTTGCAGTGTTCCTTATTTCTTATGTTCTTAAATATAGCATTAGAACTGGAAAAGATTCCAATGCGCTATTTATTCATGTCAGAGATTTTGAACCATCGAATTGATTTTCAAAAAGCTGAGAAGTTGTATCAAGCAAGTCCATGATCGACAGGAATGTAATTGAATCATGTTTCAAGAAAAGCAGTCTTGAAAATAATATGCATATTTCCTTTAGTTTGTGTAAATTAAATTAATTTATAATTAATAAAATTTGAGAAGAATTTAATAATACATTAAGCAAATAATAAATCTTATTTCTTGGGTAGAGTACTAGGGTTGGGCAAATATTTTTTTAGATTGATGGATTGCGAATGACTTGCCTAGTATGGGCCAACAGACCTGCTGCAGTGCTCCTCATTTCTTATGAGTCAGGTGTCGTCACAGGTCAGGTGTTTCTTTGGGTTGGGATGTATATATATATATATATATATATATATATATATATATATATATATATATATATATATATATATATATATATATATATATATAATTAAGTTCTTTCTAAAAATTTCTTTTATATGTTTAAAGATATGTTTTATTTAATTTATGTTCATGTAAAAATTAATAATTTTGTGCCAAAAGAGCCTTAGAAAATTTACCTAATCTTATTAATACAATCGCAATTTAATTTAGCCTAAACCAATTAAATTTTTTTTATATAAATTTACAGTAATTTAATAATAAATAAACAATGAAATATATTTTATCGATAGGTTCTAACCGGCGAATAAAAAAAATATGATTTTTGCGAAATTATTGCATACACAAAATTTTGCTTGCCTTATTCGGCATGAAGAGCGTTGCTATTTAAGCCAAAATCGCAAGTTTTACCTATTCGGCACAACATATACATTTGTAAGAAATCACAATAAAACTCATGATTGCAAATATGCAGAAATACCACAGTGAAAATCGGAAGTAAAAGTTTAGTGCTTTCATGTGCTTACACATCTTCAGAGGAATAGGAAGAAGAGACACTAGAAGCACATTTTAAATGTTTAACACTGATATTACACCTCACTGAGAGAAGGTGATGACACCTCGCATAAACTCACCCTGACACACATTTCTCCAACATTAAGTCAAATTGTTAGTATGACAAAGAACACGATTTTTGTGAAGAACATTTTTACCTTTAAGATTATGAACAATATTCTGGACTATACAACTGTCAAGTTTATAGATACCAGAAGCCAGATACCAAATGGTTGAGGTATGTGGATGATGTACTCTGTCTATATCCTTATAATGAGAGTCCTGATGACTTTCTATCTAGTTCAAACTAACTGGTCCTTTCCATTATGTTTACGATGGAAAATGAGGTATATGGAATAATTCCATTTCTTGATATACATATTTATAGCTTTGGTAGAACCTTTAAGTCTAATGTTTATCACAAGTCTACGAATATATATTCAGATATACATAACTATTCGAATACAACACACATTAAACAGAGTCTATTTACTTCTATGTTTTTGAGAACACTTAAAATTTGTAGCCCTGAATTCTATAATGGGAAAATTAAAAAAAAATATATGAAATTGCTTCTAACTTACAATATCCAAGAATATTTATTGATACAGCTATTCGTAAAGGAAAAAAAAAATATATACAAGACCTAGCATAAGCTTGAGAATGTGTTGGTTTGACCATATAATGAAAAATCTCTCATTTCCCACAAACTCTTGAATACTGTAATGTTAAAGTTGCCTTTAAACATGACAATACCATAAAAAATATATTAACTAAAAATTCTCCCAAGGTATGTGGGGAAAAATATTGTGATATAATTTCTTTAGGTCAAACTGCTCTGGAGATCAGAGTTAAACAATGTGAAATTGTAAGGACCCTTCAAACCCTCAAAGAAAATTTTGAAGAAGCCTTCTCCTCCTTATAAAGAGAAAACAGATATTTTTTTTTCAACAAGTCGGCCGTCTCCCACCGAGGCAGGGTGACCCAAAAAAGAAAGAAAATCCCCAAAAGGAAAATACTTTCATCATCATTCAACACTTTCACCACACTCACACATTATCACTGTTTTTGCAGAGGTGCTCAGAATACAACAGTCTAGAAGCATACACATATAAAGATACACAACATATCCCTCCAAACTGCCAATATCCCAAACCCCTCCTTTAAAGTGCAGGCATTGTACTTCCCATTTCCAGGACTCAAGTCCGACTATATGAAAATAACCGGTTTCCCTGAATCCCTTCACTAAATATTACCCTGCTCACACTCCAACAGATCGTCAGGTCCCAAGTACCATTCATCTCCATTCACTCCTATCTAACACGCTCATGCATGCTTGCTTGCTGGAAGTCCAAGCCCCTTGCCCACAAAACCTCCTTTACCCCCTCTCTCCAATCCTTTCGAGGACGACCCCTACCCCGCCTTCATTCCCCTATAGATTTATATGCTTTCCATGTCATTCTACTTTGATCCATTCTCTCTAAATGACCAAACCACCTCAACAACCCCTCTTCTGCTCTCTGACTAATACTTTTATTAACTTCACACCTTTTCCTAATTTCCACACTCCGAATTTTCCGCATAATATTTACACCACACATTGCCCTTAGACAGGACATCTCCACTGCCTCCAACCGTCTCCTCGCTGCTGCATTTACCACCTAAGCTTCACACCCATATAAGAGTGTTGGTACTACTATACTTTCATACATTCCCTTCTTTGCCTCCATAGATAACGTTTTTTGACTCCACATATACCTCAACGCACCACTCACCTTTTTTCCCTCATCAATTCTATGATTAACCTCATCCTTCATAAATCCATCCGCCGACACGTCAACTCCCAAGTATCTGAAAACATTCACTTCTTCCATACTCCTCCTCCCCAATTTGATATCCAATTTTCCTTTATCTAAATCATTTGATACCCTCATCACCTTACTCTTTTCTATGTTCACTTTCAACTTTCTACCTTTGCACACACTCCCAAATTCGTCTACTAACCTTTGCAATTTTTCTTTAGAATTTCCCATAAGCACAGTATTATCAGCAAAAAGTAACTGTGTCAATTCCCATTTTGAATTTGATTCCCCAAAATTTAACCCCACCCCTCTCCCAAACACCCTAGCATTTACTTCTTTTACAACCCCATCTATAAATATATTAAACAACCATGGTGACATTACACATCCCTGTCTAAGACCTACTTTTACCGGGAAGTAGTCTCCCTCTCTTCTACACACCCTAACCTGAGCCTCACTATCCTCATAAAAACTCTTTACAGCATTTAATAACTTACCACAGATATATATAGTATAAAATAAGATAAACAACTTTATTGAATATAAACAAATCTCTTAAAATATAAAACAATTAAACATGAAATAGTCCTATGTGAAGCAAATGATGGAAAATTAAATAAATAAATCAAATGTCCAAGCCTAATATATACAGAAGGATCTGAGTGCCGATGTTATGGCAAAGTGCACAGGAATAGCTGGAGTGGAATGGGATGCTGGAGATAGCGAAATGAAGTCATAGGTGGTCGTGACTTTTGTGAAGTCCAGCACCTAGCTGTCGGCAGTAGTCCACTGGTAAATCGGCAACAGAGTAGCAAGAACAAGGCAAGTTCCTCAGTATGTTGCCGAGATCATAGCTCTGAACTGGTGGTATAGACAAACAGTTCTCAAGTAAGGCTGTTGACCTGCCCAGAAGTAGTGTAACAGCAGAGTTTCTCGTGATGATGCAGGAGTGTAGATCTAAAGCAAAAGTTAAAGAACAGCAGAGTTCTCAAGATGAGGCCTTTCGACAAGATCGTGGATCTGCATAGCAGAGTTCTCAAATGTAATAGACGGGTGAACACAAATCAAAGGTGACGGAGCAGCAGAGTTCCCAGGACGGTAGATTCTTTTAGTTTCTGATTTATTCTCAGATCGCGCTCCTCGTCTCGTCTCGCATCTGGTGGATGACCCTAAAGATCATGCAAGGCTGAGAAGGAAATAAAAAGGAAATTAATAACCAGACCAGGAGTCATTCACATGATAGACTGAAGGCCTTTCGTGGGTTTCAGCATAAAAACAAACTGGGTCATATAATACGCGAACTGTAATGGGACTTAACTTGATGACGATTCCACATTCTGCAGCTGCATCCAGAATGCTCTTGGAGCTGACGATGCCACTGCAACCGCACAGGGGCTGTGAAGGATTAAATATAAATATAATTACCCCTAGGGGGTGTTATTCAGCATATCTCAGAAACTGATTGCTGAAGTTATACGTACTGGTTTGGGCTCAAAACCCCGCACCTCGCTGC
This sequence comes from Cherax quadricarinatus, assembly GCF_038502225.1. Lineage (NCBI taxonomy): Eukaryota > Metazoa > Arthropoda > Malacostraca > Decapoda > Parastacidae > Cherax > Cherax quadricarinatus. The sequence goes on from NC_091301.1 coordinate 49,466,570, forward strand.
CGACTATAGAATGATTTCAAACCCCTTGTGACACAAGAACTGTGCAGTCCCCTGTATAACAAGTTGGTTCAAAAGCTACCTTGCTCTTGTAGCGTGAGCTATGGTGTTGGATACACCATCTACACGTATTGGTGTTTTGATAGAAGCTGAAGTGTCCTTGGATGTCCACGTCTTCCACGGTCTAGGAATGTGCACACTGGTACACTATGTTCCACAAGAATTGTTCTTTCCACAGTGATATAATTACAGGAAGCTGATCACACTTCTCTGAAATTGTTCTGCTGTGTCCGTTGAGATTCTTTATGCACAAAAACACGCGATCGCTATAGTCTTTGATATTACAGTGTGACACACGAGTTGGCTCGACGAATTCTAAAAGGAGTCTACCCCGCAGCGCCCCTCGCTGGCCCGACTTACCCTCATATAAAGGATTCACTGAAACCAGTGTTTCTTCCTTCTTTGCCAAGCTTCTACCATGAAGCAATGCAAAATGCTTGATTCCCGCTATCTGGGCATAGACGTCAGTGTATGCTATCCTCGTTGCACATAGTGGGTGAAGGGTTCCCTTACTTTTTCTGCTATTTATAAGACATTAATTTTCTCTCATTTATTAATCCACACTATGGTTGCAACAATGGTCAGGCCATGACGTGACTCACTGGCACACAATGGTACTGCATCTGGAATCAATTAACGTGGTGATGCACAAGACACCATTGTTCTCCTTGAGAGGGGCAGGCTCCTCAGGGCTGAAAAGGCTGATAGGAGCTGATACCCCCCTCCTGGAGAAAATTTCTCAACACCTTTAAAAGAAATGGTGATGATTAAATATTTCCTTATTACATAATTTTACATAAGTTCGGACAAATATTAAAAAAAAAACTAACAAGAATGTAACTCTTGTTTTTGAAATTAAGAAAGCAAAAACTAAACATTAAGTTTCAAGAGTAGAGCTCTATACTTACAGTCTTCATGAGAGCAGGAAGCCAAGTGATGCTACTCCGTCTGCCAGGGTCCCTTGTTGTCTCTCACCCGGTGGATGAGGTTATACTACCAGTCATATTTCTTTCATTCTTATTTAATGAACTTTTCCCTCACAAATATAAATATGCAATAACTACTGTATAAGAGTCCAGTTCTTTTTTCATTCATGGGAGAGATAAAAGCCATTGTGTAGATTGGATTAATGTTAAAGAATTCCCTTTAATAAAACAGTTGAACGAAACATTGTGGAATCACTTCTTATTATGGGTAGTACACAACATTTCAAATCTGAGTTCTGGTATCTTTAAACTTGACAGATTAATAGGCCAGAATATTATTCACAATCTTAAAGGTAAAAATATTTTTCATAAAAATACAGAGTGTGTTCTTTGTTATACGAACAATTTATCTTTATATTAGACAAATGCAAGTACAGGGTGGGTTTGTGTGAGCAGTTGTTACCTGAGGGTTTAACAGTTAAATTGTGCTTCTCTTTCCACTTATTCCCATTCATCTTAAGATATATTTGTAAGCACATGAAAACGCTCTAGTTTAGTTCCTATTTTCAATGTGGTATTTTTACACACACACACACACACACACACACATATATATATATATATATATATATATATATATATATATATATATATATATATACATATATAATATATATATATTTTTTTTTTTTTTTTTTCAACAAGTCGGCCGTCTCCCACCGAGGCAGGGTGACCCAAAAAAGAAAGAAAATCCCCAAAAAGAAAATACTTTCATCATTCAACACTTTCACCACACTCACACATTATCACTGCTTTTGCAGAGGTGCTCAGAATACAACAGTTTAGAAGCATATACGTATAAAGATACACAACATATCCCTCCAAACTGCCAATATCCCAAACCCCTCCTTTAAAGTGCAGGCATTGTACTTCCCATTTCCAGGACTCAAGTCCGACTATATGAAAATAACCGGTTTCCCTGAATCCCTTCACTAAATATTACCCTGCTCACACTCCAACAGATCGTCAGGTCCCAAGTATCATTCGCCTCCATTCACTCCTATCTAATACGCTCATGCACGCTTGCTGGAAGTCCAAGCCCCTAGCCCACAAAACCTCCTTTACCCCCTTTTTCCAACCCTTTCGAGGACGACCCCTACCCCTCCTTCCTTCCCCTATAGATTTATATGCTTTCCATGTCATTCTACTTTGATCCATTCTCTCTAAATGACCATACCACCTCAACAACCCCTCTTCTGCCCTCTGACTAATGCTTTTATTAACTCCACACCTTCTCCTAATTTCCACACTCCGAATTTTCTGCATAATATTTACACCACACATTGCCCTTAGACAGGACATCTCCACTGCCTCCAACCGTCTCCTCGCTGCTGCATTTACCACCCAAGCTTCACATCCATATAAGAGTGTTGGTACTACTATACTTTCATACATTCCCTTCTTTGCCTCCATAGATAACGTTTTTTGACTCCACATATACCTCAACGCACCACTCACCTTTTTTCCCTCATCAATTCTATGATTAACCTCATCCTTCATAAATCCATCCGCCGACACGTCAACTCCCAAGTATCTGAAAACATTCACTTCTTCCATACTCCTCCTCCCCAATTTGATATCCAATTTTTCTTTATCTAAATCATTTGATACCCTCATCACCTTACTCTTTTCTATGTTCACTTTCAACTTTCTACCTTTACACACATTCTCAAACTCATCCACTAACCTTTGCAATTTTTCTTTAGAATCTCCCATAAGCACAGTATCATCAGCAAAAAGTAACTGTGTCAATTCCCATTTTGAATTTGATTCCCCATAATTTAATCCCACCCCTCTCCCGAACACCCTAGCATTTACTTCTTTTACAACCCCATCTATAAATATATTAAACAACCATGGTGACATTACACATCCCTGTCTAAGACCTACTTTTACCGGGAAGTATTCTCCCTCTCTTCTACACACCCTAACCTGAGCCTCACTATCCTCATAAAAACTCTTTACAGCATTTAGTAACTTACCACCTATTCCATATACTTGCAACATTTGCATCATTGCTCCTCTATCCACTCTATCATATGCCTTTTCTAAATCCATATATGCAATTAAAACTTCCCTACCTTTATCTAAATACTGTTCACATATATGCTTCAATGTAAACACTTGATCTACACATCCCCTACCCACTCTGAAGCCTCCCTGCTCATCCGCAATCCTACATTCTGTCTTACCTCTAATTCTTTCAATTATAACCCTACCGTATACTTTTCCTGGTATACTCAGTAAACTTATTCCTCTATAATTTTTACAATCTCTTTTGTCCCCTTTCCCTTTATATAAAGGGACTATACATGCTCTCCGCCAATCCCTAGGTACCTTCCCCTCTTTCATACATTTATTAAACAAAAGTACCAACCACTCCAACACTATATCCCCCCCTGCTTTTAACATTTCTGTCATGATCCCATCAGTTCCAGCTGCTTTACCCCCTTTCATTCTACGTAATGCCTCACGTACCTCCACCACACTTACATTCTGCTATTCTTCACTCCTAAAAGATGGTATACCTCCCTGGCCAGTGCATGAAATTACCGCCTCCCTTTCTTCCTTAACATTTAAAAGTTCCTCAAAATATTCTCGCCATCTACCTAATACCTCCCTCTCCCCATCTACTAACTCCCCTACTCTGTTTTTAACTGACAAATCCATACTTTCCCTAGGCTTTCTTAACTTGTTTAACTCACTCCAAAATTTTTTCTTATTTTCATTAAAATTTCTTGACAGTGCCTCTCCCACTCTTTCATCTGCTCTCCTTTTGCACTCTCTCACCACTCTCTTCACCTTTCTTTTACTCTCCATATACTTTGCTCTTCTTATAACACTTCTGCTTTGTAAAAACCTCTCGTAAGCTACCTTTTTCTCTTTTATCACACCCTTTACTTCATCATTCCACCAATCACTCCTCTTTCCTCCTGCCCCCACCCTCCTATAACTACAAACTTCTGCCCCACATTCTAATACTGCATTTTTAAAACTATTCCAACCCTCTTCAACCCCCCCCCCCACTACTCATCTTTGCACTAGCCCACCTTTCTGCCAATAGTCGCTTATATCTCGCCCGAACTTCCTCCTCCCTTAGTTTATACACTTTCACCTCCCTCTTACTTGTTGTTGCCACCTTCCTCTTTTCCCATCTACCTCTTACTCTAACTGTAGCTACAACTAAATAATGATCTGATATATCAGTTGCCCCTCTATAAACATGTACATCCTGGAGCCTACCCATCAACCTTTTATCCACCAATACATAATCTAACAAACTACTTTCATTACGTGCTACATCATACCTTGTATATTTATTTATCCTCTTTTTCATAAAATATGTATTACTTATTACCAAATTTCTTTCTACACATAGCTCAATTAAAGGCTCCCCATTTACATTTACCCCTGGCACCCCAAATTTACCTACTACTCCCTCTATAACATTTTTACCCACTTTAGCATTGAAATCCCCAACCACCATTACTCTCACACTTGATTCAAAACTCCCCACGCATTCACTCAACATTTCCCAGAATCTCTCTCTCTCCTCTACACTTCTCTCTTCTCCAGGTGCATACACGCTTACTATAACCCACTTTTCACATCCAATCTTTATTTTACTCCACATAATCCTTGAATTTATACATTTGTAGTCCCTCTTTTCAAGCCATAGCTTATCCTTCAACATTATTGCTACTCCTTCTTTAGCTCTAACTCTATTTGAAACCCTTGACCTAATCTCATTTATTCCTCTCCATTGAAACTCTCCCACCCCCTTCAGCTTTGTTTCACATAAAGCCAGGACATCCAGTTTCTTCTCATTCATAACATCCACAATCATCTCTTTCTTATCATTTGCACAACATCCACGCACATTCAGACTTCCCACTTTGACAATTTTCTTCTTCTTATTCTTTTTAGTAATCTTTACAGGAAAAGGGGTTACTAGCACATTGTTCCCGGCATTTTAGTTGACTTTTACAACACGCATGGCTTACGGAGGAAAGATTCTTATTCCACTTCCCCATGGATATAAAAGGAAAAGTAATAAGACCAAGAACTATTAAGATAAAATCAAAGAAAACTCAGATGAGTGTGTATAAATAAACGTGTACATGTATGTGTAGTGTGACCTAAGTGTAAGTAGAAGTAGCAAGACATGCCTGTAATCTTGCATATTTATGAGACAGACAAAAGACACCAGCAATCCTACCATCATGTAAAACAATTACAGGCTTTCGTTTTACACTCACTTGGCAGGACGGTAGTACCTCCCTGGGTGGTTGCTGTCTACCAACCTACTACTGTAATATATATATATAATATATATATATATATAATATATATATACATATATAATATATATATAATATATATATATATATATATTGTTATATCTTCGAAATTGGTCATCCTGTGTTATTTAACTATTGTAAGAGAATATGTTCATATTCGCTGCCTGGATGAGGTAGAGTGCGGTCGTGCTTTGCACCCCTCTACTGTTTTCCCAGACGAGCTACTCAGTCAACAACATGGCGCCAGGTGTGCGCAGAAGGGTGAATACTGTGGGCATTGAGCTTATTAGTGGGGCTTTAACGCCTACGTCAGTTGATGTGTTATTGCCCAAAATTGTGAGAGAGACATACGGCATCAGAGACGAGGATTTGTATGGAGTGGCACTGAACGGTGTGTATAGAATATTCGTGAAGGTGCTAACTGCTCAAGTATACGAGGCGTTGGTGGATCGTTATCAAGATGTCAGCATTAACGTAACACCGGCAGTGAGGGTCAAGTTGACGGATGTATCACGACATTATTCGTGGGTTAAGCTCCGAAACGTGCCTTTTGAGGCTGATGAAGTGGATATACGCAATGTTTTCGAACGTTATGGCACTGTACATCTGGCCCAACCTGGTAAATGGGTAAAAGGAGCTTACACAGGTTATCCTGAGGGTTCTTTCAATCTCAAGATGACGCTAAGGCATCCTATACCCTCGTATGTATATCTCGAGGAGTTTAGAACCCAGGTAATGGTAGCGTATGCTGGGCAGAGGCGTACATGCCGACTGTGTGGCGAATTTGACCATATGGCGGCAGACTGTGGCAAGCGGAATATGGCTCCTGGGCCGGCAAGGGGCGCAGCACCTGTCCATGAGAAACCGATGCCTGAGGAAGAACGGAGGCAAGGAGGAGGGCGTGGTCGCTTGTGGAGTGAAGAGGTGATGGCTCCTCCTGTGGAATCAGAAGAAGTGGAGATCCATGAATCACCTGGCCCATCAACAGTACAGCTGCCAAGTGAAGAGGTGCAGGTGGGCGCAGAAGTGAAAGCTATTGAGGAGGAGTTGGAGACGGTGATACAGGCTATGTTAGAGTCTACGGAGGTGGAGAGTCACAGTGAGCAGGAACCTGGGATCAGGGCAGAAGGTGTGTGCGGGAGGGGGGAGGATCAGGTGGCACCTGTGATGGACAGTGTAAGTGCCATGGAAGGACATGGAGGCGGATTAAGGGTGGTAGAGGTGGAAGTCCATTGTGCTGGCTCCCAGGACTCAGATATGGAAACTGAAGGAGCTACAAGGAAAAGGGCAGCAGCGTCAGATTCGGACGATGTTCTGACGCCGGCGCAAAGGCCAGGAAAAAAGACATGGGGTTATGGTGCTCAGAGTGACTCTACGAGAGGGCCACAACAGAAGGGGGGGGATGGTTGGGAAGGAGGGTGGAGTATGTGGCAAAGGCAAAGCCCAGGGAAATGGTTTGAAAGGGAAGAGTCATGACATGAGGCGGGGAGGGAAACTTTAAGCCGGCCTCAGGTGTGTAACAATAAATATTAATGGTCTGTGTGATGGTGTTAAACGTGAGTGCTTCAGGATGTTTTTGAATAGGTACAAGATTGACGTAGCTTTTGTGCAGGAGCACAATTTTAAGCTTGGTCGTGAATTAGAGGTGCCTGGGTATCAGGCTTATGTGTTGCCGTCTGAGCGCTTAAAAGGAGGAGTGGGTGTGTTGATCAGGGAGGCGAGCCCGTTTGTATTGCACAGGAAAGAGGGGGGGGAGGGGGGAGAGTATTACGTGTGGAAGGATGGTGGATGGGAGAGAGAGTGGCGTTTGTGTGTGTGTATGCCCCAGCAGAAAGTGACGTGAAAGTGAAGATGGATTTTGTGCGTGAGGAGCTCGTGTACTACCTACGCACGTTACCGTCGGTGGCGATTGTGGGGGGGGGGGATTGGAATTGTGTAGTTAAGAGGGCAGACGTGGAACCCAGAGGAGCGGGATATTTTTCCTCAGTCTTGGGAGGCCTGCTTAGAGACCTTCAGTTACGTGATGCTTTCGGGGGAGGTCTGTGGGAGGTGGAACATACGTTTATAAGAATGGGATATGCGGCTCGTTTGGACAGGTTATATTTATCTCAGAGGGTTTTGGTAGAGTCTTTTAAAACTATTGAGATGGTGTCTTCTGATCATAGGGCGGTATTAGTGGAGGTGGGGTGGGATGCTTTGGCTCGTAGGCAGGGAAGTTATTGGAAACTGAACACGATGGTTTTGAGGGATAGGGAGGGATTGGAAGGTTTTGCAGTATTTTGGGAACAGCTCTGGGCAGACAGAAGGACTGAGGAGGATGTGGTAGGATGGTGGGATAGTGTGGCTAAAGTAAGAATACGTCAATTTTATGTGAGGGAGGGTAAACGCATAAATCAATTGCGGTATGGTTTGTCAAATTATTTAGAATCTAGATTACGGGATTGTTACAAGGGGGGAGCTGTGGCCGGGGTGTACCCAGTGGAGGATATACACATGTTGAAGGGCAGGATAAGGGATTTACAAGAAGAACGTTTTGCAGCGGTACGTATACAGGCGGGGTTGGACGAAGTACTATGGGGCGACAAGCCATCGGCTTGTGTGCTGCGAGGACAGAAGGTACGACAGCGAACGACTACAATACCGGGATTGCAAGTCATTTCTTTGGTGGGGGGGTTTAGAGAGGGACAGGTATTACGGGAAACCACGGGGATGAGTGCATATGCAGATAGATGGTTTGAGGAATATGGGAAAAGTAGTGGGGTAGATGGAGAGGTTCTTGGGCAGGTATGTGAGTATGTGCCATGCAAACTGGGGAGGAGTGATCGGGAGGCACTGGGTGGGGTCATTGAGGAGGAGGAAATATGGAGAGCCCTTATGGACATGAGGAAGGGAAAGGCACCCGGGATCGATGGTTTACCAAGCGAATTTTATGTACAGCACTGGGATCTGCTTAGGGGTTTCCTAGTAGAGTTAATGAATACCATGAAGGAAGGAGGTAAGATGGGAGAATCACAGGCAACGGCGGTGGTGGTGTTGGTCCCGAAGGGTAAACAGCAGAGTACCCTTCGGGATTACCGAGCCATTTCGTTGCTTTGTGCTGATTATAAATTGTTCGCGAAAATTCTTGGGAATCGGCTTAAATGTGTTGTGGGGAGGGTCGTGTTTGAGTCTCAGTTTGGGTTGCCTGGTAGGTCAATGGGCGAGGGCCACGGGATCATAAAGGGGTTCCTGGAGGACATGGAAAGGGGAAGAGGGGCGTTGGTGGCGTTGGATTGGCAAGGGGCTTATGACAGGGTGGAAAGAAAGGCTTTGAGGGATATTCTCCTACGACAGGGGTTTGGCGAAGAAATAGTGGGGTGGGTGGATACGTTGTACTCAAACGCGAAGGTAAGGGTGCAAATCAATGGGTGTGTGGGGGAGGGAGTCACCATGGAGCGGGGTCTTCGGCAGGGATGTCCATTATCACAACTTTTGTTTGCATGTGTTCAGGATCCCTTTTATAGGATGGTGGAGGATCGTCTAAGGACAGGGGATGGGGATGGTGAGCAGAAGCCTTGGCCTGGTTTGGTGGGCTATGTTGATGATACAACTATTTTGGTGAGTGAGGAGACACGGTTAGGACTTTTGGAGGAAGTTGTACACAATTTTGGGAGAGCTACTGGGATGAAGGTAAATCTGGAAAAGTCAATGATAATGGGGTTGGGAGAGTGGGCAGGGAGATTAGATTGGGGATGTGATGTTGTGCAGCGGAGAACCAGGAGTCTGAAAATCTGTGGTGTCGTTTATGAGGCTGACCTGAGTGCTGCAAGGATTAGCAATTCGAATAGGATGGTGGAACAGGTGCAGCGACGTTTGGGAATGCTGCGACCGCACCATTTAACCCTTAGGCAACGTGCAATCGTCATCAATGTATTACTATATAGTAAAGTCTGGTTTGTTTCGGCAGTGATGCCGTTAACAGGAACAGCGATCACGAGTATTCTTAGAATGGTGTTCAAATTTTTGTGGGGCTCAGGGTGCAACTGGTTGCGAAGGGAGGTAGTGACATTGCCGGTATGTAGGGGAGGGTTAGGTTTGTTGGACTTGAGAAAGCGCGTGAAATGTGTTTTTATTAAGAGGGAAGTGATAAGTGCAGGTGCATGGAGGGGGAGGGGTCAGCTAGATAAGGTGCATGCTCACCTGAGGAAATGGTATGGAGGGGCGGAAATGAAGGAATGTGAAACAGTGTTACGTGCTTTAGTGTTAGCCAGGGAACCGGGAAAAGTAAAGGTGGGAACTTTATGTAAATTGTTAGAGAGAAATGTAGTGGCGCCGGTTGAAGGGATCTACCCCATGTATGCATGGGATGTAATATGGCGAAGATTTAGTAAATTAAGGATACGACCTAGGCCACGTGAGGTTATGTATCGTTTCCTGCATGGGATTTTGCCATCGGGAGCGATGCTCCGAGATAGGAGGGTTATCGAGGGTGGGGGGTGTGGCAGATGCAGTGGGGAAGAGACTGCATATCATGTTGTCTATTTTTGTGAAGGTTTGGAGTGCATCAGGGTATGGATGAATAAGGTTGTGGTGAGGGTGGGGGGTCAAGGTGTGTCGGTATTGCGAGCGTTGAGTCTTGATATGAGTGGTGTGGATGAGGGTGTGGTAAGGGGTTTAACATATGTAATCGTGGACTACATATATGTTTTGTGGGGTATGAGGGGGAAGGAGGGTGGGGATGTGCTGAGAAGGACTTTGGCGGCGACGTTTTATCGAACCTTGTGTCGCAATAGAGACATTTTTGGGAAAAGGTGGGATGAGGTTTTTTCCGAGGGTTATAGAGGCCTAACAATAGGGAATTTATTGGCGTTATAAGGGGTTTTAACTGCCGGGGTGAGTAGGGTGGTAATAGGGTGGGGTGGTTCAGGGGTATTCAACGGGCTCACCTCCTTGGGTGCGCAATGATGGGTGATTGGGTGTGATTGGAGGTACTCGTGTGGGTCTAGATGAGAGGTTGTGAAAGATTAGTTTAGCTTAGTTCCCTTGATGGGGAAGGTGTAAATGGCAGTTTAAATATATAAATTATATAATATGTATATTTTCCTTTGGTAGCGTATTATGTTTCGCTTGTACTGGTCTTGCAATTGAATTTTAAACTTTTCTTGAGAGGATATTCCTTTCACTATGTTCCTTGAAGAACTGAGTTATTTTTGCCATTTTTGTTACGTGTTCCTGCATCAGATTTAAAGTAATTACCTATTATGTAAACATGTGTGGATAAGGATTAGTTCTCTAGATTAAAATTTTTGTATCTATATTTGTAAGTAATACTAGTTAGGCACGTGCTAGAAGGCACAGCGAAAGTATAGTCTTGTGGAATGTATGTTACGTTATTGGTAAGTTTGTATGTGGCGTGTTAGGTGTTATAAGGAGTTTGGTGTTGTTAAGTTACTAAAATCATGATGAACCTTTTGGATAATACTTATTCATGTTCTAGTCTTGGGTTCTTTAAATTATTTACATAGCCTAGTATTGTACCGCTAATGTAGCATGTGGTGTATTATCTTGCATTTTGAGCGTGAACTTCACGATATGCAATGTTTTGAAAGTTTGTAATTCATGGTTAACATTAATATTTGATATTATATTGGTGGTGTATATTCTTCTACTTATTACAGTGTATGTGTATAGGAATGTAATGTTTCATATCTGTTTTAGTCTGTAAATTTGTGTTTTTGTGTCTTGTTCATGCACTACCAACTCTTAGGTTTTGATGAGGTCAGTGTATGACCATTCATTAGGATAATTCAATGTATGTTATTTAGAACGGGGACTGTACATACGGGGGGGGGAGTGTCAGCTGTGTCTGCACTGGCAATAATGATTATTATAAAAGGAGGGTTTGTAGGTTATGTATATGGTTGTGGGTTATGTATATGGTTGTAATATGGCCATGATCTATGGTGTTCTTAAAATGTACCGGGATTGTGTACTAGAGGTTTTGTAATATCTAGTATGGTTTTTAATTTTATACTCTTATACATTATTGTATTTGCTCTGTTTTAAATAAAAATATATAAAAAAAATCCATAGAGATACTTTACGGCCAGATTCAAAGGTCTTGCCAAATCTTGTACCTATTGTATTTTGAGTTTACAGTCTTGTTAAGACAAAGACGTAAATGTTAATGAAGACTTAATTACAGGAAGAATAATTAAGCTTTCTTATTAATGTGACATTTCCATGATTTTGAACTAAATGTATATGGTAAATTTATTGTACAAAGTATTAAGTTACATTAACTACAAAGAGAAGGTAAAGTATTGTATTTAAATACTTTAATAAATTTGAATATTATTCTATGGAGTTTCCCAGTTGAAATTATTTCCCCTAGACTCTAAAATACCTTTAAATAACTCGGATCCAAAAATCTTGTTGCATAAGAAATATATGGTAATAGGCCACATTCTGAAGTTCTTTAAAAAATTTCTTAATTGCAACAATATATATATATATATATATTATATATATATATATATATATATATATATATATATATATATATATATATATATATATATATATATATATATATATTGAAGGAGGGGTGTAAATGTTGCAGTTTAAAAACTGTAGTGTAAAGCACCCTTCTGACAAGACAATGATGGAGTGAATGATGGTGAAAGTTTTTCTTTTTCGGGCAACCCTGCCTTGGTGGGAATCGGCCAGTGTGATAATAATAATAATAATAATAAATATATATATATATATATATATATATATATATATATATATATATATATATATATATTATATATATATATATATATATATATATATATATATATATATATATATATATCACAGTAAACAGGTGATTTCAGAATATGCAAAACAACCACTGTGAAAGAATAGAGAAATTCCAAGCGCTTTCGTGACTACTCACGTTATCAAGGAAATATGATAGTTCCTTGATAATGTGAGTAGTCACGAAAGCGCTTGGAATTTCTCTATTCTTTCACAGTGGTTATTTTGCATATATATATATATATATATATATATATATATATATATATATATATATATATATATATATATATTATAGGGGGATAAGTCTGTTGAGTATACCTGGTAAAGTGTATGGTAGAGTTATTATTGAAAGAATTAAAAGTAAGACTGAGAATAGGATAGAAGATGAACAAGGAGGCTTTAGGAAAGGTAGGGGGTGTCTGGACCAGGTGTTTACAGTGAAACATATAAGTGAACAGTATTTAGATAAGGCTAAAGAGGTCTTTGTGGCATTTATGGATTTGGAAAAGGCGTATGACAGGGTGGATAGGGGGGCAATGTGGCAGATGTTGCAAGTGTATGGTGTAGGAGGTAGGTTACTGAAAGCAGTGAAGAGTTTTTACGAGGATAGTGAGGCTCAAGTTAGAGTACATAGGAAAGAGGGAAATTATTTCCCAGTAAAAGTAGGCCTTAGACAAGGATGTGTGATGTCACCGTGGTTGTTCAATATATTTATAGATGGGGTTGTAAGAGAAGTAAATGCGAGGGTCTTGACAAGAGGCGTGGAGTTAAAAGATAAAGAATCACACATAAAGAGGGAGTTGTCACAGTTGCTCTTTGCTGATGACACTGTGCTCTTGGGAGATTCTGAAGAGAAGTTGCAGAGATTGGTGGATGAATTTGGTAGGGTGTGCAAAAGAAGAAAATAAAAAGTGAATACAGGAAAGAGTAAGGTTATGAGGATAACAAAAATATTAGGTGATGAAAGATTGGATATCAAATTGGAGGGAGAGAGTATGGAGGAGGTGAATGTATTTAGATATTTGGGAGTGGACGTGTCAGCGGATGGGTCTATGAAGGATGAGGTGAATCATAGAATTGATGAGGGGAAAAGGGTGAGTGGTGCACTTAGGAGTCTGTGGAGACAAAAAACTTTGTCCTTGGAGGCAAAGAGGGGAATGTATGAGAGTATAGTTTTACCAACACTCTTATATGGGTGTGAAGCATGGGTGATGAATGTTGCAGCGAGGAGAAGGCTGGAGGCAGTGGAGATGTCATGTCTGAGGGCAATGTGTGGTGTGAATATAATGCAGAGAATTCGTAGTTTGGAAGTTAGGAGGAGGTGCAGGATTACCAAAACTGTTGTCCAGAGGGCTGAGGAAGGGTTGTTGAGGTGGTTCGGACATGTAGAGAGAATGGAGCGAAACAGAATGACTTCAAGAGTGTATCAGTCTGTAGTGGAAGGAAGGCGGGGTAGGGGTCGGCCTAGGAAAGGTTGGAGGGAGGGGGTAAAGGAGGTTTTGTGTGGGAGGGGCTTGGACTTCCAGCGGGCGTGCGTGAGCGTGTTTGATAGGAGTGAATGGAGACGAATGGTTTTTAATACTTGACGTGCTGTTGGAGTGTGAGCAAAGTAACATTTATGAATGGGTTCAGGGAAACCGGCAGGCCGGACTTGAGTCCTGAAGATGGGAAGTACAGTGTCTGCACTCTGAAGGAGGGGTGTTAATGTTGCAGTTATAAACTGTAGTGTAAAACACCCTTCTGACAAGACAGTGATGGAGTGAATGATGGTGAAAGTTTTGCTTTTTCGGGCCACCCTGCCTTGGTGGGAATCGGCCAGTGTGATAATAAAAAATAATATATATATATATATATATATATATATATATATATATATATATATATATATATATATATATATATATATATATATATATATATATATATACTGCCGAGTAGGCAGAACTTGCGATCTTAGCAACGCTCATTTTGCCATGTAGGACAAGTGAAAATTTGTGTATGCAATAATTTCGCCAAAATCATTCTGAATCTAACGAAAAAAATATATTTCACTGTTTTTGTTTAGTATTAAATTATTGTAAACAAATCTAAAATATATTTAGTTGGGTTAGGCTAAAATAAATTGCGCTTGTTATAATAAGGTTAGGTAAGTTTTCTAAGTTCCTTTTGGTGCAAAATTATAAATTTTTACATCAACATTAATGAAAAATATATATCTTTAAATGTATAAGAGAAAATTTTAGAAAGGACTTAATTTTAAATGAGTTCTTGCTAATTGACCAGTTTTACATATTCGGCACGATATATATATATATATATATATATATATATATATATATATATATATATATATATATATATATATATATATATATATATATATATATATATATATGCAATAAGATCACAGTAAACAGGTGATTTCAGAATATGCAAAACAACCACTCTGAAAGAATAGAGAAATTCCAAGCGCTTTTGTGACTACTCACGAAAGCACTTGGAATTTCTCTGTTCTTTCAGAGTGGTTGTTTTGCATATATATATATATATATATATATATATATATATATATATATATATATATATATATATATATATGTGTGT
>NC_091301.1:49481406-49516406 GCF_038502225.1 Cherax quadricarinatus
TCAGTGTTGGGCCCCCTGCTGTTCACAATCTACATAAACGACATAGATGAGGGCATAAAGAGCGACATCGGCAAGTTTGCCGATGACACCAAAATAGGCCGTCGAATTCATTCTGACGAGGACATTCGAGCACTCCAGGAAGATTTGAATAGACTGATGCAGTGGTCGGAGAAGTGGCAGATGCAGTTTAATATAGACAAATGCAAAGTTCTAAATGTTGGACAGGACAATAACCATGCCACATATAAACTAAATAATGTAGATCTTAATATTACGGATTGCGAAAAAGATTTAGGAGTTCTGGTTAGCAGTAATCTGAAACCAAGACAACAGTGCATAAGTGTTCGCAATAAAGCTAATAGAATCCTTGGCTTCATATCAAGAAGCATAAATAATAGGAGTCCTCAGGTTGTTCTTCAACTCTATACATCCTTGGTTAGGCCTCATTTAGATTATGCTGCACAGTTTTGGTCACCTTATTACAGAATGGATATAAATTCTCTGGAAAATGTACAAAGGAGGATGACAAAGTTGATCCCATGTATCAGAAACCTTCCCTATGAAGATAGACTAAGGGCCCTGAATCTGCACTCTCTAGAAAGACGTAGAATTAGGGGGGATATGATTGAGGTGTATAAATGGAAGACAGGAATAAATAAAGGGGATGTAAATAGTGTGCTGAAAATATCTAGCCTAGACAGGACTCGCAGCAATGGTTTTAAGTTGGAAAAATTCAGATTCAGGAAGGATATAGGAAAGTACTGGTTTGGTAATAGAGTTGTGGATGAGTGGAACAAACTCCCAAGTACCGTTATAGAGGCCAGAACGTTGTGTAGCTTTAAAAATAGGTTGGATAAATACATGAGTGGATGTGGGTGGGTGTGAGTTAGACCTGATAGCTTGTGCTACCAGGTCGGTTGCCGTGTTCCTCCCTTAAGTCAATGTGACCTGACCTGACTAGGTTGGGTGCATTGGCTTAAGCCGGTAGGAGACTTGGACCTGCCTCGCATGGGCCAGTAGGCCTTCTGCAGTGTTCCTTCGTTCTTATTTGTGGGTTGAGGCTGGGTGTGCTGGTTGTGGGTTGAGGTGTGTTCTGGGTGTGCTGTGGGGTTGGTTGGGTCTCTACATTTTATACACTAACGACATTTCAACACCTGTATACCACAACTCCATCACACTAGCCTTTGCAGACGACATTACACAACTTATCAATCACGCCAATATAGATACACTCACATACAAGACACAAAATGAGGTCGACAGGATAGCTATATGGGAACAAAAATGAAGCATCAAATCCAGTGCAGCTAAATCCAGCATTACGTATTTTAACTATAGGAAACGTGATCCTCCATTACCTGTCGAGCTCAGAACAGCTTACACCCGCATTTACATCCCCATCACACAATCTGTCACTGTCCTTGGCGTTAATCTTGACTACCTTCTTCGCTTACACGGACACACTCACTCAAGGCATGCAATAGCTAGTAAGGCCCTTGCGGACCTCTACAAGCTGCAACATGCCTCCCAACGCACCAAACTACACCTCTACAAATTCCTAATACGTCCTCTGATAACTTACTCTCCTCTAGCTCTCTCTCTTGCAGCTAAAACAAACTTACTTAAACTGCAGCGTGTCCAGAACAAGGCGCTGCGCTGGGTGCTTGATGTCAGATGGGAAGACTTCGCCACAAGCGAGTCTCTCCATGCCCAATTAGACATCCCTGTGCTGAGTCTGTACTGGAAGACGTTCAGTGACAGACAGACAAACGTGAGACACGACATGACTACTGGACCTTCCTCTTTGACGAAGACATTCGCAGACCCTCAAACCAACACAACCTTTAAACCATACCCCCGGCCGGGATTGAACTCGCGGTCATAGAGTCTCAAAACTCCAGCCCGTCGCGTTAGCCACTAGACCAGCTAGCCTGTGCTAACTTTCCTATGGTGTAGAAATATACCTAGTTGGATGAATCTTATTGTGGCTAGCTGGTCTAGTGGCTAACGCGACGGGCTGGAGTTTTGAGACTCTATGACCGCGGGTTCAATCCCGGCCGGGGGTATGGTTTATTTGCAATCGTGTCATTACGATTTCTTAAGTCATGTTGACGGCAGTGAAGGGACTTGAGCTAGAGTTCGTCACGGCCACGCTAGCTGGAGATTCGTCTGTAAAAACTTGCATTTGTGGTCACAGAGGTGCCTGTGCTAACTTTCCTATGGTGTAGAAATATACCTAGTTGGATGAATCTTATTGTGGCTAGCTGGTCTAGTGGCTAACGCGACGGGCTGGAGTTTTGAGACTCTATGACCGCGGGTTCAATCCCGGCCGGGGGTATGGTTTATTTGCAATCGTGTCATTACGATTTCTTAAGTCAAGTCAACACAACCTTTCTTACTCCTTGTATGATCCTGCTCCTAACCCTATTTACAAATAACCTTGGATTCTCTGACAGGTACCTTGCGCTGTTCACTCTCTGACCCACGTTCGCCTTAGCTTTTGGGTTAAGACATGGCTCAATTCTACACTCCTCTCTAGCGCTAATCTTCGCCTGTCCCGTCCTCCCCGCTCACCCCACCAGAGTCCCAACAGAAGAGCCTGAATTTCTGTTCTCAATGTCTGTCCCACGATCGCCTTAGCTGCTGAGTTAAGCCCTGGCTCTATTTCTGCGACTAAGAACACTCCTTCCCAGAGTTATTCTTCGTCTGTCCTGTCTTCCCCGCTCATCCCATTTGGGATCTTACCTGAACTTGTTCGTTCGTTCGCCTTTGCTTCAGAATCTCTACAACCACGGTGCTCTAAACACCACCTCCAAGGCTGAGGGACTGATTACCTCATCTTTTGTATATAGTTCTTCTGTTTTCTAATTACGTCCAAGAATTTGTATTGATAAAGCCACTGGATGGCGAAACGTCTACAATAAAGATAACCAGATGTTGCACAAGTGTCTTAACTTTCATCTTGTCGGTATTGTACACCTGTCTTGCGCAACCAAACTGGTTACATACAGTGTTATTAACTCTGGTGTATCAGACAGACTTTATACACATCACAACACAACGACGGTGGTGAAAAAACACATAACAACAGAGAGGAACTTTCACCTGTGAAACAAACTTCTTCATTCAACAGTTACCTTCTATAATTGTGTTTTTTTATTACTTGCTGACTTTGTGCAATATATCTCTGCAACATAGTGCACCACAACATTCAGTGTGCAATGTATTTCTGCAACATAGTACACGACAACATTCAGTGTACCATATATCTCTGCAACATAGTGCACCACAGCATTCAGTGTGCAATATATTTCTGCAACATAGTGCATCACAACATTCAGTGTGCAATGTATTTCTGCAACATAGTGCACCACAACATTCAGTGTGCAATGTATTTCTGCAACATAGTGCACCA
Organism: Cherax quadricarinatus; assembly: GCF_038502225.1. Lineage (NCBI taxonomy): Eukaryota > Metazoa > Arthropoda > Malacostraca > Decapoda > Parastacidae > Cherax > Cherax quadricarinatus. The sequence continues at coordinate 49,484,822 of NC_091301.1, forward strand.
CAGCATTCAGTGTGCAATATATTTCTGCAACATAGTGCACCACAACATTCAGTGTGCAATGTATTTCTGCAACATAGTGCACCACAACATTCAGTGTGCAATGTATTTCTGCAACATAGTGCACCACAACATTCAGTGTGCAATGTATTTCTGCAACATAGTGCACCACAACATTCAGTGTACAATGTATTTCTGCAACATAGTGCACCACAACATTCAGTGTGCAATGTATTTCTGCAACATAGTGCACCACAACATTCAGTGTGCAATGTATTTCTGCAACATAGTGCACCACAACATTGTGTGCAATGTATTTCTGCAACATTGTGCACCACAACATTGTGTGCAATGTATTTCTGCAACATAGTGCAACGCAACATTGTGTGCAATGTATTTCTGCAACATTGTGCACCACAACATTGTGTGCAATGTATTTCTGCAACATTGTGCACCACAACATTGTGTGCAATGTATTTCTGCAACATAGTGCAACGCAACATTGTGTGCAATGTATTTCTGCAACATAGTGCACCACAACATTGTGTGCAATGTATTTCTGCAACATAGTGCACCACAACATTGTGTGCAATGTATTTCTGCAACATTGTGCACCACATTGTGTGCAATGTATTTCTGCAACATTGTGCACCACAACATTGTGTGCAATGTATTTCTGCAACATAGTGCAACGCAACATTGTGTGCAATGTATTTCTGCAACATTGTGCACCACAACATTGTGTGCAATGTATTTCTGCAACATTGTGCACCACAACATTGTGTGCAATGTATTTCTGCAACATTGTGCACCACAACATTGTGTGCAATGTATTTCTGCAACATTGTGCACCACAACATTGTGTGCAATGTATCTCTGCAACATTCAGTGTGTAATATATGTTAACATTCACACATCACAGTACATAACAACAGTATGGGAGACATTAACACACAGTCGTACTGGCCAGGTTGTGGCGTCATACTGGCCAGGTTGTGGCAACACACAGTCGTACTGGCCAGGTTGTGGCAACACACAGTCGTACTGGCCAGGTTGTGGCGTCGTACTGGCCAGGTTGTGGCAACACACAGTCGTACTGGCCAGGTTGTGGCAACACACAGTCGTACTGGCCAGGTTGTGGCAACACACAGTCGTACTGGCCAGGTTGTGGCAACACACAGTCGTACTGGCCAGGTTGTGGCAACACACAGTCGTACTGGCCAGGTTGTGGCAACACACAGTCGTACTGGCCAGGTTGTGGCAACACACAGTCGTACTGGCCAGGTTGTGGCGTCGTACTGGCCAGGTTGTGGCAACACACAGTCGTACTGGCCAGGTTGTGGCAACACACAGTCGTACTGGCCAGGTTGTGGCGTCGTACTGGCCAGATTGTGGCAACACAGTCGTACTGGCCAGGTTGTGGCAACACACAGTCGTACTGGCCAGGTTGTGGCAACACACAGTGGTACTGGCCAGGTTGTGGCAACACACAGTCGTACTGGCCAGGTTGTGGCAACACACAGTGGTACTGGCCAGGTTGTGGCAACACACAGTCGTACTGGCCAGGTTGTGGCAACACACAGTCGTACTGGCCAGGTTGTGGCAACACACAGTCGTACTGGCCAGGTTGTGGCAACACACAGTGGTACTGGCCAGGTTGTGGCAACACACAGTCGTACTGGCCAGGTTGTGGCAACACACAGTCGTACTGGCCATGTTGTGGCAACACACAGTCGTACTGGCCAGGTTGTGGCAACACACAGTCGTACTGGCCAGGTTGTGGCAACACACAGTCGTACTGGCCAGGTTGTGGCAACACACAGTGGTACTGGCCAGGTTGTGGCAACACACAGTCGTACTGGCCAGGTTGTGGCAACACACAGTCGTACTGGCCAGGTTGTGGCAACACACAGTCGTACTGGCCAGGTTGTGGCAACACACAGTCGTACTGGCCAGGTTGTGGCAACACACAGTCGTACTGGCCAGGTTGTGGCAACACACAGTCGTACTGGCCAGGTTGTGGCAACACACAGTCGTACTGGCCAGGTTGTGGCAACACACAGTCGTACTGGCCAGGTTGTGGCAACACACAGTCGTACTGGCCAGGTTCTGGCAACACACAGTCGTACTGGCCAGGTTGTGGCAACACACAGTCGTACTGGCCAGGTTGTGGCAACACACAGTCGTACTGGCCAGGTTGTGGCAACACACAGTCGTACTGGCCAGGTTGTGGCAACACACAGTCGTACTGGCCAGGTTGTGGCAACACACAGTCGTACTGGCCAGGTTGTGGCAACACACAGTCGTACTGGCCAGGTTGTGGCAACACACAGTCGTACTGGCCAGGTTGTGGCAACACACAGTGGTACTGGCCAGGTTGTGGCAACACACAGTCGTACTGGCCAGGTTGTGGCAACACACAGTCGTACTGGACAGGTTGTGGCAACACACAGTCGTACTGGCCAGGTCGTGGCAACACACAGTGGTACTGGCCAGGTTGTGGCAACACACAGTCGTACTGGACAGGTTGTGGCAACACACAGTCGTACTGGACAGGTCGTGGCAACACACAGTCGTACTGGACAGGTTGTGGCAACACACAGTCGTACTGGCCAGGTTGTGGCAACACACAGTCGTACTGGCCAGGTTGTGGCAACACACAGTCGTACTGGACAGGTTGTGGCAACACACAGTCGTACTGGACAGGTTGTGGCAACACACAGTGGTACTGGCCAGGTTGTGGCAGCACACAGTGGTACTGGCCAGGTTGTGGCAACACACAGTCGTACTGGCCAGGTTGTGGCAACACACAGTGGTACTGGCCAGGTTGTGGCAGCACACAGTGGTACTGGCCAGGTTGTGGCAACACACAGTCGTACTGGCCAGGTTGTTGCAACACACAGTGGTACTGGCCAGGTTGTGGCAGCACACAGTGGTACTGGCCAGGTTGTGGCAACACACAGTCGTACTGACCAGGTTGTGGCAACACACATTCGTACTTGCCAGGTTGTGGCAACACACAGTCGTACTGGCCAGGTTGTGGCAACACACAGTCGTACTGGCCAGGTTGTGGCAACACACAGTCGTACTGGCCAGGTTGTGGCAACACACAGTCGTACTGGCCAGGTTGTGGCAGCCACCACCAAAATTCTTATTCTCAAGAGCTTGAATCATCCAAGTTGACAGTTTTTATTTTCATCGCCGAAAGTTTTTTATTTAGCATCTGTGGTGGTGAATGTTTTTTACAACATTAATGAAGAGATAAAAGAAGTGTATCTGTGAAAACTGAGAGACTTATTTTATAATTAAATCTATTCGAACAAAGTGTTTATTAAAATGTTTTTTAAGAAAATATTTATTTTAACCACAAGTCTCTCAAGTTAGTCACTTCTTCGCCTATTTACATCTTTTCCCAAAATATTTCATCAAGATATTGTAATCAAAATTATATTAATCATGAATTTTCTTAATTCTCTTACACTGTTTATACAGTTTTGTTCAATTTAAACAATGATGAGGGAGAGTACAGGTATGTTTATGAGAACGTGTACACATGTATGTGTATGTGTGTACATAGCATGGTGTTTGTAGTGATGTGTATGTGTAGGTGAAAGTGAAAAGTAAACATCAGAAAAAACCTTGTATTAACTTCTTAATAATTCACAATAAAGAAGAGCACAGTTCTGTGGTACAGCTGTCAGCCTGGCTGACTCTGCTGTCAGCCTGGCTGACTCTGCTGTCAGCCTGGCTGACTCTGCTGTCAGCAGAGTTAGCCAGTCAGTAATGAAGAAATGAGGCAATAAGTTTAAAAATGGGAAATTTAGAATGGATTAAGGTTGAAGTTTGTGACGCAGTTGTAATAAAGTACAGAAATAGTTCTTGATTTCATTCATAATGTTTATAAAAAAGAAAAGGGAAAACTTTAAAGAATGTAATAATTATAATGGAGTAAGACTGTTGTCAGAATTATCATTGTTGAAGTGATGGTAAAGATAAAATATACTTAACAAAGAAGAGTGTGAATTTAGAAAGGGAATATGTGAGTCATGTGTAACACTGAGATACATAAGTGAAGAAGGAAAGATATAAGACAGCACTGGTTTGGTAACAGAGTTGTGGATGAGAGCAACAAACTCCCGAGTAGCCTCATACAAGCTAAGACCTTGTGAAGTTTTAAATATAGGTTAAATACATTAGTGGGTGTGGGTGGGTGTGAGTTGGACCTGACTAGCTTGTGCTACTAGGTCAGATGCCGTGCTCCTTCCTTAAGTGAATGTGAACTGACCTGACTTTGACTTAAGCGGGTAGGAAAAGTGGACCTGCCTCGCATGGGCCAGTAGGCCTGCTGCAGTGTTCCTACTTATATTCTTTCTTTCTTTCTTACATAAAGCAAAGCAACACTTCAATGCATTTTTAGGGTTGGAAAAGATATATGAGAGATTTATATAGATTTATATAGTAGAGCTACAAATGGACTTAATCTTAGAAAATGTTTTGACAGCTGTAGTGTTGAATTAACTTATATGCAAGAAAGACGGTAAATTTTTACTCCAAAAACTGGGTCTTAAAGACGTGTAATGTTAGTAGACAATATATATTCAAAGCAATCCATCAGTGGCCCACCAGGTGTCACTGTAAACACAACTTTATTAACTTACTATGTTAGAACTCTGTACACACAAACACATAGAAATTAATATATATATATATATATATATTTATATATATATATATATATATATATATATATATATATATATATATATATATATATATATATATATATATATTTAAATATATACATATATGTGCGCGCATGTATATATACATGCATTTGCAATTGATTCCATTTGCGACCTTCAAATTCATTTAAGAAACTCGAGAAACAGAGATTATTATAAATTTACTACAGTTTTCATGGAGGAGATTAAGAGATTCACATTTGACACTCATCCATACACAGTAACATGTACACGTGACACTACACACTAACATGTACACGTGACACTACACAGTAACATGTACACGTGACACTACACAGTAACATGTACACGTTAAACTACACAGTAACATGTACACCTGACACTACACAGTAACATGTACACCTGACACTACACAGTAACATGTACACCTGACACTACACAGTAACATGTACACGTTAAACTACACAGTAACATGTACACGTTAAACTACACAGTAACATGTACACGTTAAACTACACAGTAACATGTACACGTGACACTACACAGTAACATGTACACGTGACACTACACAGTAACATGTACACGTGACACTACACAGTAACATGTACACGTGACACTACACAGTAACATGTACACGTGGCACTACACAGTAACATGTACACGTGGCACTACACAGTAACATGTACACGTGGCACTACACAGTAACATGTACACGTGACACTACACAGTAACATGTACACGTGACACTACACACTAACATGTACACGTGACACTACACAGTAACATGTACACGTGACACTACACAGTAACATGTACACGTGACACTACACAGTAACATGTACACGTGACACTACACAGTAACATGTACACGTGACACTACACACTAACATGTACACGTGACACTACACAGTAACATGTACACGTGACACTACACAGTAACATGTACACGTGACACTACACAGTAACATGTACACGTGACACTACACAGTAACATGTACACGTGACACTACACAGTAACATGTACACGTGACACTACACAGTAACATGTACACGTGACACTACACAGTAACATGTACACGTGACACTACACAGTAACATGTACACGTGACACTACACAGTAACATGTACACGTGACACTACACAGTAACATGTACACGTGACACTACACAGTAACATGTACACGTGACATTACACAATACATAAACATTATAAACATTCATACATAACATGTACACATGACACAATCCTTCACTTGTGTCACAAACGTGTCCCATCTTTACATATTCATGTTTCACAAAGAATGTCGTCAAAATACTGGAAACCAACATTCTTTGCCTTATGTATTCTGAATACTGAAGCACATAAATATTTTCTTATTTCCTTTATATTGCCTCTATTACGTTGTATAATTTTACCCACCATGTGTCCGAGTACAGACATGTCTATGAGAAAGTGTTCACATGTATGTGTGTGAGTATTCATGGCTGGGGTTTATAGTGAGATGCATGAGTGTGTATATGTGATCTCGTACATGTTAGATTGGCATGAGAGAATTGTGTACATTGTGCGCATATGTGCAGATTTGTTGCACATGGCATTTGTGTGTTGTTTACTCATGTAAGTGTATGTATAATGGTGTATACTTAAAGTGCGTATGTTGAAATGAATAAATGTATGTGAAAATACTTTTAAATGTGCATGTTTGTGCGCTTGTTAGCCTTCGAGTGTCAAATGCAAACGACGAATAAATAAACAAAAATATATTCATTGTAACATTTAATACAGTTTTGACTGACGTGGACAAATTCATCAACACTTGGACATTAATTTATTAATGTCTTAGAACCATATCACTAGTTACTGCAATCGCGCTTAGTTTATTATCGTCCTGTTCTACATAATCTGTTATTTCTGGAATATCGCTAGTATTTTCCAGGGTAAAAACTGAGAGGAAGTAAGTATTGAAAATTTCACACATATCATTATCACTACCAGTGATCTGACCAGAGTTACTCTTAAGTGGGCCTATCTTGTCCCTAATCTTACTTCTGTATACCTGAAAGAACCCTTTTGGGTTTGTCTTCGAATCCTTTGCGACCTTAGCCCCATAATCCCTTTTTGCTTTTCTTATTCCTTTTTTTATTTCTCTCTTTAATTTAATATATTGATTTCTTAACTGCCCCTCCCCTCTTCTGATACGCCTATATATGCCTTTCTTTTGACCAATGAAATGTTTTAATCTATTGTTCATCCATTTTGGATCTTTTGTGTTATTCTAATTTCCCTTCTCGGAACAAAAGTTGTCTGGGCAGCTAGAACTATGCTCTAAAAAACGTCATAATGGCAACCAAGATCACCTTCCTCGCCCATAGTCAGGTCATACCAATTTAGCCCACCCAGGTAATTTTTCAGTCCCAAGAAATCGGCCAAGCGAAAGTCTGGGACAGAGATTTGATTGCAGTTATCTGGGTAATTCCATGATATATTGAAACTAAGTGATTTGTGATCACTTTCCCCAAGCTCAGCATTAACCTCAAGATTATTAACTAGTGAATCTTTGTTGGCAAGAACCAAGTCAAGCAGATTGTTTCCTCTAGTTGGTTCTGTCACAGTTTTATAAAGCAATCCTGAATCGTATCAAGAAAGCCACTAGACTCAAGATTTCCTGTCACATTGTTCCAATCAATTTGTCTGAAGTTAAAAATCTCCCATTAACACAACATTTTCATATCTACACGCCTTATGAATTTAGTCCCATAGCAGCTTACTGCACTCCCTATCAAGGTTTGGGGGCCTATAAATCACACCCAAAATTAACTTTTCACGACCCTCGAGAAACTGTTGCCAAACAGATTATGTGTGCGATGTTTCCAATCCTATATCTTGTCTAACACAAAAATATAAATTATCTCTGACAAACATCGCAATTCCACCACCCTTCCTGTTGACCCTATCAGTATGGAATAGTTTATATCCCTGTATGTTGCATTCAGAAGGCATTTATATACATATGTCGTGCCGAATAGGCAGAACTTGCGATCTTGGCTTAAATAGCAACGCTCATCTTGCCATATAGGACAAGGGAAAATTTGTGTATGCAATAATTTCGCCAAAATCATTCTGAACCTAACGAAAAAAATATATTTCACTGTGTTTAGTATTACATTATTGTAAACAAATCTAAAATATATTTAATTGGGTTAGGCTAAAATAAATTTGGCTTGTTATAATAAGGTTAGGTAAGTTTTCTAAGATTCTTTTGGTGCAAAATTATAAATTTTTATATATATATATATATATATATATATATATATATATATATATATATATATATATATATATATATATATATATATATATATATATATATATATATATATATAGGGAGGTACCACCTCTAGAACTGTCGTAGGAAAAAGAATAAACTTGCTTCAGGGAAAACTCAAGGTTCTCCCTGAAGCTGTTTGAGAATTTTCTCCTACCACCCCCTATATTTCAAGCATTTTTTATTTAAAGACAAAATACATTGGCCAAACATTCACAAAAATACAACAGAAAGTAAAACAACATAGGTTACTCAGAACGACATCTCGAATACTTCGTCCAGCTCCCCTGCGGTGGGCCGCGTGCCCAGAATGCTACAGGCATTTACTCTCTGGATCGCAACACTGAGTCTCTGAAAGAGGAAGCTGGTCGCCCTGTGGTCCTTGGTTTCTATGATGAGCTTTTCACCCAGCTCTTTGAGGAACTTTAGAGAACACTTGCCCCATGCTCCAAGGGTCTCCGACCCTATTGGAATGAAGTTATAGCAAGAGGGAAGGTCTTCATATTTTCGGATCTTCTGGGTCTCCCTGTGGCTGGCAGCTCCACCCCCTTCCACTACTGAGTATGGCAAGTAGGTGTCTGGCAATGTGGCAGCACAGGTGTAGTCCCAGGCAATCTGCTTTCCATCCTTCCAGGGTAGCATAGTGGCTCCATCAGGACGCTTTTGACTTCCATCAGTTCTCTGTACTTGGGGTTCCCGTTGAGCTGGGCAACGGGCTGTGGCGAGGCTTCTCTTTATGATGTCACTGACCTCCTCATGTCTGGCATACTTCCCTTCTGCTGTGTGACACACGAGACCATGAAGTCCGAATTGATCAGCTGTCGCCCTGCCGCAAATACACCTATGTTCGGTGAGGATGGGGGCGGCTAGGCGAAGAGCAACGCCAATACGAATGGCCTGTGGGTCGAGACGGGTGCCCAGGGAGGAATTGGGAACAGCTAACAGGAAATCTCCTGAGTGTGGTGCCTTCACTGCCAGGAGACGAGCTTTGTCCTTTCTTGAAGCATTGGAGAGCATTGTGGGACTGTTTGTGCTGTTTGGGAGGAGCTGGTTTACTGGAGGAGTCTGTAAGGGTGTCCCACCGAATCGCTGCTTCAGTAAACCTGGGGTCTTGAGGTCCTACCACGTCTCTCAAGCGTTCGGGTACTATCTTAATGACTAATGCACTGGAAGCCAAACACGAAGACAGAAAAGCAGGTAATGCAACATGCGTTGCTTTACGCACCCCTATACCTCCCAGTCGCACTGGGAGGGTTGCCTGATCTCATTGCTCATCCTCTAGTGACAGGTTCAGTGCCTTCTTAAAAGTTGATCTCAGGTGTGCGTCATATTCATCGAGTGTTGAGTTGTCCAAAGAGGTAAGTGAGTCTTGGCTTACATATATATATATATATATATATATATATATATATATATATATATATATATATATATATATATATATATATATATATATATATATATATATATATATATATATATATATATATATATATATATATATATATATATATATATATATATATATATATATATATATATATAGGCTTCTCTTTATGATGTCACTGACCTCCTCATGTCTGGCATACTTCCCTTCTGCTGTGTGACACACGAGACCATGAAGTCCGAATTGATCAGCTGTCGCCCTGCCGCAAATACACCTATGTTCGGTGAGGATGGGGGCGGCTAGGCGAAGAGTAGGGGACCTGAATGCTAAAGTAGGAGAAACTTTTAGAGAGGGTGTGGTAGGTAAGTTTGGGGTGCCAGGTGTAAATGATAATGGGAGCCCTTTGATTGAACTTTGTATAGAAAGGGGTTTAGTTATAGGTAATACATATTTTAAGAAAAAGAGGATAAGTAAGTATATAAGATATGATGTAGGGCGAAATGACAGTAGTTTGTTGGATTATGTATTGGTAGATAAAAGACTGTTGAGTAGACTTCAGGATGTACATGTTTATAGAGGGGCCACAGATATATCAGATCACTTTCTAGTTGTAGCTACACTGAGAGAAAAAGGTAGATGGGATACAAGGAGAATAGAAGCATCAGGGAAGAGAGAGGTGAAGGTTTATAAACTAAAAGAGGAGGCAGTTAGGGTAAGATATACACAGCTATTGGAGGATAGATGGGCTAATGAGAGCATAGGCAATGGGGTCGAAGAGGTATGGGGTAGGTTTAAAAATGTAGTGTTAGAGTGTTCAGCACAAGTTTGTGGTTACAGGAAAGTGGATGCAGGAGGGAAGAGGAGCGATTGGTGGAATGATGATGTAAAGAGAGTAGTAAGGGAGAAAAAGTTAGCATATGAGAAGTTTTTACAAAGTAGAAGTGATGCAAGGAGGGAAGAGTATATGGAGAAAAAGAGAGAGGTTAAGAGAGCGGTGAAGCAATGTAAAAAGAGAGCAAATGAGAGAGTGGGTGAGATGTTATCAACAAATTTTGTTGAAAATAAGAAAAAGTTTTGGAGTGAGATTAACAAGTTAAGAAAGCCTAGAGAACAAATGGATTTGTCAGTTAAAAATAGGAGAGGAGAGTTATTAAATGGAGAGTTAGAGGTACTGGGAAGATGGAGGGAATATTTTGAGGAATTGTTAAATGTTGATGAACATAGGGAAGCTGTGATTTCGTGTATAGGGTAAGGAGGAATAACATCTTGTAGGAGTGAGGAAGAGCCAGTTGTGAGTGTGGGGGAAGTTCGTGAGGCAGTAGGTAAAATGAAAGGGGGTAAGGCAGCCGGGATTGATGGGATAAAGATAGAAATGTTAAAAGCAGGTGGGGATATAGTTTTGGAGTGGTTGGTGCAATTATTTAATAAATGTATGGAAGAGGGTAAGGTACCTAGGGATTGGCAGAGAGCATGCATAGTTCCTTTGTATAAAGGCAAAGGGGATAAAAGAGAGTGCAAAAATTATAGGGGGATAAGTCTGTTGAGTATACCTGGTAAAGTGTATGGTAGAGTTATAATTGAAAGAATTAAGAGTAAGACGGAGAATAGGATAGCAGATGAACAAGGAGGCTTTAGGAAAGGTAGGGGGTGTGTGGACCAGGTGTTTGCAGTGAAACATGTAAGTGAACAGTATTTGGATAAGGCTAAAGAGGTCTTTGTGGCATTTATGGATTTGGAAAAGGCGTATGACAGGGTGGATAGGGGGGCAATGTGGCAGATGTTGCAAGTGTATGGTGTAGGAGGTAGGTTACTGAAAGCATTGAAGAGTTTCTACGAGGATAGTGAGGCTCAAGTTAGAGTATGTAGGAAAGAGGGAATTTTTTTCCCAGTAAAAGTACGCCTTAGACAAGGATGTGTGATGTCACCGTGGTTGTTTAATATATTTATAGATGGGGTTGTAAGAGAAGTAAATGCGAGGGTCTTGGCAAGAGGCGTGGAGTTAAAAAATAAAGAATCACACACAAAGTGGGAGTTGTCACAGCTGCTCTTTGCTGATGACACTGTGCTCTTGGGAGATTCTGAAGAGAAGTTGCAGAGATTGGTGGATGAATTTGGTAGGGTGTGCAAAAGAAGAAAATTAAAGGTGAATACAGGAAAGAGTAAGGTTATGAGGATAAAAAAAGATTAGGTGATGAAAGATTGGATATCAGATTAGAGGGAGAGAGTATGGAGGAGGTGAACGTATTCAGATATTTGGGAGTGGACGTGTCAGCGGATGGGTCTATGAAAGATGAGGTGAATCATAGAATTGATGAGGGAAAAAGAGTGGTGCACTTAGGAGTCTGTGGAGACAAAGAACTTTGTCCTTGGAGGCAAAGAGGGGAATGTATGAGAGTATAGTTTTACCAACGCTCTTATATGGGTGTGAAGTGTGGGTGATGAATGTTGCAGCGAGGAGAAGGCTGGAGGCAGTGGAGATGTCATGTCTGAGGGCAATGTGTGGTGTGAATATAATGCAGAGAATTCGTAGTTTGGAAGTTAGGAGGAGGTGCGGGATTACCAAAACTGTTGTCCAGAGGTCTGAGGAAGGGTTGTTGAGGTGGTTCGGACATGTAGAGAGAATGGAGCGAAACAGAATGACTTCAAGAGTGTATCAGTATGTAGTGGAAGGAAGGCGGGGTAGGGGTCGGCCTAGGAAAGGTTGGAGGGAGGGGGTAAAGGAGGTTTTGTGTGCGAGGGGCTTGGACTTCCAGCAGGCATGCGTGAGCGTGTTTGATAGGAGTGAATGGAGACAAATGGTTTTTAATACTTGACGTGCTGTTGGACGTGAGCAAAGTAACATTTATGAAGGGATTCAGGGAAACCGGCAGGCCAGACTTGAGTTCTGGAGATGGGAAGTACAGTGCCTGCACTCTGAAGGAGGGGTGTTAATGTTGCAGTTTAAAAACTGTAGTGTAAAGCACCCTTCTGGCAAGACAGTGATGGAGTGAATGATGGTGAAAGTTTTTCTTTTTCGGGCCACCCTGCCTTGGTGGGAATCGGCCAGTGTGATAATAAATAAATAAATATATATATATATATATATATATATATATATATATATATATATATATATATATATATATATATATATATTCCCTTTATCTCTTCATAGAATCGTGTTATAGTGTGACTTCCAAACTATTGTTTGGGGACCATGAAATTGACTCATTAGAGGGCGTGCAACAGGGGGACCCTCTCGCCCCCTTTCTATTCAGTTTGGTCATCAAGGAAGTCACAGAAGCACTCTCCAGCGAGCTCAGTATCTGGTTCCTGGATGATGGTACGTTATCTGGCACAACAGAATCTCTTCTAGAGGACATCAGTAAAATTAAAGACATGGGAGAAAGCCTGGGCCTATCTTTAAACCCCACCAAATGTGGAATAGTTTCTACCAATCAACAGATGATCCAGAATATTAGCGCCGTTTTACCAGGAGCACGAGCCATTGATCCAGCCAATAGCACTCTCCTTGGTGCTCCTCTTGGGTCCAGTGCCATCGATCTGATCCTTGAAAAAAAAGTTTCAGACCTCCGGACGATGGAAAGCAGGATGAAAGACATTGACACATATGATGCCTTGTACCTACTCACCAGGTGCCTGTCAATCCCAAAACTTACCTACTTTCTGAGATGCTCCCCAGCCTTCAGCAGTCTAAAACTCAAGGAATATGACTCTTTCCTTAAGACCATGCTAGAGAGTGTACTGAATCTTTCCCTTGAAGATGGACAGTGGTTGCAAGCCTCACTTCCGGTCAGGCTTGGGGGGCTAGGAGTACGCAGATCCTCCCAGATTGCTCTACCAGCTTTCCTATTCTCTTCCATAGCATCAAACGAGTAGATAAAAATTTTTCCTGATACCCTCAGTGACTCAGCAGGAATACAGGACCCTAGCTACGTCAGTGCCATCACTAAATAGGAGACTCTTGCTGCTCCAGCACCAAACCCTAGTGCAGCACCGGCTCACAAACAGTCAAGCTGGGATGGCCCGATCGCTGAAAAGGTGCTTGCCAACATGCTCAGGGCTGCAGCATCAGATAGAGAGACTGCCCGTCTCCAGGCTGTGAGTGCACCTCACTCCGGGGACTTCCTCCAAACAGTTCCCATATCGGCAATGGGAACGCGACTCAACCCTAAGACCCTCTGTATTGCAGGGGCTCTGCACCTTGCTGCCCCAGTTCACACAGAATATATGTGTATTTGCAGTGAAGCGCAAGCAGACCAATATGGCCTACATGGTCTTAACTGTTCCAAAACCAATGGCTGGCATGCAAGACACAATGAGGTCAACGACATCATAAAGGGAACCCTTGCTACAGATGGATGCCCAGCCGAGAGGGAGCCCCAATCACTAGCAGCCAACAATACCCACAACCCAGCAAACCACCCCGACGGGATCACCGTCTATCCTTGGAAGAATCACAAGCTCTTAGCATGGGACTATACCTGTGTGTCCACACTGGCTGACACCTACATCCATCACTGTGTTGGGCGACAGGGAGGAGCTGCTGACCACAGGGAGGAGTACAAGATCAGCAAGTACAGCGACATAAGCCAATAGAATCAATTTGTCCCAGTGGGATCAGAGACCTTGGGATCATGGGGAAAAAATGAAACACGTTTCCTTAAAGAATTGGGTTCCAGACTCATCGACACCACCAGGGACCCAAGGGCAGCCACTTTCATGTTCCAGTGCCTCAGCATAGCCATCCAGAGGGAAAATGCTTGCTGCATACTTGGCTTGCGTCCGGCTTCGGAGGAAATTCATGATCTTTAATACATTGTACCACTGTATTCATGTTTGTGTTTTTCTGCACTTGTACTCTGTTTATCAATAAATGTTCACATAGAATATAAAATATATAGGGGTGGTAGGAGAAGAAAATATTCAAACAGCTCCGGGGAGAACCTTGAGTTTTCCCTGAGGTACGTTTATTGTCTTCTCTGAGGATGAGGGTCCCCATTCCAGCTATAGAGGTGGTACCTCCCTATATATTTTTTTTCTCTCTCTTTCTCTCTCTCTCTCTCTCTCTCTCTATTATATATATATATATATATATATATATATATATATATATATATATATATATATATATATATATATATATATATATATATATATATATGTCGTGCCGAATAGACAGAACTTGCGATCTTGGCTTAAATAGCAACGCTCATCTTGCCATATAGGACAAGTGAAAATTTGTGTATGCAATAATTTAGCCAAAATCATTCTGAACCTAACGAAAAAAATATATTTCACTGTGTTTGTTTAGTAATAAATTATTGTAAACAAATCTAAAATATATTTAGTTGGGTTAGGCTAAAATAAATTGCGCTTGTTATAATGAGGTTAGGTAAGTTTTCTAAGTTCCTTTTGGTGCAAAATGTTAAATTTTTACATCAACATTAATAAAAAAAATATATCTTTAAACGTATAAGAGAAATTTTTAGAAAGGACTGCTAATTGACCAGTTTTACATATTCGGCACGACATATATATATATATATATATATATATATATATATATATATATATATATATATATATATATATATATATATATATATATATATATAGTCCCTTTATATAAAGGGAAAGGGGACAAAAGAGATTGTAAAAATTATAGAGGAATAAGTTTACTGAGTATACCAGGAAAAGTATACGGTAGAGTTATAATTGAAAGAATTAGAGGTAAGACATAATGTAGAATTGCGGATGAGCAAGGAGGCTTCAGAGTGGGTAGGGGATGTGTAGATCAAGTGTTTACATTGAAGCATATATGTGAACAGTATTTAGATAAAGGTAGGGAAGTTTTTATTGCATTTATGGATTTAGAAAAGGCATATGATAGAGTGGATAGAGGAGCAATGTGGCAGATGTTGCAAGTTTATGGAATAGGTGGTAAGTTACTAAATGCTGTAAAGAGCTTTTATGAGGATAGTGAGGCTCAGGTTAGGGTGTGTAGAAGAGAGGGAGAATACTTCCCGGTAAAAGTAGGTCTTAGACAGGGATGTGTAATGTCACCATGGTTGTTTAATATATTTATAGATGGGGTTGTAAAAGAAGTAAATGCTAGGGTGTTCGGGAGAGGGGTGGGATTAAATTATGGGGAATCAAATTCAAAATGGGAATTGACACAGTTACTTTTTGCTGATGATACTGTGCATATGGGAGATTCTAAAGAAAAATTTCAAAGGTTAGTGTAAAGTAAAAGGACACAAGTGCAACTAATGTGACATTTATTGTGGCAACGTTTCGCTCTCCAGGAGCTTTATCAAGCCATTACAAGCCATTAATGGCTTGATAAAGCTCCTGGAGAGCGAAACGTTGCCACAATAAATGTCACATTAGTTGCACTTGTGTCCTTTTACTTTACATATTGTCGGTAATTCTACCAACTTTATTACAAAGGTTAGTGGATGAGTTTGAGAATGTGTGTAAAGGTAGAAAGTTGAAAGTGAACATAGAAAAGAGTAAGGTGATGAGGGTATCAAATGATTTAAAGAAAAATTGGATATCAAATTGGGGAGGAGGAGTATGGAAGAAGTGAATGTTTTCAGATACTTGGGAGTTGACGTGTCGGCGGATGGATTTATGAAAGATGAGGTTAATCATAGAATTGATGAGGGGAAAAAGGTGAGTGGTGCGTTGAGGTACATGTGGAGTCAAAAAACGTTATCTATGGAGGCAAAGAAGGGAATGTATGAAAGAATAGTAGTACGAACACTCTTATATGGATATGAAGCTTGGGTGGTAAATGCAGCAGCGAGGAGACGGTTGGAGGCAGTGGAGATGTCCTGTCTAAGGGCAATGTGTGGTGTAAATATTATGCAGAAAATTCGGAGTGTGGAAATTAGGAGAAGGTGTGGAGTTAATAAAAGCATTAGTCAGAGGGCAGAAGAGGGGTTGTTGAGGTGGTTTGGTCATTTAGAGAGAATGGATCAAAGTAGAATGACATGGAAAGCATATAAATCTATAGGGGAAAGAAAGAGGGGTAGGGGTCGTCCTCGAAAGGGTTGGAAAGAGGGAGTAAAGGAGGTTTTGTGGGCGAGGGGCTTGGACTTCCAGCAAGCGTGCATGAGCGTGTTAGATAGGAGTGAATGGAGACGAATGATACTTGGGACCTGACGATCTGTTGGAGTGTGAGCAGGGTAATATTTAGTGAAGGGATTCAGGGAAACCGGTTATTTTCTTATAGTCGGACTTGAGTCCTGGAAATGGGAAGTACAATGCCTGCACTTTAAAGGAGGGGTTTGGGATATTGGCAGTTTGGAGGGATATGTTGTGTATCTTTATACGTATATGCTTCTAAACTGTTGTATTCTGAGCACCTCTGCAAAAGCAGTGATAATGTGTGAGTGTGGTGAAAGTGTTGAATGATGATGAAAGTATTTTCTTTTTGGGGATTTTCTTTCTTTTTTGGGTCACCCTGCCTCGGTGGGAGACGACCAACTTGTTGAATATATATATATATATATATATATATATATATATATATATATATATATATATATATATATATATATATATATATATATATATATACATATTATTTTTTTTTATCATCACACTGGCCGATTCCCACCAAGGCAGGGTGGCCCGAAAAAGAAAAACTTTCACCATCATTCACTCCATCACTGTCTTGCCAGAAGGGTGCTTTACACTACAGTTTTTAAACTGCAACATTAACACCCCTCCTTCAGAGTGCAGGCACTGTACTTCCCATCTCAAGGACTCAAGCCCGGCCTGCTGGTTTCCCTGAACCCCTTCATAAATGTTACTTTGATCACTCTCCAACAGCACGTCAAGTATTAAAAACCATTTGTCTCCATTCACTCCTATCAAACACGCTCACACACGCCTACTGGAAGTCCAAGCCCCGCGCACACAAAACTTCCTTTACCCCCTCCCTCCAACCTTTCCTAGGCCGACCCCTACCCCGCCTTCCTTCCACTACAGACTGATACACTCTTGAAGTCATTCTGTTTCGCTCCATATTCTCTACATGTCCGAACCACCTCAACAACCCTTCCTCAGCCCTCTGGACAACAGTTTTGGTAATCCCGCACCTCCTCCTAACTTCCAAACTACGAATTCTCTGCATTATATTCACACCACACATTGCCCTCAGACATGACATCTCCACTGCCTCCAGCCTTCTCCTCGCTGCAACATTCATCACCCATGCTTCACACCCATATACGAGCGTTGGTAAAACTAGACTCTCATACATTCCCCTCTTTGCCTCCAAGGACAAAGTTCTTGGTCTCCAGAGACTCCTAAGTGCCGAATATGTAAAACTGGTCAATTAACAAGAACTCATTTAAAATTAAGTCCTTTCTAAAATTTTCTCTTATACGTTTAAAGGTATATTTTTTTCTTTAATGTTAATGTCAATTTTTGTAATTTTGCACCAAAAGGATCTTAGAAAACTTACCTAACCTTATTATAACAAGAACAATTTATTTTAGCCTAACCCATAGTCATATGCCGTATTCTATTCAAGATTGATGGACTGAACACATCGACTCAAGGTTGAGGGACTGATTACCTCATTCTCCTCCTGTTTTTCAAGTTTCTCCTACGTATGGACTGATGAAGCCACTGTGTGGCGAAACGTTTCCTCAATAAAGATACCCAAGAGTTGCACATGTGTCTAATTTATCAACATGTCGGTTCTCTGAACCATTCATCTACAAAGCCATAACCTCTGGTTGACGCATCACAGAACACATGTAATGTGTACTTGTTTCCCTCTTGACCTATTTGTCTGAGAAATTTAATTTGATGAAGTTGTTTAAACTCCTTGGATATTTCATCCCATGTTTGACTCATTTCTAGAGGCAAGTTCTCATCCCATCCAATTTTGAGCTTCCATGCATCTTGCATAAGCATTTTACCTTTTATGGTAATTGGTGAGACGATTCCTAGAGGATCAAAACATTGTGATGCCTCCGACAGTAAATTACGTTTGGTGAGTGTACTGCATAATTTATTGTTTATCCTTTTGAGACTCAAATGATCTTCCTGTGTGTTCAAATTAACCCCCAGCATATTATTGCGATCAGGAATTTCAGCTTCATGAAAATCTTCCTTCATAAGTTCCCCTAACTGCTTTGAATTAGTATTCCACATCTTTAGAGGCATGCTTGCTTCTTTCATCTCCTTGTTAGCTTCTCTGTACAAGTATTTCAAATCCTCCTCTTTATTCACAGTACCTTGAAGATTGTCCACATAGAAACTTTTCTTTAAGATTTCTTTGAGGGGACTTTCAGATTTCTTCAAATGTGTATTCAGAGTAGCTTCTAGTAAGAATGGAGAGGATGTTGCACCAAATAATACTGATTTGAAACGATAAGTTTTCAAAGGACTTTGAGGATCATGTGGATTTTCAGGCCACAAGAATCGAGTATAATCTCTATCTATTTCTTGTAGTCCTACTCTTATGAAAGCTTTGGAAATATCAGCCGTGTAGGCATATGGGTTTGTGCGAAATTTCATAAGCACGTCTCCAAGCTTCTCAGTTAGTGAGGGTCCGGTCATTAGACAATCATTAAGACTTGCTACATCTTTATTTGCACGTGCGTTGCAATTATATACAACACGTAGTGGAGTGGTTTCAGAATCTTTTCTGACTCCGTGGTGCGGGAGATAATGAGCTTCTGTCTTCAACTTGTCTTCGACTACTTCCTCAATGAATTTATTGTCCAACTGTTCTTGTATGATGTTATCATAGACAGTCAGTAGCTCTGGATTCTTCCTGAGCTCATGTATTTGTGCTTTTATTTGTCCGAAAGCCATGCGATAATTGCTAGGCAGATGTGGTGGATTTAATTTCCATGGTAACCTAACCCAATACTGTCCATCTTTATATTTGACAGTGTCCAAATATTGGTTATAAGTCTGAGACTCTTGTGGGCTTGGTTTATTTACATCACTACCTATCGCATCTAAATCCCACAACTTATCAACTGGTTCATTTATTTCTTCCAGTAATAATAATTTTTGCTGTGGTACATGATCAGCGGTTATTCTCGTAACTAGTACATTTTCCACTGAATCATTATCAGCTTCTTTCCCACTTTGAGAGGGAATGGGACCACATATCATGTGGCCTCCTGCTGTTTTCAGCAAGTGAACATCATGTTTACTTACTATATTTTGCACAAAACAGTGATAATAATCACTTCCAATGATTAAATCAATTGGACTAATAGTGTCCGTCTGTATGTCAGGACAGGCTAACTTGACCGTAGCTGCGTTCAGTGCTGTAACTGTTTCTTTTAATCCCTGGATCTGCACAGACTTAGGCAAATCATCTCCCACCACAGCTTCTACTGTTTTATTCCTGTTTCCTAGACCAACATTGATTCTGGCTAGGTCTGTTTACCAGAATTTTGAAAAAAAAACAGCTATATCTAACTATACTTTGGCATAGGGTTGTTTATTCAGTTTCTGCAACACTGATCTTCTTATGAAGGACCTTTGTGAGCCTTGATCAAATAGTGTTAGCACATTGGTTTTGTGTAATTTATTAGATAACTCAACTCGAGCTATCGGGAGAGCAGTTGCTTTAAACGTATCTCTCACATTTAATGCTGTTGCTTGTTGACTTCCTGATTCTGTGGAAGTCTTCTGCTGTTCAGCAAAAGTATTTGGGCATAATGCTGTATGATGCATACCCTTGCATTTAAAACACTTCTTCAGTGAGCATTTTCCTCCCTTGTGTTCACCTAAACACTTGATGCACCTTTTCAGCTGATGAACACGTTGTTTACGTGCCTCCATTGATGTGTATTGACTACAATACTGTGCTCAATGTGTTCCATCACAAAGTACACGTTTTGGAGTACGTTTATGTGTGACAGTCTGTTTACTCTCTGTTGTATTCACAACTTGATAAATGCCTATATGGGATTTCCCATTCTGTGGTTTAGTGGGAGTAGGTATACTCTTTTTATACTGAGTTGTAGGTTTATTATCCACTGGATTTGTGGATTTTTCATCTTGTCTCGTTGCTTACATGCATGAAACTATTGTTTGTAAACCATTGCTAATTTCTTCACAAGTGAAATAGCATTTATTGAACATAATATCTAATCGTTCAATAGTTTGTGGTGATAACTTATCCTGTACAATACCACTGATAAACCAATAACATTGTCTTAGGTCATATTTAGCACCTAGAGATCTGAGACTATTGTCTAATGTGATTCTAAATGTCTGTAAGTCTGAAAAACAATGCTTGAGTGGCTTCTAGCTTGATATTAAGACTGCATGTCTAACTCTGGCCTTGTCAGCATCAAAGCAATTGTCTGCTAAGACACGTAAGGCTATTTGATAATTGTCTTTAACCACCAGAAATGACTTAATCAGTTCATAGGGTTCTCCCTTCACAAGGCATTTAAGATAATTGAACTTGGCAATCTCATCAGTTCGTGAATTTACTTTGGATTGAAAACCACTAATGAATTCTTCATAATTATGACCTTGGAAAATAGGTAATGACAAGGTAGGTAAACTTGGTAATGGTACACTTGTTGTTGTTACAGGTGTAACAGGTGTTTGACCACTAGTTACAGTAGGTCTCTGTGACAGAGTTTTGCGGCAGATAGCCTGTATTCCTGTCCACCTTAATTGTTGATTACTAAAAGTATCCAAAACATTTTTAATTTCATCCTCAGATAGATCTGATTCAAGAAAATCCTTTTCATAATGTGTATAGTCTGAATTACTTATTTCCAGACATTGTGTGAGTAATTCAAATTTGACATAAAGCTCGTCAAAATCTATGGTTGTATCTTGAGTTAATCCTATACAGACTGACATTAGATTTTCTAATTGTGTAATCTTAGTCTGTAAAGACTGAAACTGAGTTTTCAAACAAGCCATTTTAATGGTATACTGTAAATTCTAGCACCACACTTAGAGTGTTTAAAAAACACTGTACTGCTGTACATCTGAGTTTTATGCTTAAGTCAGCAATAATCGAGTCAGACACTACTGACCTACTAAGCTTAACCTCAGGGTCAATGACCATGAAGGGTACACAGTACTTATGGCTTGAGTTTGCTGTGTCAGCCTGACCACGATGATTAATCGTAAATAACGATGTTATACACTTCATTCACTATACACCATAAATGTCACTGTATAACTGTAAATCACACGTGAATATTACTTACACATATATAAATATCACTATTAATATGTTTCCTTTAATGTAACAGTTATATCTATAAGAAACTTAAACACAATTTCGTCTCTTAATCTCTGTCTATAAACATTATAAACACTATGTGTATATACACTCAGACAAACTGAACATCAGTTGGGTTGTTGCTGTAGTCAGCGTTTCTGAGAGCTGGAGCAGTAGATGCCGGGTGCCATCCCCCGTTTTCTTGTTGGGTGAGCCACCCAGCTCCCGTTTCCTTTGGGTGAACGCTGGGTGAGCGCCCGTTTTCTTTTGGCTGCCCATTCTCTGTGATTGAGTCTGGAGGGACTCATATATACTGATTTATATTGTAAAACACTAGCTTTTTTCGAAGGACCTTGGCTCGTAGGTTATTTGTACACTGTAGTTCAACATATTTGGACCACAGTGTGGTCTTTATCCGGTTCGAAGGACTAAAATGTTGAAAAATGGCTTACCAGCTAAGATATAGTTTAAATATAGGGAATACTTAGCTGATAAAAGACAGCAAATCGTCTACACAGCCGCTCCTGCAGACGAGGTCTTGAATTGTTGTCATGATCATCTCTCAATGGGCTGTAATAGATCATATTATGTAAACAATAAATTACCCCTAGGGGGTGTTACGTCAGCATATTTCATTCACTGATTGCTGTTAAACTTACATGTGTGGACTCAAAAGTCCGCACCTCACTGCCGACTATAGGTTGATTACAAACTCCTTGCGACTCAAGAACTGCGCAGTCCCCCATACTACAAGAAATTCGTAACCTACCTTGCTCTTGTAGCGTGAGCTATGGTGTTCTTCACACCTTCGACAGGTATCGGTGACTTGATAGAAGCTGAAGTGCCCTTGGATGTCCACGTCTTCCATAGTCTAGGAATACGCACGCTGGTACACTATGTTCCACAAGATTTGTCTTTATTGTTCACAGTCTTATCACTGAAGGAGCTGATCACACTTCTCTTAAGTGTTTATTGTCTTTGTGAGACACTTTGTTCACACTAATGCACGGATCAGTGTTCTTTGTTGGTTATCCTGGCGTCAGTGTGACTCTCAGTAGAGTCAAAAGTAATCTGAAGATGCCACAGCCTCATACACCGTCACTGCCCCTAGCACATAAAGGAAAAGCTGACCAAGTACCTTTTGCTTCCTTGCCACTTCCTACATGAAGCAAAGCAGAATGTTTGATTCTTGCTGTCTTAAGCATAGACAACAATGTACACTATCTTTACCATGGTAATAAAGGGGGAGCAGGATTTTCCTTAATTGTCCTTCTAAGGTAAGAGATGGACAGTCTTTTATTAAAATATACTTTGCAACACTGGACTTTGCAATGAGCGTGGGTCGCTTGACCACGTCACATACCCGTACAGCATCTGGGATCAATTACTTGCTGTAGCAGTAAACAAGATGCTTGCCCCTTCTGAGAGGGCTGGGCCCCTCAGGGCTGAAAGGGGCTGAAGAGGGCTGAAGGAGCTGATACCCCCCTCCTGGAGAAAATTTCTCCACAAGGAGGGTTAGGGGAGACATGATAACAACATACAAAATACTGCTTGGAATAGACAAGGTAAACAGAAACAGGATGTTCCAGAGAGGGGACACAGAAACAAGGGGTCACAATTGGAAGCTGAAGACTCAGTCATAGAGTCCTTAGGAAGTGGAATAGCCTAGCAAGTGACGTAGTGGAGGCAGGAACCATGCATAGCTTTAAGACGAGGTATGACAAAACTCAGGAAGCAGAGAGAGAGAGAGAGAGAGAGAGAGAGAGAGAGAGAGAGAGAGAGAGAGGACCTAGTAGCTATCAGTGAATAGGCGGGGCCAGAGCCGAGTCTCGACCCCTGCAACCACAATTAGGTGAGTACAATTAGGCTAGTACACACACACACACACACACACACACACACACACACACACACACACACACACATACACATACACACAGTTTCGGGATGTTATATTATTCTTTGAACATATTGTTCTATATTCTCCCCACCTTCATCTAAAGAGGTTTTAATTATTTTTTTTTCTAATTCTCATATCCTTAAACATTTCGTTTAATTCCCCTTTACGTCAGATTTTCTTCTCGTTGTTACTACACTTTACCTGGTTATTCAACCTTCCTCGGACTGAATTTATTTGTAGTGTGTTCGCTAAATATTTTGAAATTTGGTTCAAATTTGAATGTTACTGTATAGTTTATGTAAGTCTGTTACTGTTCATTTCGCGTGACTTCCTATATATGAGTGTATATACCGTGTGCTAGTGTGGATTATTCTATATATCTTATATTAGTGCATTTGTTTTGTGTAAATGTTTGTTATTGTTTGTATCTATTTATTGACAAGAGCGCTACATGACATTAGTCACAGTACTGTGTAAATCATACAGTTTGCGACCATCCTCTCATTACCTCCTTCACTTTGTCCTCACTTAAACACTGCTCACAGTTCTACCCTCCATTCACCCGCAATTTAAATACAAAATCTGCATTAATCTTGAATGAGTGCTCGGTCATGGGGATAATTTATTCCAGCGGGTGTTTGGGAGACTTCGAGTGATAAATTCTGGAAATTTAGGATCCGTTGGCAACTTGTCTTTATTACGGGTTAATCTATACACAGTTTGTGATGGGCTTCAAGCATGATAAAGCCGTCTGTGTGGGCGAAACGTTGGGACTAATAAAGATATCAACAATATATATGTCATCTATTCCTCGTAGCTGGTATTTATCCTCCAACGTTACTGTTCCAGTGACAGCATACGAACGTGTGTGAACGTAAAAAACAAAAGTAATTCTGCTGTGTACCTATATATACAGAGAGGTAATAATTCCCCTCTCTCTTGCCAGAGAGAGAGAGAGAGAGAGAGAGAGAGAGAGAGAGAGAGAGAGAGAGAGAGAGAGGAAAGGAGGAAGGGAGGAAAGGTAGGTAGAAGAAAGAGATGAAGAGAGTACATCGGAAAGACAAGAGCTTAATTTGAAGTCGGCACTCTGTGTCTGCTGAGAAGAAACATCTGCTTCTTCCTAGATTAAGAACTATCGTCTATTATCTAGGTGTCTTAATCAAGGATAGAAAATCAGAAAGCTCTCTCACCACCCTGCACTCCCTCCGGCCTCTGCTGGCATATCATACCATATTGGAATTATAACTATAATTAAGGGGGAGCGCTAAACCCTTAGGATTATACAGCGCATGTTGGGGGGGATGGAAGGTATTCAGGCTCAATTCAGGGAACCGAAGCACAGACCCAATTCCCTAGATCAAGAGCCCCTCATCTTTGCCATGGCACCTTCCTTGAGGGGACCATATTGCCAAAAATGTTATGAAATTTACAGGAGTTGAAACTGGATGGAAGACTCGGGCTATAATTACCTATACTAAAGTAGTACTGTTGTTGCGGTAACTACTCTCGTTACTCCACTGTCACTGACGGAGCTGTGTAGTAGTGATAGTTCATAAAGACACAGTGTTTGTGTGGTTATCAGCTGCTGTGTGACAGTATTGCAATACCAGTGGTTCTACTTGTGGTTATTACCAGTCCTGCTCTATCACAACCCTCTACTTTTACCACTATTGCTATTACTGACTTCGTTGTCTCGTTGCCAAATAATTACCCAGATGCAGCTGCTGAATAAACAGGATTTCTTTGACTTCAGAATGCCCCAGATGACGGTCCGTGTGGGTTTAGTGCGAGCTTATTGTGAGTTTAGTGGGTGGACGAGTGGAGTAGCTAGTATACCAGTCAACATTTAGTCCCTGTCTTTGCTCATCATACCCTATACATTGCTGGTCACTAATCTGTTTTCACGTTTTCTAGGGGAATTTTTACTGACAGATATAACTTGTAGAATCCAGTGTTTGTAAAATGCTTGTCCAACTGGTTCCTGAAAGTCAGTATATCTTCACGTTTACAGCATTACTGAGTTGTTTATTCTGCTAAAATTGTTTATGAATCACATGATTATGAATCACGAATGCATACATTCGTGATTCATTTTCTGCATTACTGTTTCATTCCATTGTTTCGAATAATGGACTCATAAAGCACTTTCAATAGTTTTACATGTCTGAGTCAGTACTCAAACGATTAGAATGAGACCCCTACACATTGTCCGTTTTCTGAGGGAAAATAAGGTTGTGTTGTGAGTCTTTCTTCGTAAAAGTTTGTTTCTGGTGACGATGTGTTACGAAAATTTATTAGTGCCTGCGGGTGGGTGGGGCGGGGAGAGAAGTCTTGTCACCACCCTAGCACCACACTTGCAACTTCAAAAAAGCGCTAAACAAGTGGTCAGTACTTTCGGTTTGATTACCAGGATGGGCAGATAAACTCACCTTTATGATATAAAAATAAACTATATTAACAGTAACAATATATAAAACATAAAACCTGCCTTCAACACATTTCACAAAAACCTAGTACACCGCTACTAGTTACTCAAGGCTGGAACATAGAAGAAAAAATACACATTGTGCTAGGTACCGGCGGAGCCGCCATATCGCCACTATCCTAGTCAGTTCTTAGCCTCTATCAATTCATAATCTTACCCGAGCACATAGATCCCGCTCAAACAACAGGGTCAGGCTCATACCAGGACCCATGTAATATAATAAAAAACTTGAATATGGCCTGAAAATTATAACAAAATAGTCCATGCTAGCCTCACACTTCACCAGCAACTGCCAGACTAGTGACACACAGTTCTTGCAACTTACCCATCGTTAAATACGTGTCCACCGGCGTTCACTTAAGAACTAACATTATATTTATGGAACTTTTTGTTTACAAATCCCTCATATTATTATAAAGTAACTCAAAAATAAGTAACAGAATGTAGACAATTACGAAATGTTAATTAATGCTTATAAAACTCATGTGAAATACAAATAATATAATAAGCAAATAAAATTAAGTTTACTTTGTTAAACTAACAAAGTTGTAATTAAAATATTAGAAAATATAATTAAGAAATAAAGTTAATACAAAATATCATGTATACTAAAAACTGAAAACGTTTTATATTTAATAAATGAATTATATTCATTCATTTCAGATTATGTATAAATGCATGAATGTATTGATGTCTATTTTTTGAATTTGATATAATTGCCCGAGTTAATTAATTACATATAACTAAAATGAAACGACAATTCAAAACGCTTAAAACGTCATATAGGTGAGACTTGCTTGTCTCTGCTTCCAAAGCTCTGCTTCCAAAGCTCTGCTTCCAAAGCTCTGCTTCCAAAGCTCTGCTTCCAAAGCTCTGCTTCCAAAGCTCTGCTTCCAAAGCTCTGCTTCCAAAGCTCTGCTTCCAAAGCTCTGCTTCGGAAGATAAGATACTTGAGCACATATTTTTAATTCCTCAAAGCAGTACTTGTTGTAGACAAACACCTGAGAGTCACAAACCAATATTTTCACTTACATTCACTGGTTTAATGACTTGGTAAAATAAAAAGTATAATATGTGTCTGAATAAAGATATTTTGCACAAATATGTTTACAGACTTCATGGGAATAAATAATCACATAATAATAATAGAGAACATAATTAAAACAATAACAGAACGTAAGTCTATGAAGTCGCTGACATTGTCTTCAAGACAACACAGGATGGATTATATAAAACCTGCATCACACAACATACCTCAGACTAGCACAAGTACCATAGTGTACAACTCACTAGTACATATACTATGGTGTACAACGCACTAGCACAAGTACCATGGTGTACAAGTCACTAGCACAAGTACCATAGTGTACAACTCACTAGTACATATACCATGGTGTACAAGTCACTAGCACAAGTACCATGGTGTACAAGTCACTAGCACAAGTACCATGGTGAACAGCTCACTAGCACAAGTACCATGGTGTACAACTCACTAGCACAAATACCATGGTGTACAACTCACTAGCACAAGTACCATGGTGTACAACTCACTAGCACAAATACCATGGTGTACAACTCACTAGCACAAGTACGATGGTGTACAACTCACTAGCCCATCAATTATAATCTCTAATCAAATACGGTCCACACAACTCGTTAGCACATGTACGAATGTGTACAAGTCACTAGCACAAGTATCATGGTGCACAACTCACTAGCACAATTACCATGGTGTACAAGTCACTAGCACAAATACCATGGTGTACAAGTCAATAGCACAAGTATCATGGTGTACAAGTCACTAGCACAATTACCATGGTGTACAAGTCACTAGCACAAGTATCATGGTGTACAAGTCACTAGCACAAGTATCATGGTGTACAAGTCACTAGCACAAATACCATGGTGCACAAGTCACTAGCACAATTACCATGGTGTACAAGTCACTAGCACAAGTACCATGGTGTACAGCTCACTAGCACAAGTACCATGGTGTACAAGTCACTAGCACAAGTACCATGGTGTACAACTCACTAGCACAAGTACCATGGTGTACAACTCACTAGCACAAATACCATGGTGTACAACTCACTAGTACAAGTACCATGGTGTACAGCTCACTAGCACAATTACCATGGTGTACAGCTCACTAGCACAAGTACCATGGTGTACAAGTCACTAGCACAAGTACCATGGTGTAGAGCTCACTAGCACAAGTACCATGGTGTACAACTCACTAGCACAAATACCATGGTGTACAACTCACTAGCACAAGTACCATGGTGTACAACTCACTAGCACAAGTACCATGGTGTAGAGCTCACTAGCACAAGTACCATGGTGTAGAGCTCACTAGCACAAGTACCATGGTGTAGAGCTCACTAGCACAAGTACCATGGTGTAGAGCTCACTAGCACAAGTACCATGGTGTACAACTCGCTAGTACAAGTACGATGGTGTACAACTCACTAGTCCATCAATTATAATCTCTAATCAAATACGGTAGTTACAAACATTCAAAGACATGACTCGGACATCACCTATACATGACCACACCTGATTAAGACCTCATCTATCCATGACCACACCTGACTAAGACCTCACCTATCTATGACCACACCTAACTAAGACCTCATCTATCCATGATCACATCTGACTAAGACTAACGAGGCTGAATACTAAAGTGTCACAGGTTTTCTGCTTAAAGTGCTTTAAAGGTTAAATGATATTCATCAACGTGAAAAATTAAGGAGACGTGTTGGTCAGGAAGTTGGTAGTTTTTTTTTTTTTAATTTGCTTTGAGATGGTTCATGACCACGCCTGACTAAAACCTCACACCTGACTTTGAGCACAATACTATGACCTCATCTAACTATAACCACACCAGACTATTACAATATTACAGACTATTACAATAGTTTGTGTGTGTACTTCCACTTGTTTTGGTGCTTTCCCAAGTTTCGTGTCTCCAGAATTCCATCTGTGTCCCCTCAGATGAACTCCCAGGTATGGATCATGGTGAGGTGTGGTCATAGGTGAGGAGTGGTCATAGTTAGGTGTGCTCATAGACATAGTGAGGTTATAGACAGGAGTTGTCATAGTCAAATGTGGGTATAGTCAGGTGTGGTTCATGTTTCCAGGTCTCCATCAGTGAGCCTCAACACTTCCCACTTCCGGTTATTTTAGTGCTTTCCCTACTTCCTTGTTTCCAGAAGTCCCTTAGATGAACTTCCAGGTGTGGATCATGGTGAGGTGTGGTAATAGTGAGAAGAGGTCATAGTTGTGGTCATAGGTGGGGGGTAGTCAGAGTGGAGAGGTGTGGTCATAATCAGGTGCGGTTTATGTTTCCGTGGGCCCCAGATGTCAACCTTTCCACACTTCCCACTTCCAGTTGTTTTTGTGTTTTCCGTGTGTCCAGATGTCCATTTGTGTCCCCTCAAATGAACTCCCAGGTGTGGATAATGTTGAGGTGTGGTAATAGTGAGATGAGGATATGTTGAATTGTGGTCATAATGAGGTGACGTCATTGTCAGGTGTTGTCATAGTTAGGAGAGGTTATAGTGATGTGTGGTCATAGTCAGGTGTGGTCATAGTTAGGTGAGGTCATAGAGGTTATAGTGAGACGAGGTATAGTCATAATTACAGAAGATCATAGTAAGCTGTGGTCATAGGTGTTGCCATAGTTAGATGTAATCATAGTCATGTGTGGTTTATAATTTCAGGTGGGCCCCCGGATGTCAATCCTTCCACACTTCCCACTCCCGGTTGTTTTGGTGCTTTCCCTAGTTCCGTGTGTCCAGAAGTTCATCTGTGTCCCCTCAGATGAAGTCCCAGGTGTGAATCATGGTGAGGTGAGATCATAGTGAGATGTGGTCATAGTGAAATGAGGTTATGTTGAATTGTGGTCATAGTGAGGTGAGGTCATGGTTAATTGTGGTCATTGTGAGGTGTGGTCATGGTGTGATGAGGTCATGGTGAATTGTGGTCATAGTCAGGTCATAGTCCAGGTCTCCATCCGTGGGCCCCCGGATGTTAACCCTTCCACACTTCCCACTCCCGGTTGTTTCGGTGCTTTCCCTAGTTCTATGTGTCCGGAAGTCCACCTGTGTCCCCTCAAATGAACTCCCTTCGTCACTTTCCCATGTGGGCGGGTACACAAATAACCAGCACATAAAAGAGAGAAGCTTACGACGACGTTTCGGTCCGACTTGGACCATTGACAAAGTCACCAAGCTGCCTCCTAACTCGACCACCAAGGTGAGGTTACTTAGTGAAAATCTTGGACTTCTATTATGTTTCATTATGTATTCAAGTTAATTTTATTTTTGTTTTCACTAGCGCAGCTTTAAAAGTGTATGTGTGTACGTTTCATCGTGTATAGATGTGTGTTCGTTTGTGACTATGTCTTCCCACCAAGAAATCTGCTTTCTTTTTTGTTGAAATTCATCATTTTCTTTTATGCAAGACTCTGAAACGTCCACAGGTAAATACGAAAGTACACAAATACATTCACACACACACACACACACACACACACACAGGACAGGCAACGACAGACAGGAAAACTCAGCCTTTGGGGGAACATCAAACACAAATGCTTACAGAAACCTCTTAACCCCTGTCACCACATATCAACCAAACACAGTAAACAGAAACGAACCTCACTCCATAGCCACCACCCCCCTAAGCACTAATTCCACAATCACAGCAGCCTCCCATAATACTGTGCCCTGCCTCCCACCCTCCCAGCCTGTACCTTCCTCTTCCATCTCCCAAAATACAGTAAATGAAAGGAAGCTAAAGGTATGGTACACCAATGCAGATGGAATAACAAATAAGAGTGAAGAGTGGCAAGAACGCATTATTGATGCATCACCTGACATCATAGCACTGAGACAAAACTTACAGGGATGATAACAGATGCAATTTTTCCACCTGGATATCAGATTATGAGGAAAGACAGAGAGAACAGAGGAGGGAGAGGAGTAGCATTGCTCATAAAAAAAACAGTGGAGTTTTGAGGAGAGGGGAGAAATGGAAAGAAGGGAAACAGATGACTTCTTTGTAGGAACACTTCAGACTGGTGGTCCGAAGGTGATGATAGCAGTGATGTATAACCCACCACTTAACAGCAGGAGAACAAGAGAAGAGTATGATGTGCGCAATAGGGCAATGGTGGATACACTAGCTGAAGTGGCCAGGAGGGCTCATATGGGTAGGACAAAATTGCTTATAATGGGGGATTTTAATCATAAAGAGATTGACTGGGAAAACCTAGAGCCACATGGGGGACCAGAAACATGGAGGGCTAAGATGTTGGAGACTGTATTGGAGAACTTCATAAATCAACATGTTAGGGATACAACCAGAGAGAGAGGAGAGGGTGTTGCAGCAAGGCTGGATCTCATTCACCTTGAATCGTTCAGACATAAGGGATATCACCCACGAAAGACCCCTTGGCGCTAGTGATCATGATGTCCTGAGTTTTGAATATCTTGTCGAATTAAAAGTGGAGAATGCAGCAGCACGAGAACAAAGAGAGAAACC
>NC_091301.1:49521406-49605090 GCF_038502225.1 Cherax quadricarinatus
ATCTTTTTGTTATCCTCATAACCTTACTCTTTCCTGTATTCACTTTCAATTTTCTTCTTTTGCACACCCTACCAAATTCATCCACCAATCTCTGCAACTTCTCTTCAGAATCTCCCGAGAGCACAGTGTCATCAGCAAAGAGCAACTGTGACAACTCCCACTTTATGTGTGATTCTTTATCCTTTAACTCCACGCCTCTTGCCAAGACCCTCGCATTTACTTCTCTTACAACCCCATCTATAAATATATTAAACAACCACGGTGACATCACACATCCTTGTCTAAGGCCTACTTTTACTGGGAAAAAATTTCCCTCTTTCCTACATACTCTAACTTGAGCCTCACTGTCCTCGTAAAAACTCTTCACTGCTTTCAGTAACCTACCTCCTACACCATACACCTGCAACATCTGCCACATTGTCCCCCTATCCACCCTGTCATACGCCTTTTCCAAATCCATAAATGCCACAAAGACCTCTTTAGCCTTATCTAAATACTGTTCACTTATATGTTTCACTGTAAACACCTGGTCCACACACCCCCTACCTTTCCTAAAGCCTCCTTGTTCATCTGCTATCCTATTCTCCGTCTTACTCTTAATTCTTTCAATAATAACTCTACCATACACTTTGCCAGGTATACTCAACAGACTTATCCCCCTATAATTTTTGCACTCTCTTTTATCCCCTTTGCCTTTATACAAAGGAACTATGCATGCTCTCTGCCAATCCCTAGGTACCTTACCCTCTTCCATACATTTATTAAATAATTGCACCAACCACTCCAAAACTATATCCCCACCTGCTTTTAACATTTCTATCTTTATCCCATCAATCCCGGCTGCCTTACCCCCTTTCATTTTACCTACTGCCTCACGAACTTCCCCCACACTCACAATTGGCTCTTCCTCACTCCTACAAGATGTTGTTCATCCTTGCCCTATACACGAAATCACAGCTTCCCTATCTTCATCAACATTTAACAATTCCTCAAAATATTCCCTCCATCTTCCCAATACCTCTAACTCTCCATTTAATAGCTCTCCTCTCCTATTTTTAACTGACAAATTCATTTGTTCTTTAGGCTTTCTTAACGTGTTAATCTCACTCCAAAACTTTTTCTTATTTTCAACAAAATTTGTTGATAACATCTCACCCACTCTCTCATTTGCTCTCTTTTTACATTGCTTCACCACTCTCTTAACCTCTCTCTTTTTCTCCATATGCTCTTCCCTCCTTGCATCACTTCTACTTTGTAAAAACTTCTCATATGCTAACTTTTTCTCCCTTACTACTCTCTTCACATCATCATTCCACCAATCGCTCCTCTTCCCTCCCGCACCCACTTTCCTGTAACCACAAACTTGTGCTGAACACTCTAACACTACATTTTTAAACCTACCCCATACCTCTTCGACCCCATTGCCTATGCTCTCATTAGCCCATCTATCCTCCAATAGCTGTTTATATCTTACCCTAACTGCCTCCTCTTTTAGTTTATAAACCTTCACCTCTCTCTTCCCTGATGCTTCTATTCTCCTTGTATCCCATCTACCTTTTTCTCTCAGTGTAGCTACAACTAGAAAGTGATCTGATATATCTGTGGCCCCTCTATAAACATGTACACCCTGAAGTCTACTCAACAGTCTTTTATCTACCAATACATAATCCAACAAACTACTGTCATTTCGCCCTACATCATATCTTGTATACTTACTTATCCTCTTTTTCTTAAAATATGTATTACCTATAACTAAACCCCTTTCTATACAAAGTTCAATCAAAGGGCTCCCATTATCATTTACACCTGGCACCCCAAACTTACCTACCACACCCTCTCTAAAAGTTTCTCGTACTTTAGCATTCAGGTCTCCTACCACAATTACTCTCTCACTTGGTTCAAAGGCTCCTATACATTCACTTAACATCTCCCAAAATCTCTCTCTCTCCTCTGCATTCCTCTCTTCTCCAGGTGCATACACGCTTATTATGACCCACTTCTCGCATCCAACCTTTACTTTAATCCACATAATTCTTGAATTTACACATTCATATTCTCTTTTCTCCTTCCATAACTGATCATTCAACATTACTGCTACCCCTTCCTTTGCTCTAACTCTCTCAGATACTCCAGATTTAATCCCATTTATTTCCCCCCACCGAAACTCCCCTACCCCTTTCAGCTTTGTTTCGCTTAGGGCCAGGACATACAACTTCTTTTCATTCATAACATCAGCAATCATCTGTTTCTTGTCATCCGCACTACATCCACGCACATTTAAGCATCCCAGTTTTATAAAGTTTTTCTTCTTCTCTTTTTTAGTAAATGTCTACAGGAGAAGGGGTTACTAGCCCATTGCTAGTAATGGGAAATAAAGGACAGTTTTTGACCATAAAGATTCAGTGAGTTGCTGCTTCGTTATGTTTCCTCTCTTTGCACTATCTTCATTTAACTCCATCCTCTTGATCTTCCCTTTCTTCTCCTTCTTATACTTATTTTATTATTATTATTATTATTATTATTATTATTATTATTATTATTATTATTATTATTTCCCATTATTTGTGAAGTGACTGTACAGATAAATTTCAGTCAGCCTCACCTTTGACCACACCTGACAAAGACCTCATCTATCCATGACGACACCTGACTAAGACCTCATCTATCCATGACTACACCTGACTAAGACCTTATCTATCCATGATCACACCTGACTAAGACCTCATCTATCCACAACGACACCTGACTAAGACCTCATCTATCCATGACCACACCTGACTAAGACCTCATGTATCCATGACCATACCTGACTAAGACTTCACCTATCCATGACCACACCTGACTAAGATCTCACCTATTTATGACGACACCTGACTAAGACCTCATCTATCGATGACGACACCTGACTATGACCTCATCTATCCATGGCGACACCTGACTAAGACCTCATCTATCCATGACCACACCTGACTAAGTTCTCACCTATCTATGACGACGTCGGAGGATCTCACCTTCAAGGACCATAACATTGTATCAATCGCATCTGCTAGAAAAATGACAGGATGGATAATGAGAACCTTCAAAACTAGGGAGGCCAAGCCCATGATGTCACTCTTCGGGTCACTTGTTCTATCTAGGCTGGAATATTGCTGCACACTAACAGCACCTTTCAAGGCAGGTGAAATTGCTGACCTAGAAAATGTACAGAGAACCTTCACGGCGCGCATAACGGAGATAAAACACCTCAATTACTGGGAGCGCTTGAGGTTCCTGAACCTGTATTCCCTGGAACGCAGGCGGGAGAGATACATGATTATATACACCTGGAAAATCCTAAAGGGACTAGTACCGAACTTGCACACGAAAATCACTCATTACGAAAGCAAAAGACTTGACAGACGATGCAACATTCCCCCAATGAAAAGCAGGGGTGTCACTAGCACGTTAAGAGACCATACAATAAGTGCCAGGGGCCCGAGACTGTTCAACTGCCTCCCAGCAGTCTTCAAGCTGGCACTGGACAAGCACCTAAAGTCGGTTCCTGACCAGCCGGGCTGTGGCTCGTAAGTTGGTTTGCGTGCAGCCAGCAGCAACAGCCTGGTTGATCAGGCTCTGATCCACCAGGAGGCCTGGTCACAGACCGGGCCGCGGGGGCGTTGACCCCCGGAACTCTCTCCAGGTAAACACCTGACTAAGACCTCATCTATCGATGACGACACCTGACTAAGACCTCACCTATCCATGACGACACCTGACTAAGACTTCATCTATCCATGACAGGGGCTCTGGTGGCCTGGTGGTTAACGCTCTCGCTTCACACGGCGAGGGCCTGGGTTCGATTCCCAGCCAGAGTAGAAACATTGGACGTGTTTCTTTCCACCTGTTGTCTATGTTCCCCATCAGTAAAATGGGTACCTGGGTGTTAGTCGACTGGTGTGGGTCGCATCCTGGGACACTGACCTAAGGAGGCCTGGTCACAGACCGGGCCGCGGGGGCGTTGACCCCCGGAACTCTCTCCAGATAAACACCTGACTAAGACCTCACCTATCCATGACCACACCTGACTAAGACGACTGACTAAGACGACTGACTAAGACGACTAAGACGACTGACGAGGTTGATGATAAATCATTGTAAAGTGTCTCAGGTTTTCTAGTGAAACTGCTTTATAGGTTAAGTGATATTCATTATCGTGGTCACAATGAGGTGTGGTCGTAGATGTGGTCATAGGTCATAGTTACTTGTGGTCATAGTCAGGTGTGGTTCAGGTCTCCATCCGTGGGCCTCCACACTTCCCAGTTCCGGTTATTTAGGTGCTTTCCATACTTCCTTGTCTCCAGAAGTTCGTCTGTGTCCCCTCAGATGAACTGCCAGGTGTGGATCATGAGGACTGGTCATAGTGAGGTGTGGTCACAGTGAGGAGAGGTCATAGGTGTGGTCGTAGATGTGGTCATAAGTGGGAGTGGGGGGTATCCATAGGTGGCGGGTTGTCATAGTGAGGTCATACTCAGGTGTGTGGGCATCCGGATGTCAACCCTTCTACACTTCCCACTCCCGGTTGTTTTGGCGTTTTCCCTAGTTCCGTGTCTCCAGAAGTCCATCTGTGTCCCCTCAGATGAACTCCCAGGTGTGGATGATACTAAGGTGTGGTCAAAGTGAGGTGAGGTCATAGGTGAAGGGTGGTCATAGTTAGGCGAGGTTATAGGTGAGGTTATAGACATGCGTAGTCATAGTTATAGATTATAGTGTGGTCATAATCAGGTGTGGTTTATGTTTCCCGGTCTCCATCCGTGGGCCCCCGGATGTCAACCCTTCAACACTTCCCACTCCCAGCTGTTTTGGTGCTTTCCCTAGTTCCGTGTGTCCAGAAGTCCATCTGTGTTTCCTCAGATAAACTCCCAGGTGTGGATCATGGTGATGTGAGGTCATAGAGAGGTGTGGTGAATTATGGTCCTAGTGAGGGGTGGTCATTGTGAGGTGTGGACCTAGTGAATTGTGGTCATAGTCAGGTGTGGTTTATGTTTCCAGGTCTCCAATATGGGAGACACACCTATCCAGGACGATGGAATATGACAGAAAACCTTCCAGAACAATGGAATATGACAGGGAAACCTGACCAGAACGATGGAATATGAGAGGAAAAGCCGTCCAGAATAATGGAAAATAACAGAAAAACATGCTCAGGGTGAGTGAAAATGACAAAAAACATGTTCAGGAAAACAGTTTAGAGCGACACAAGATGACAAGGAAAACAATTCAAGG
Organism: Cherax quadricarinatus; assembly: GCF_038502225.1. Lineage (NCBI taxonomy): Eukaryota > Metazoa > Arthropoda > Malacostraca > Decapoda > Parastacidae > Cherax > Cherax quadricarinatus. The sequence goes on from NC_091301.1 coordinate 49,526,669, forward strand.
TAATGGAAAATAACTTGGAAAAGCATCCATTGCGAAGGAAAATGAGTTTGAAACAGTTCAGGCTGGTAAATGACAAACATTAATCAGATCGATGGGAAATGAAAGGGAAACCAATCAAGATCGATGGAATATGAGAGGAAAACCCGTCGAGAACGATGGAAAATGACAAAAAAAAACTGACCTGGGCGATATAAAATGAAAGGGGAAACCCGTCCATTTCAATGGAAAATGATAGGAAAATTTTCAGGGCGATGGAAAATATGGAAAACCGTCCATTGCGAAGGAAAATGACAGTGGAAAATAATTCAGTGATACACAAATAACCCGCACATAGAAGAGAGGAGCTTACGACCGAAACGTCGTCGTAAGCTCCTTTCTTCTATGTGCGGGTTATTTGTGTATCGTTCCAGTCACGGTATTTTGCCTTTTTTTGTTATTAATTCAGAGTGATGATAAATGACAGAAAAACCAGACCAGAACAATCGACAATTGTCAGGGATAACATTTAAGGACGATGGAAAAATGAAAAGTAAACCAATCATGATCGGTGAAAAACAAGAGGGAAACCCGTCCAGGGCGATACAAAATGAAAATGAAGCCAGTCCAAGCAAAGGAATACGACAAGGAAACCACTCAAGATCAATCCAACATATCACGGAAACCTGTCCACAACGATGGAAAATGAACGGGAAAACCTTCCAGAGCTATGGAATATGACAAGGAAACCCGTCCAGAACGATGGAATATAACAGGCAAACCTGACCAGAACGATGGAATACGAGAGGGGAAAGCCGTCCGGGATGTGGGTATATACGAGGGAAACATAACAAGAACGATGGAATATGACAGGGATCCCTGACCGGAACGATGGAAAATGAGAGGCAAACCTGACCAGAACGATGGAATATGGGAGGAAAAGCCATCCAGAATAATGGAAACTGACAGAAAAACATGTCCAGAGCGACTGAAAATAACAGAAGAACAAGTCCAGGGAAGCTTAGAGCGACAGAAGATGCCAATTAAAACAGTTCAATGCAATGGAAAATAACATGGAAAACCGTTCATTGAGAAGGAAAATGAGTTACAAACAGTTCAGGCTGGTCAGTGACTGAGAAACCAATCAGATCGATGGAATATGAGTGGAAAACCCGTCGAGAACAATGAAAAATGACAAAAAAAAAAAAAACTGACCAGGGCGATAAAAGATGACAGGGGAAAACCGTCTCTGTCGATGGAAAATGACTGAAAAAGCTTGAGGGCGATGGAAAATGATATGAAAAACCGTCCATTGCGATGGAAAATGACAGTGAAAAAGAGTTCAGTGTGATGATAAATTACAGGGAAACCATATCAGAACGATCGTAAATGTCAAAGATAACATTTCAGGATGATGGAAAGTTACAGGGAAAACCGCCGAGGCCGATGGAAAATGACAGGGAAAACAGGGATTGACATGATAATCATGATCCATTTAATATGACAGATATTAAAAAAATGACAGATAAAAGTCTAGGGAGATTGAAAATGACAAGAAAAGCGGTCAAGGGAGATGGAATACGACAGAGGAATATCCAGGGCGATGGATAATGAGAGGAAATCCCGCCCAGGGCAATGCATAATAAAAGTGAACCCTGTCCAGGCAATGTAATACGATAGGAAACTAGTCTAGTGCGATGGAGTATGACAGGGAAACATGTAAAGGACGATGAAAACGAAAGGTAAACCGGTGCTATGCGATGAAAAATGGCAGTAAAACCAGTGCAGGACGATGTAGAACTTCACGGAAAACCGTGCAGGGCGATGGAAAAGACAGAGATACGTGTTAATTATGATATAATATGACAGAAAAACTCGTCAGGGACTATGGAATATGATAGGGAAACCCATCCAGAGCATTTGAAAATGATAGGGAAACCCGAACAGCTCAATGAAAGAGAAAAGTAAAACCCTCAGTTGACATGAAATATAACCATGAAACCTCTCAAGGCCGACAACAAATGGCACAAACCATCCATGGCGATAGAAAATGACAAAAAAGTATATAACGATGGAAAATGACAAAAATATGTCCAGGGCGATGGAAAAGAACTAGAGAAAACCGTTCAGAGCGATGAAAATGAGAGGGAAAACAGATCAAAGCGATGGAAAATGAGGGAGAAAACAGTTCAGGGAATTAGAAAATGACAGGGAAACCAATCAAGATCGAGGAAATAAATGACAAGAACATGTCCAGGGTGACTGAAAATGACAGAAAAACATGTCCAGGACGATTAAAAAATGACAGGAAAAATGTCCGAAGCGATAGAAAATGACAAGGAAAACAGTTCATGGTCATGGAAAATGATATTGACACCAGATCATGGCGATGGAAAATGAGAGGGAAACTGCTCAAGGCGACAGAAATTGACGAGAGAAAACTGTTCGTGGCGGTGAAATATGACAGAAAAACCAGTGCAGGAAGATGGAATATGACAGAATCTGGTCTAGAACGATGGAATGTGACACCGAAACCGATCCAGAAAGATGGAATATGACTGGGAAACCCGTCGAGAATGACGGAAAACGACAGAAAAAATGCCCAGGGCGATGGAAAATGACAGAGAAAAGGGTTCAGGGCGATTGAAAATGACAAGGAAACCAAAAAAAATACATAGAAAATGACAGGGAAAGCTGTCTAGGGCGGTGGAAAACGACAGGGGGAAAATAGATCAGATCGATGGAATATGACGGGCACACATGTTCAGAATGATGGAAAATGACAGAGAAAAATTTAGATAGATGGAATATTAGAGGGAAACCAGTCTAAAATGATGGGAAATGACAGAAAATATACCAATGACGATTAAAAATGAGATAAAAGTATGTCGAGGGCGATGGAAAATGACAGGAAAAACAACTCAAGGCGATGGAAAATATGGAAAACAGTTCAGAACGATAGAAAATGACAAGGAAAACAATTCATGGTGATGGAAAATGACAGGGAAACCAATCAAGATCGGTGGAATATGACAGGGAACCCTTTCCTGAAAGATGGAATATGACAGAAAAACATATTCAGCGTGAATGAAAATAAGAGGAAAAAACGTTCAGGAAGACGGAATATCACAGAAATCCGTCCAAAGCGATGGAAAATGACAAGGAAATCACTTCAGGGCGGTGGAAGAAGACAAGGAAAAATATCCAATTTGATGGAAAATGACAGGGAAACTACACAAGATCAATGGAACACGACAGGGAAACCTGTCCAAAACGACTGAAAATAGTTATGGAATATGAGACAGAAATCTGTCCAGAGGTACGATCGAAAATAGAGGAAAACCTGACCAGAACGATGGAATATGACAAGGAAACCTGACCAGAGCGATGGATTATGACAGGGAAACCTGACCAGAAGGATGGAATATGACAGGGAAAACCGTAAAGAACAATGGAATATGACAGGGAAATCTGAGTAGAACGATGGAACATGAGGGAGAAAGCCGTCCAGAACGATGGAATATGAGAGGGAAAGCCGTCCAGAAAAATGGAAAATGACAGAAAAGCATATCTAGGGCGACAGAAAATGCCACTGAAATATAAGGGAAAACAGTTGAGGGTGATGATAAATGACAGGGAAACTAATCAGATCATGGAATATGACAGGGAAACTAGTCCAGAACGACGGAAATGGTAAAAAGGTGTCCAGGGAGATAGAAAATGACGGGGGAAAACCACTCAGATCGATAGAAAATGACAGGGAAAGCCGCGTAGGTCGATGAAAAATGGCAGGGAAAAAAGTTCATGATGCTGAAGCCCCTCTGAGGGGATTTAAAATGAGACGAAAATTCGTAATTATCATGGAAAATGACAGGTAAAAATGACAGGTAAAACCGTCAAGGACGATTAAAAATGACACTGATACACGTCCAGGATCATGTAATATAACAGGGAAACTCGTCCAGGGCAATGGAATATGAGAGGGAAGCATATCCAGGTCACTGGTCAAAGAAACGGAAACCCTTCAATTGACATGGAATTTAACCATTGAAACCACTCCAGATAGATGGAACATGACACTAAAACCGTCCAGAGCGATGGAAAATGAGAGGGAAAACAATTGACACCTGTCCAGAATGATAGAAAAAGAAAAAAGAAAACAATCAGATCGATGGAATATGAGAGGGAAACTAGTATGGATAGATGAAAAATGACAGAAAAATATGTCCATGACGATTGAAAATGAGAGGGAAAACCATTCAGAAAAATGTAATATGACAGGGAAACCTGATCCAAGTGCGATGGAAAATGAGAGGGAAACAATTATAGATCAGTGAAACATGACATTGAAACCCGTGCAGAACGACTGAAAATGACTGAAAAACATCCCGGCCTATTGAATATGACAGAAAAACATGTGCAGTGCGAGGAGAAAATGACAAGGAGGAAAAAGTTCAGGTGACGAAAAACTACGGAAATGACAGGGATAACCGGCCATGAAGATGGGAAAACTACAGGGAAAACGGTTCGGTTGGAAGGAAAATGACAGAGATACCAGCCTAGAGCGATGGAATATGACATGAAAATCTGTCTAGCGCTACTGAAAACGACAGGAAAAAACTGTCCCTGGCGGTGAAACATGAGAGAAAACAGTTCTTGACTATGGAATATAACAGGAATCCGTCCATAGCAAAGGAAAACCGTTCATGACAATGAAATATGACAGGAAAACTAACAAGGGCGATGGAAAAAAACGTGGAAAACACTTCAAGGCGATGGAAAATACCTTGGAAAAATCATTTATTGCGATGGAAAATTACGGAGAAACCATTGAAGATAAATCGAATATGACAAAGAAACCCGTCCAGAACGATTGAAAATGACAGAAAACATTTCCAGAGCGATTGAATATGACAGCGGAAAAGTACAGGGTGATGGAATATGACAAGGAAAACCCCTACAGAACGATGGAAAATGACAGGGGAAACCGGCCATAGCGATGGAAAATTACAGGGAAAACAGTTCATTGCGATGGAAAATAACAGGGATACCAGTCCAGGGAGATGGACTATGACAGGGAAACCTGTCCAGGGCTACGGAAAACGACGGGATAAAACTGTCCCTGGCGGTGAAACATGACAGTAATACCCATCCAGAAGGATGGAATATGACAGACTAACGCGTACAGGACTATGGAATATGACATGAAAATCCGTCCAGAACAATGGAATATGACCGGTTAAATTGTCCACGGCGGTAGAATATGACAAGGAAACACGTACACGACAAAGGAAAATGGCGGGAAAGCCCGTCCAGCAAGCTTGAATATGCATGTGAAACCCTTCAAGTACGATGGAATGTGACACTGAAACCAGTCCATGGTGATGGAATATGACAGGAAAACCGGTCGAGAACGATGTAATATGAGAGGGAAACCTGACCTGAACAATGGAATATGACAGGGAAAAACCGTCCAGAAAGATGGAATGTGACAGGTAAATCCAGCAGAAATGATTTAATATGACAGGGAAACCTGACCAGAATGATGGAATATGAGACAGAAACCTGACCAGAACGATGGAATATGAGAAAATCGTCCAGAACGATGGAATATGACTTTGAAAACCCTCCAGAACGATGGACTATGACAGGGAAAACCGTCCAGAATGATGGAATATGAAAGGCAAAGCCGTCCAGAATAATGGAAAATGACAGAAGAACATGCCCAGAGCAATGAAATATGACGGGGAAAACAGTTTAGAGCGATCGAAAATGACCAGGAAAACAGTTCAAGGCAATGGAAAATTACATGGAAAACCGTCCATTGCGAAAGAAAAACGGTTCAGGGTGATAAATGACAAAGAAATCAATCTGATAGATGGAAAATGACAGAGAACCCCGTCTAGAGAGATGGAAAACGACAAAAAAAATGTCTAGGGTCATAGAAAATGACGGGAAAAAACCGCCCATGCCGATGGAAAATCACAGGGAAAACCGCCAAGGTCAAGGAAAAATGTCACAGATCAGTGCGATGCAAAATGACGGAAAACAGTAAAGGGCGATGGAAAATGGCAGGGAAAACCGTCCAGTGAGATGGAAAACGAGAGAAGAAAATAGGGAATGACAGGAAAACAATCCTGTTCTGTCCTTGTGTTCTTGTCCTGTCCTGTTCCGGTCCTGTCCTGTTCTTGTTCCTGTCCCTGCAGTGTGTCTCATTTCTTTATTTCTTAATCTCCAGCTGTTAATTATTTTAAATTCTTCGAGTTTCTGCTTTAGTAGAATAATTTGTGGGATTTTAAATGATCCCAACAGTGAAAGTCGAATAGTGTAAGTTCAATAGTGTAAGTCGACAGTGTAAGTCCAGAGAGCGTAAGCCCAACAGTGTAAGTCCAACAATGTAAGTCCAACAGTGTACGTCCAACAGTTTAAGTCCAATAGTGTTGTGGAATGAATTGATATGATGCTGACTGAAATTTTTTGTACCGTCTATTCACAAAAAACAGAAATAATAATAATAATAATAATAATAATAATAATAATAATAATAATAATAATAATAATAATAATAATAATAATAATAATAAGAAGAAGAAGAAGAAGAAGAAGAAGAAGAAGAAGAAGAAGAAGAAGAAGAAGAAGAAAGGTAGTGAGGTTGAAGTTCAATGAAGATAGTGAAAATAGAAGAAACATGATGAAGCAGCAACAACACTGAAGGTTTGTAAACAACAACTGTCCTGTATTTCCCAATATATTTCTACTTGAACTTCACCTCACATCATCACACTTGAAGTTCACACTTGTAGTTCACACTTGTAGTTTACCTTAACCCATCACCTGTAGTTCACACTTGTAGTTTACCTTATACCATCAGTTGAAGTTCACACTTGTAGTTTACCTTAAACCATCACCTGAAGTTCACACTTGTAGTTTACCTTAAACCATTACCTAAAGTTCACACTTAAGGTACACCTTCAGTTAACCTTTCACCTGTTATGCACTTTAGGGAAACACCTTTTACCTGTTATGCACTTTAGGGAAACACCTTTGACCTGTTATGCACTTTAGGGAAACACCTTTCACCTGTTATGCACTCTAGGAGAACACCTTTCACCTGTTATGCACTTTAGGGAAACACCTTTCACCTGTTATGCACTTTAGGGAAACACCTTTCACCTGTTATGCACTTTAGGGAAACACCTTTCACCTGTTATGCACTTTAGGGAAACACCTTTCACCTGTTATGCACTTTAGGGAAACACCTTTCACCTGTTATGCACTTTAGGGAAACACCTTTGACCTGTTATGCACTTTAGGGAAACACCTTTGACCTGTTATGCACTTTAGGGAAACACCTTTCACCTGTTATGCACTTTAGGGAAACACCTTTCACCTGTTATGCACTTTAGGGAAACACCTTTGACCTGTTATGCACTTTAGGGAAACACCTTTGACCTGTTATGCACTTTAGGGAAACACCTTTGACCTGTTATGCACTTTAGGGAAACACCTTTCACCTGTTATGCACTTTAGGGAAACACCTTTGACCTGCAGTTGTCATTTACATTCCAGCTGTTGTCACCTTTCCATCTTAAGCAATAAAGAACGAGGCCGCATTACAGGTCGTTCCTCAGACTGTCTTAAAAGAAAACTTGTTATTTAAATGGATTACAGAAAGTGAATTTGACTTAGTTTCTGCACCTGAACTGTCCTTGTATGTTGCTCGGCTAATCTTATATTTCTCTGTACTGGTCACTAGTACTCTCCATGTTGGTGCTAGCAGGGAGAGAAGCACTGGTCACTAGTACACTCCACGTTGGTACCAGCAGGGAGGGAAGTACTGGTCACTAGTACCCTCCACGTTGGTGCTAGCAGAGTGAGAAGCACTGGTCACTAGTACACTCCACGTTGGTACCAGCAGGGAGGGAAGTACTGGTCACTAGTACCCTCCACGTTGGTGCTAGCAGAGTGAGAAGCACTGGTCACTAGTATCGTCCACGTTGGTACCAGCAGGGAGGGAAGTACTGGTCACTAGTACCCTCCACGTTGGTGCTAGCAGAGTGAGAAGCACTGGTCACTAGTACACTCCACGTTGGTACCAGCAGGGAGGGAAGTACTGGTCACTAGTACCCTCCACGTTGGTGCTAGCAGAGTGAGAAGCACTGGTCACTAGTATCGTCCACGTTGGTACCAGCAGGGAGGGAAGTACTGGTCACTAGTACCCTCCACGTTGGTGCTAGCAGAGTGAGAAGCACTGGTCACTAGTACACTCCACGTTGGTACCAGCAGGGAGGGAAGTACTGGTCACTAGTATCGTCCACGTTGGTACCAGCAGGGAGGGAAGTACTGGTCACTAGTATCGTCCACGTTGGTACCAGCAGGGAGGGAAGTACTGGTCACTAGTACCCTCCACGTTGGTACCAGCAGGGAGGGAAGTACTGGTCACTAGTATCGTCCACGTTGGTACCAGCAGGGAGGGAAGTACTGGTCACTAGTACCCTCCACGTTGGTACCAGCAGGGAGGGAAGTACTGGTCACTAGTATCGTCCACGTTGGTACCAGCAGGGAGGGAAGTACTGGTCACTAGTACCCTCCACGTTGGTGCTAGCAGAGTGAGAAGCACTGGTCACTAGTATCGTCCACGTTGGTACCAGCAGGGAGGGAAGTACTGGTCACTAGTACCCTCCACGTTGGTGCTAGCAGAGTGAGAAGCACTGGTCACTAGTATCGTCCACGTTGGTACCAGCAGGGAGGGAAGTACTGGTCACTAGTACCGTCACGGTGGGTGCCAACAGAGCCAGAAGCCAGGCCTCTAATAAAAGCCATAAGTTTGTCAACACTACCATTAAGCTATATAGTAAAACCCAATCACTGAACATTACGGCTCTGTGGTGCAGCGGTTAGCACGGCTGCCTCTAAAGCAGCAGACTCGGGTTCGACTCCCGGCAGAGTCTTGGATTTTTTTTATAGTGACTTAATTTTACCGTCTGAAGTGAAACCTTTAACACATTCCACTTAGATAATTATTTTTTGCTGAAATGTGTTAAACAGGTAAGTGTTACAGTGCCTGGGAAGTGGCAGACACTTATTCCTTCACCAGCATGAGAGACGCTCCATTAAAGAAAAATTTGTATTATGAGTATATTGTAATATACTTCTGTTTATTATTGTGTTTATGTTTGTTTACTGCTAGAACTCGGTCTGAGGAAGAGGATAACTGGCATTTGTCCAACTCTGTTACCTCAAGTTTATGCTAGAGTTGTGTTTTGTTTGTCTCTGAATGTTTGTAACTACACACTGTGTTGTGTAGACTGATTACCTCATTCTCCTCTTGTTCCTCAAGATTCTCCTTTGTATGGACTGATGAAGTCACTGTGTGGCGAACCGCTTCCACAATAAAGATACCCAAGTGTTGCACATGTGTCTAATTTATCAACTTGTCGGTTCTCTGAACCATTCAACTACACTAGTGAGTTGTACACCATGGAATTTGTACTAGTGAGTTGTACACCATTGTACTTGTTCTAGTGAGTTGTCCACCATAGTACTTGTACTAGCGAGTTGTACATCATGAAACTTCTTCTAGTAAGTTGTTCACCATGGTACTTGCACTAGTGAGATGTACATCATGGTACTTGTACTGGTGAGCTGTACACCATGGTAATTGTTCTAGTGAGTTGTACAATATGGTGAGCTATACACCATGGTACCTGTTTTAGTGAGTTGTACACCATGGTGAGCTGTACACCATGGTACTTGTTCTAATGAGTTGTACACAACGGTGAGCCGTACACTATGGTACTTGTTCTAGTGAGTTGTACACCACTGAGCTGTACACCATGGTACTTGTTCTAGTGAGTTGTACACCATTGTGAGCCGTACACTATGGTACTCATTCTAGTGAGTTGTACACCACTGAGCTGTACACCATGGTACTTGTTCTACTGAGTTGTACACCATTGTGAGCCGTACACTATGGTACTTATTCTAGTGAGTTGTACACCACTGAGCTGTACACTATGGTACTTGTTCTAGTGATTTGTACACCATTGTGAGCTGTACACCATGGTACTTGTACTAGTGAGTTGTACACCATGGTGAGCTGTACACCATGGTACTTGTACTAGTGAGTTGTACACCATGGTGAGCTGTACACCATGGTACTTGTACTAGTGAGTTGTACACCATGGTGAGCTGTACACCATGGTACTTGTACTAGTGAGTTGTACACTATGGTACTTGTTCTAGTGAGTTGTACACCACTGTGAGCTGTACACCATGGTACTTGTTCTAGTGAGTTGTACACCACTGTGAGCTGTACACCATGGTACTTGTTCTAGTGAGTTGTACACTATGGTACTTGTTCTAGTGAGTTGTACACCACTGTGAGCTGTACACCATGGTACTTGTTCTAGTGAGTTGTACACTATGGTACTTGTTCTAGTGAGTTGTACACCATGGTACTTGTACTAGTGAGTTGTATACCATGGTACTTGTACTAGTGGGAGGTACGTGGTGTGATGCAGGTGTTATATGCACCATCCCGTGTTGTCTTGAAGACACTGTTAGCGACTTAATACACTTATGTTCAGTTATTGTTTCAGTTATAGTGCATATTATTATGTTATTATTTATTCCCATACAGACTGTAAACTTATTTGAGCAAAATATCTTTATTCAGACGTATATTATACTTCCTATTTTACCAAATTATTAAACGAGTGAACAGAAGTGAAATTATTAGTTTAAGCTCTCAGGTGTTTGTCTACAACAACCACTGATTTGAGGAATTAAACATATGTGCACATGTGTCTAACTGCTCATCTTGTGGGTATTGTACACCATTTATGTACAAGCACAGATGTGGAAGCACACACAAGCAAGTCTCATCTATTGTCTACCCAGCAGGACGCCAGTGTATCATCAACCCCCCTCACCGCCGCCACCCAAGGAACAACAACAACAACAACAAACATGGCTGACTCCCCCTCCAACTCCACTCCCTTCAAAGGATTCACCCATGATAACTCAGGTATGATTATTCCTGACAATATCAAGGACTACATCGTTGCTCTAGAAAATGAAATCAAAGATATCAAAGCAACACTCGAGCGACGAGAATCCAAGATAACCAACCTCGAGAATAAGATCCAAAACCTTGAAGAGAAGATTACATCGGGAAGTGTTGACACAGAAAATACTCTAAAAGCAGCTATAGCCAGTCACACTGAGCAAATAACAACAATAAATATGAAGGTTGAAGAAGCAATCAAGGACTGGAATCAGAACATGCACACTCGACTAAATGAATACCTTGATTTCCAAGACGACAAAACTGAACAAGATAAGTTGTCTGATGCAGTAATAATAAACAGTCCACACATTCCTAGTGACATAACACAAGCACAGTGCAAAGAAACTGCTATCAGGATAATACAGAACCACGTACAAGTCATCGTGCAAAACAATGAAATCAAAGAAACACGTTTGCTAGGAAAACCAGGAAGTAAACACAGTATAATGATCCGACTTCATTCATACGATAAAAGAAAGGACCTAATTAAATCAGCAATTACAATGAAAAATGGAGTGTACATAAATGAATGTCTAACAAAAAAACGTCAAAACCTTCTGTTCAGGCTGAGAAAACTTAAACAGGAAAACAAAATACATCAGTGTTTCACGCGAGATGGGAAAATACTAGTAAGGAAAACATCAACAGGACAACAATATACTATCTCAAATGAACACGATTTCTCTACCTTCCTTAGAAAAGCTGACATTTCTGTAACAGATTAGATAAGTGCCCTTAATACATATATACGTGTGGTGCATATAGTGTACGTTACTATTATATTGTACATTATTATTTTTATTATTTTTCATCACTAGCTAATGAAATACCTCCAATACTCTATACTTCTTTCTTACTGCTATTAATTGCTCATAATTTTAAATTACAAGTCAAATCTTACTCCAAATTAATAATATTCATTATTCTTACCTGTCCATTTAATTTTGTTTATCACTACTTGTTTTTTTAGTCACTTTTCATTGTGTATGCAATTAGTGTATATTCCAATTACTTTTTTGCAAGTACCAAAACTATCTTTTGCTAGCTAGTACCAACTACCTCATTTTTTTTACTTTTATTGTGCAATAAACTGCTCAATTTATTTAATATTACAAATCAGATCTTACTCCTAAACCAATATTATTTCATAGTGACCACCTGTCCATTTAACTTTGTTTACCATTACTTAATTTTAGTCCCTTATATATTTTCTCCTTTATTTTAGCTTTATATAACTACCCTAGTTTATACATTCACAATTGTTAAAATAATCAAGGTGCTATTCTCAGGTGCTAAAGTAGAATAAGTTCACAATTTTGCCATTATATTCCGAAGCTCATTTATTTGATTACCACTTTATTGTTCACCACAACTTACATTAGTCCCTTTTATATTATTATTTTATACTATAATTCTAACTTTAAAGAATTACCTTTATAGTACTACCTACTAATCATATTCCCAAGCTCCATTATTTGATTATCACTTTATTTGTATTAGTCCCTTTTATATTGTCTCCTTTATTTTATCTTAAAAAAAAAAAAAAAAAAAAAAACTACCTTAGCTCATTATTTTACATTTGTTAAATAATTCAGGTGCTATTTTTTAGCTTAAGACTATTTACTTTGTTTTATACTTAATTCTAACTATAGATTCACTACAAATCTTATGATTACAAGCATTGATCCTGATACCAACCTCTTATTTAATGACTTAAATGAATCAAACAGTTACTGTAATTACTACACTGCAGAACAATCAAAGGCACTTCTCAGTGCCAACAACAACATAACTATCTTTAACTACAATATCAGATCTTTAAGCAAGCATTACGATGACCTCATAGCATTACTAAATTCCTTACATGCCAATATGTCCATCATTACACTAACTGAAACCTGGCTAAAGCCTGATAGTACAGATGTCTATGCCATTCCTGGTTACACAGCCATACACAACTGTAGGCCAGACCAACAAGGGGGTGGCACAGCCATATACTACTCAGACCAACTAGAATGTATCACTAATACTTGCACAAGGGATGAACATGGGGAATATATAATAGCCAAATTCAAATCCAAATACCTACAAAAACCTCTCACATTGATAAACATTTACAGAGTTCCACAGTCAAACATTAGCCAATTTAGTCAAAACCTAGGAAGTATGATAACTGATGCACGCATGAACAAAGATCACTTACTACTCTCAGGTGACTTCAATATAAATCTCCTGCAAGACCAGGACCCACACGTTACTGAATTCACAAACACAATGAGTAACTGTATGTTGCTACCAACAGTAACAAAACCTACAAGAGTTACAGAGACTAGTGTTTCCCTACTTGACCACATCTGGACCAACACCATATCCCCTTTAAAATCAGGCATAATTACAGATAATACCACAGACCACTACCCTACTTTTCTCATAACAACTCTTGGTAAATTACCCCAAGACACTACTAAAGTCACCTTCAGACTTCACAATGAGGCAGCCATTAATAACTTCACAACAGCAGTAGCAAACATTGATTGGCACACTGAGCTAGAAATCTATACAGATATTGACGAATGTATTAATAATTTTCTAAAAAAGACCCAATACCTCTATAACAAGCACTGCCCTAAAAAAACTAAACAGATGACAGCTAAGAGACTGAACAGTCCCTGGTTAACACCCAGCATTCTCAAATCCATAAATACAAAACACCAATATGAAAAACAGTACAGAATGGGTCACATAACCAGAGACCAAACAAAACGTTACTCGTCAATCCTAACCAGCCTGATAAGAAGGGCAAAAAAATTGTATTATGAGAACAGATTATCCAACTTACGAGGTGATATAAAAAAGACCTGGAAAACCCTATCAGAAATTCTAGGAACAAAAAAGATATCATGAAATAGCGAAATAAAATTAGCAAAATCAGATGAACCCCAACTCCCACCAACAGAAACAGCAAACAGACTCAATGACTTCTTCTCCACTATAGGACAAAACCTTGCCAATAAAATCCCAAGCTCAGATACCCCACCAAATGACTACCTCACTGGCAACTACCCGAACACACTGTTCCTAGCTCCGACTAACCCATACGAAGTCTCCCTTATTATCAACACGCTAAAAAACAAGGCAGGAGATTTAAATACCTTACCACCCTTTATATACAAAAAAGTGTCACAAGTGCTATCACCAATCATTGCAACACTCTTTAACAAATCCATTGAATCCTCCACCTTCCCTACAGTACTCAAAATAGCAAGGGTCACCCCGATCCACAAAGGAGGAGACCAAACAGAGTTGAATAACTATAGGCCAATATCCAACTTACACCCTCTCTCAAAAATCTTCGAAAAATTAATTCATAAACGAATCTACTCCTACCTTATCTCCCAAAACATACTCAACCCCTGCCAATTTGGATTCAGGCCAAATAAAAATACTAATGATGCTATTATACACATGCTAGAACATATATACACTGCAATAGAGAAAAAAGAAGTCCCACTGGGGATCTTCATTGACTTACGTAAAGCTTTTGATACAGTTAACCATGACTTGCTCCACGTAAAATTGTCACACTATGGTATAAGAGGGCACTCCCTCAACTACCTCAAGTCATACCTCAGCAACAGAAGCCAATATGTGTATGCAAATGGGGCAAACTCTTCTGCACAACCAATTACAGTTGGTGTCCCACAGGGAAGTGTCCTTGGCCCTCTTCTCTTTCTCCTATACATAAATGACCTACCAAATGCTTCGCAATTACTCAAACCCACACTATTTGCAGATGACACTACATACGTCTTCTCCCACCCGAGCCCAGTCACGCTAGCCAATACTGTAAATACCGAATTACAGAAAATATCTACCTGGATGAGGACTAACAAACTTACACTAAACATTGACAAAACCTACTTCATTCAGTTTGGTAACAGAGCTACAGATGTCCCTCTTAACATAATGATAAACGGATCACCTATCACAAAGCTAACAGAGGGAAAATTCTTAGGAATCCACCTTGATAATAGACTCAAATTTCATACACATATACAACAAATTTCTAAGAAAATTTCCAAGACTGTAGGCATACTATCGAAGATACGGTACTATGCTCCACAGTCAGCCCTCCTGGCCCTATATCACTCTCTTATTTACCCCTATCTCACCTATGGAATTTGTGCATGGGGCTCAACAACAAGTAACCATCTCAGACCACTAATTACCCAACAAAAGGCTGCAGTTAGAATGATAACAAATTCTCACTATAGGCAGCACACTCCACCAATATTCAATACACTAAACCTACTCACCATACAAAACATTCATACTTATTACTGCACCTACTACATACATAGAACACTTAACTCTGATATTAACCCTCCCCTCAAACATCTCCTTGCCAACCTCAACAGAACACATGACCATAACACAAGGCACAGATCACTCTTTGATGTTCCTCGTGTCCATCTCACACTATGCAAAAACTCAATGCACATAAAAGGCCCTAAAATCTGGAACTCATTACCTGTAAATATAAAAGAAACACTACCTGTTTATAAATTCAAGTCTCTTCTCAAAGATCACTTACTCACCCAAAACCAAATAAATACTGAATAAGTGAACCTTATAAATTGTATATCTTAAATGTTTCTCACAATTATATCACATAAATGTTAAACCTAAAACCCAATCTAACTTTATTATTTTTAAATACACTACCTAACAGAATACTCCATTCTACTGAATGTACAACAATGCATACAACCATATGACCTGTCTTTGTAATACTCACTTGTGCTTTATAGTAATCTGTTTACATTAAAGTTTTATCACTGATGTCATCATTGCTTAGTTCATCTTAAGTTAATTTTAAGCCAGCCCGTAATGCTATGCATAGTATAAGTGGCTTTGGCATGCTGCTCTTATCTGTATTTTTTGTACCTCTGTATGTGTGCTCAAATTTTTAAATAAATAAATAAATAAATAAATAAATAAATTTACATTATTTGTAATTAACTTGGGTAATTATATCAGATTCAAAAAATAGACATCAATACAATCATACATTTATACATAATAATCTGAAATGCCTGAATATAATTCATGTACTAAATATAAAACGTTTTCAGTTATTAGAATACATGATATTTTGTATTAGTTTTATTTCTTAATTATATTTAACAATGTTTTAAATACAACTTAGTTTAACAGAGTAAACTTAATTTTCTTTGCTTATTATATTATATGTATTTCGAATAAGTTTATAAGGATTAATTACATTTCATAAAAGTTTACATTCTATTATTTATTTTTTGTGTTGCTTCATAATCAGTGTTACATATCAGAGTAGTTGTTCTACTTACAACTTCCTCCTGGAGCTTCTTACACATCCTCCTGGAACTACTTACAACTTCCGCCTGGAACTACTTACAACTTCCGCCTGGAACTACTTACAACTTCCTCCTGGAGCTTCTTACACATCCTCCTGGAACTACTTACAACTTCCGCCTGGAACTACTTACAACTTCCTCCTGGAGCTTCTTACACATCCTCCTGGAACTACTTACAACTTCCGCCTGGAACTACTTACAACTTCCTCCTGAAACTACTTACAACTTCCGCCTGGAACTACTTACAACTTCCGCCTGGAACTACTTACAACTTCCTCCTGGAGCTTCTTACACATCCTCCTGGAACTACTTACAACTTCCGCCTGGAACTACTTACGACTTCCTCCTGGAGCTTCTTACAACATCCTCCTGGAGCTTCTTACAACATCCTCCTGGAACTACTTACAACATCCTCCTGGAACTACTTACAACATCCTCCTGGAACTACTTACAACTTCCGCCTGGATCTACTTACAACTTCCTCCTGGAGCGTCTTACAACATCCTCCTGGAACTACTTACAACTTCCGCCTGGAACTACTTACGACTTCCTCCTGGAGCTTCTTACAACATCCTCCTGGAACTACTTACAACTTCCGCCTGGAACTACTTACAACTTCCTCCTGGAGCTTCTTACACATCCTCCTGGAACTACTTACAACTTCCTCCTGGAGCTTCTTACACATCCTCCTGGAACTACTTACAACTTCCGCCTGGAACTACTTACAACTTCCTCCTGGAGCTTCTTACACATCCTCCTGGAACTACTTACAACTTCCTCCTGGAGCTTCTTACACATCCTCCTGGAACTACTTACAACTTCCTCCTGGAGCTTCTTACACATCCTCCTGGAACTACTTACAACTTCCGCCTGGAACTACTTACAACTTCCTCCTGGAGCTTCTTACACATCCTCCTGGAACTACTTACAACTTATTCCTGGAGCTTCTTACACATCCTCCTGGAACTACTTACAACTTCCGCCTGGAACTACTTACAACTTCCTCCTGGTGCTTCTTACACATCCTCCTGGAACTACTTACAACTTCCGCCTGGAACTACTTACAACTTCCTCCTGGAGCTTCTTACACATCCTCCTGGAACTACTTACAACTTCCTCCTGGAGCTTCTTACACATCCTCCTGGAACTACTTACAACTTCCGCCTGGAACTACTTACAACTTCCTCCTGGAGCTTCTTACACATCCTCCTGGAACTACTTACAACTTCCTCCTGGAGCTTCTTACACATCCTCCTGGAACTACTTACAACTTCCTCCTGGAGATTCTTACACATCCTCCTGGAACTACTTACAACTTCCGCCTGGAACTACTTACAACTTCCTCCTGGAGCTTCTTACACATCCTCCTGGAACTACTCACAACTTCCGCCTGGATCTACTTACAACTTCCTCCTGGAGCTTCTTACACATCCTCCTGGAACTACTTACAACTTCCGCCTGGATCTACTTACAACTTCCTCCTGGAGCTACTGACAACTTCCGCCTGGAGCTACTTACAACTTCCTCCTGGAGCTACTTACAACTTCCTCCTGGAGCTACTTACAATTTCTTTCTGGAGCTACTTACAACTTCCTCCTGGAGTTACTTACAATTTCTTCTTGGAGATACTTACAACTTCCTCCGGGAGCTACTTACAACTTCCTCCTGGAGCTACTTGCAACTTCCTCCTGGAGCTACTTACAACTTCCTCCTGGAGCTACTTACAACTTCCTCCTGGAGCTACTGACAACTTCCTCCTGGAGCTACTGACAACTTCCTCCTGGAGCTACTGACAACTTCCTCCTGGAGCTACTGACAACTTCCTCCTGGAGCTACTTACAACTTCCTCCTGAAGTTACATACAACTTCCTCCTGGAGGTACTTACAACGTCCTCCTGGAGCTACTTACAACTTCTTCCTGGAGCTACTTGCCACTTACTCCTGGAGCTACTTGCAACTTCCTCCTGGAGCTACTTACAACTTCCTCCTGGAGCTACTTGCCACTTCGTCCTGGAGCTACTTGCCACTTCCTCCTGGAGCTACTTACAACTTCCTCCTGGAGCTACTTGCCACTTCCTCCTGGAGGTACTTGCCACTTCCTCCTGGAGCTACTTACAACTTCCTCCTGTAGGTACTTACAACTTCCTCCTGGAGCTACTTACAACTTCCTCCTGGAGCTACTTGCCACTTCCTCCTGGAGCTACTTGCCACTTCCTCCTGGAGCTACTTACAACTTCCTCCTGGAGCTACTTGCCACTTCCTCCTGGAGCTACTTGCCACTTCGTCCTGGAGCTACTTGCCACTTCCTCCTGGAGCTACTTACAACTTCCTCCTGGAGCTACTGACAACTTCCTCCTGGAGCTACTGACAACTTCCTCCTGAAGCTGCTGACAACTTCCTCCTGCAGCTACTTACAACTTCCTCCTGGAGCTACTGACAACTTCCTCCTGGAGCTACTGACAACTTCCTCCTGGAGCAACTGACAACTTCCTCCTGGAGCTACTGACAACTTCCTCCTGGAGCTACTGACAACTTCCTCCTGGAGCTACTTGCAACTTCCTCCTGGAGCTACTTACAACTTCCTCCTGGAGCTACTTACAACTTCCTCCTGGAGCTACTGACAACTTCCTCCTGGAGCTACTGACAACTTCCTCCTGCAGCTACTTACAACTTCCTCCTGGAGCTACTTACAACTTCCTCCTGGAGCTACTTACAACTTCCTCCTGGAGCTACTGACAACTTCCTCCTGGAGCAACTGACAACTTCCTCCTGGAGCTACTTACATCTTCCTCCTGGAGCTACTGACAACTTTCTCCTGGAGCTACTTACAACTTCCTCCTGCAGCTACTGACAACTTCCTCCTGCAGCTACTGACAACTTCCTCCTGGAGCTACTGACAACTTCCTCCTGGAGCTACTGACAACTTCCTCCTGGAGCTACTTACAACTTCCTCCTGGAGCTACTGACAACTTCCTCCTGGAGCTACTGACAACTTCTTCCTGGAGGTACTTACAACTTCCTCCTGGAGCTACTGACAACTTCCTCCTGGAGCTACTTGCAACTTCCTCCTGGAGCTACTTGCAACTTCCTCCTGGAGCTACTTACAACTTCCTCCTGGAGCTACTTACAACTTCCTCCTGGAGCTACTTACAACTTCCTCCTGTAGCTTCTTGCAACTTCCTCCTGGAACTACTTACAACTTCCTCCGGGAGCTACTTACAACTTCCTCCTGGAGCTACTGACAACTTCCTCCTGGAGCTACTTACAACTTCCTCCTGGAGCTACTGACAACTTCCTCCTGGAGCTACTGACAACTTCCTCCTGGAGCTACTTACAACTTCCTCCTGGAGCTACTGACAACTTCCTCCTGGAGCTACTGACAACTTCCTCCTGGAGCTACTTACAACTTCCTCCTGGAGCTACTGACAACTTCCTCCTGGAGCTACTGACAACTTCCTCCTGGAGCTACTTGCAACTTCCTCCTGGAGCTACTTGCAACTTCCTCCTGGAGCTACTTACAACTTCCTCCTGGAGCTACTGACAACTTCCTCCTGGAGCTACTGACAACTTCCTCCTGGAGCTACTTGCAACTTCCTCCTGGAGCTACTTGCAACTTCCTCCTGGAGCTACTTACAACTTCCTCCTGGAGCTACTTACAACTTCCTCCTGGAGCTACTTACAACTTCCTCCTGGAGCTACTGACAACTTCCTCCTGGAGCTACTTACAACTTCCTCCGGGAGCTACTTACAACTTCCTCCTGGAGCTACTGACAGCTTCCTCCTGGAGCTACTGACAACTTCCTCCGGGAACTACTGACAACTTCCTCCTGGAGCTACTGACAACTTCCTCCTGGAGCTACTGACAGCTTCCTCCTGGAGCTACTGACAACTTCCTCCGGGAACTACTGACAACTTCCTCCTGGAGCTACTGACAACTTCCTCCTGGAGCTACTGACAACTTCCTCCTGGAGCTACTGACAACTTCCTCCTGGAGCTACTGACAACATCCTCCGGAAACTACTTACAACTTCCTCCTGGAGTTACTGACAACTTCCTCGGGGAGCTACTTACAACTTCCTCCTGTAGCTTCTTGCAACTTCCTCCTGGAACTACTTACAACTTCCTCCGGGAGCTACTGACAACTTCCTCCTGGAGCTACTGACAACTTCCTCCTGGAGCTACTGACAACTTCCTCCTGGAGCTACTGACAACTTCCTCCTGGAGCTACTGACAACTTCCTCCTGGAGGTACTGACAACTTCCTCCTGGAGCTACTTACAACTTCCTCCTGGAGCTACTGACAACTTCCTCCTGGAGCTACTGACAACTTCCTCCTGGAGCTACTGACAACTTCCTCCTGGAGGTACTGACAACTTCCTCC
Source organism: Cherax quadricarinatus (assembly GCF_038502225.1). Classification (NCBI taxonomy): domain Eukaryota; kingdom Metazoa; phylum Arthropoda; class Malacostraca; order Decapoda; family Parastacidae; genus Cherax; species Cherax quadricarinatus. The sequence continues at coordinate 49,547,492 of NC_091301.1, forward strand.
TGGAGCTACTGACAACTTCCTCCTGGAGGTACTGACAACTTCCTCCTGGAGGTACTGACAACTTCCTCCTGGAGCTACTGACAACTTCCTCCTGGAGCTACTGACAACTTCCTCCTGGAGCTACTGACAACTTCCTCCTGGAGCTACTGACAACTTCCTCCTGGAGCTACTGACAACTTCCTCCTGGAGCTACTGACAACTTCCTCCTGGAGCTACTGACAACTTCCTCCTGGAGCTACTGACAACTTCCTCCTGGAGCTACTGACAACTTCCTCCTGGAGCTACTGACAACTTCCTCCTGGAGCTACTGACAACTTCCTTCTGGAGCTACTGACAACTTCCTTCTGGAGGTACTGACAACTTCCTCCTGGAGCTACTGACAACTTCCTTCTGGAGCTACTGACAACTTCCTCCTGGAGCTACTGACAACTTCCTTCTGGAGGTACTGACAACTTCCTCCTGGAGCTACTGACAACTTCCTTCTGGAGCTACTGACAACTTCCTCCTGGAGGTACTGACAGCTTCCTCATGGAACTCACGCTGCTCCTCAAGTGTTCTCTTTGTATAGAAATATTCGTTGTATCACTGATTCTTTTGCAACTTCATTCTTTTAGGATTATAACGACTGACGAGGTTGATGATAAATCAATATAAAATGTCACAGGTTTTCTACCTAAACTGCTTTGTAGGTTAAATTATATTCATTAATATAAGTTTGAGTGAGATATTAACGAGACGTGTTGGCCAGGCTGTTGCGCAGTCCTCTGAAAAGTACAGTAACATACAGCAGAACTGTACAGCAGTACACAAGTATCACACAAGAACAATACAATGAAATAATGGAAGACTTACTGATAACAATTCGTATAACAGCAGTATTGACGACATTAGGACAGATTTCTACTCACCAGGATGTAACATCCACACCAACAAACACTTTTGTCGAGAGAATGACCCTACCAGTTTGTATATCTTATATTCTTTCCCTAGTTTTTTTTTTTTTTTTTCTTTTTTTGTGTTTATGAATATTTGTTCTCAATATAGTGAAGGTGAGAGAAGTGAAGACATAAAAAATTACAAAGTGAGACAGAGACTAATTGTTTAATAATTCATAAGAGTGCTTGTTTGCTGTATCTAAAAAATACCATGTAACAGCATTCTCCATTCCGATTTTTCAGAATTCTTTTAAAATATATAATATAATTTAAATATAATTTTAGCAGCTGTGTGAGAAAGTACAGATATGTGCATATATGTCAGTAACATAGTGATTGATAACATGTATTGTACGTGTACTGGGGAAATTGTGTTTATAATATTGTATACTGAGACCAGAGGATAAGTGTGTGTGTGTGTGTGTGTGTGTGTGTGTGTGTGTGTGTGTGTGTGTGTGTGTGTGTGTGTGTGTGTGTGTGTGTGTGTGTGTGTGCGCGCGCGCGCTCACCTAGTTGTGGTTGCGGGGGTCGATTCACAGCTCCTGGCCCCGCCTCTTCAACTGGCCGCGACCTAGTCACTCTTCCCGCTCCTTGAACTTTATCATACCTCTTTTTAAAGCTATGTATGGATCCTGCCTCCACTGCATCACTACCCAGACTATTCCACTTCCTGACAAATTTGTGACTGAAGAAATACTTCCTAACATCCCTGTGATTCATCTGAGTCTTTAATTTGCAACAGTGACCCCTTGTTGCTGTGTCTCATCTTTGGAACCCCCTGTCTCTGTCCACCTTGTCTATACCTCTCAGTATTTTATGTCGTTATCATATCCCCGCTATTTCTCCTGTCTTTCAGTGTCGTCAGGTCGATTTCCATTAACCTTTCCTCGTAAGACATACCCCATAGCTCCGGGACTAGTCTCGTTGCAAACCTTTGCACTTTTTCTAGTTTCCTTAAATGCTTGGCTAGGTGAGGGTTTCAAACTGGCGCTGCATATTCCAATATGGGCCTAACGTACACAGTGTACAGGGTCCTGAATGACTCCTTATTTAGAGTGTACTTGTCGGAATGTGTGTATGTGTGTGTACTCACCTAATTGTACTCACCTACTTGTAGTTGCAGGAGTCGAGACTCAGCTCGTGGCCCAGCCTCTTCACTGAACACTACTAGGTCCTCTCTCTCTCCCTGCTCCATGAGATTTATCATTCCTCATGTTAAAGCTATGTATGGTTCCTGCCTCCACTACATCATTCGCCAGACTGTTCAACTTCCTGACCACTCTATGACTATGTGAGTGTGTGTGTGTGTGTGTGTGTGTGTGTGTGTGTGTGTGTGTACTCACCTATTTGTACTCACCTATTTGTGGTTCCAGGGGTCGATTCATAGCTCCTGGCCCCGCCTCTTCGCTGATTGCTACTAGGTCCTCTCTCTCCCTGCCCAATGAGCTTTATCATACCTCGCCTTAAAACTATGTATGGTTCCCGCCTCCCCTACGTCACTTTCTAGGCTATTCCACGGCCTGACTACTCTATGACTGAAGAAATACTTCCTAACATCCCTTTAATTCATCTGAGTCTTCAACTTCCAATTGTGACCTCTTGTGTCTGTGTCCCATCTCTGGAACATCCCGTCTTTGTCCACCTTGTCTATTCTGCACAGTATTTTATATGTCGTTATCATGTCTCCCCTGACCCTTCTGTCCTCCAGTGTCGTCAGGCCGATTTCCCTCAACCTTTCTTCGTAGGACAGTCTACTTAGCTCTGGAACTAATCTTGTTGCAAACCTTTGCACTTTCTCTAATTTCTTGGCGTGCTTGACCAGGTGTGGATTCCAAACTTGCTATAAGCTATAAGCAGCAATCTTACAGGAGGGGACACAGAAATCTGACCGTAGGTCAGCCAGACGCAGCCAAGCTACCGTCCAGTTCGGCCACTAAGGTCTGGCCACTCAATGAAAATTTGGGAGTTTTATTTATATTATACAATTCATCTGCATTAAATATAATTTTTTGTACTTAATTAGCAGTTTAAGTGTGTTTGTGAATGTTTTATTGTGTGTTTATGAGTGCTCGTGTGTTAATGTGTTTGTCCACCTCCACGAGAACTGTAATAAGTGTTGAACTTCATATTTTTATTTGGTTATTTGTCTGTTATATTTGCAAGACTTGCAGTTGCAAGCGCGTGCGCACAATAGTAGTCACTTGTCTGACTTTTTTGGGGGGTTATCCTGCGTTAGTTTTACATATGTTGCTTATTTTCACATTCATCTGCGCATTTCCTCAAAGGAAACCTGTGTATTCACCATCATTCATAAACATATAACGCTCGCGAGCACACACACACATGTACATATGTACGAAACACATCGCCTCTTACACTAGTATGGATGGAAACACACACACACACACACACACACACACACACACACACACACACACACACATACACACATGTACACAAATTTATACTCCTTCACGGTTAAAATTTTTTTGTTTTGGAATTCAGAAAGTTTATATATTTCAATATTCTGATTGAGAATGTTGGTTTTTGTGAAAGGTGTGAAAATTTTCTATTTTGAAACAAAGAACAAAAAAGTACAATACACAAATAACCCGCACATTGGAGAGGGAGCTTACGACGACGTTTCGGTCCGACTTCGACCATTTAGAAAGTCTTACGTTGAGTTCCTCTCCACTAATGTCCCTCTTGATGAAGTACTTAATTTCCTGAGAGAAGGCCCATGAAGGGTTTCTTCATCTCCCTGTACCTATTGATGTCTTTCTTGATATTATCCGCCTCTGTGTGGACTCAAATTCCTTTTCTTTCCAGGGGAAATATTATTCTCAAACATCGGTGTCGCTATGGGCTCTCCTCTCTCTCCTGTTCTTGCTAATCTTTACATGAAATACTTCGAGACTGTTCTTCTTCCTAGTGTTGATGTACGACCTTCACTCTGGCTCCGCTATGTAGATAACATCTTCGTTCTTTGGTCTCATGACTCTAGTCTCATCCAACCATTTCTTGATGCTTTTAATAATCCTGCTTCTTCCATTATGTTTAAAACTGAATAGGAATCTAATTCTTTTCTTCCTTTCCTTGATGTTCATGTCCACCGCTCAGATACAGGTTTTGTTTTTTCCGTGTACCGCAAGCCTATGTACAGTGGCATGTACATCCACTACTTTTCTTATCATGCTTACTCTGTTAAGAAAAGTGTTCTTATTTCTCTCTTTCTCCATGCTCTCCGCATTTGTAATCCTCAGTTCCTTGAATCAGAAATTTCCACTCTTCATAATTCATTTTCTCATCTTTGCTACCCTTTACATTTTATAAACACTGCCTTTTCACGTGCTAACTGGACTTTCTTCTCTCCCCAACTCTCTCTTCCTGGGAACTCTCCTGTCCTCTGCCTTCCCTGTATATCGTCTTTCTAATCACAACAACTCTCTCCGTTCCTTACACATAAAACTTAGTATTCGCCCGACTAACACTCTTCGCAATAATCAAGTTCATACCTCTCCTCTCTTTATTGATGCTCCTGTTCCTCTTGTCCTCTTCAGTACTTTGGAGAAACTGCCGTTCACCTCTGACAGACTCAGAGAGCACAAAAGTAGTATTAGGCTTGCTGACGCCAACAATGATCTTTTCTGTCATGTCAGAGATTAGTCATCCTATTGACTGGATTTGTCTCTGTAGATGCCTTCCTTTCACATTACATTGTAAAATGCTCAAAACTTCGGAACACCCGGACTTAAAATGATTCTTTTTTCTCCTTCTCCCTCTTTCCCTTTCCTCCTTCCACTTTCTTCTTTCGGTTTTCTGTCTTCTGCCTTGGGTGTTTGGTCCTTTATTATTTATATTCCCACTCTCTGTGTTTTGTTCGTATCCTTTGTGGGCCTCTAGCTCCCTTGTGGGCCCCTAGCTCCCTTGTGGGCCCCTAGCTCCCTTGCAGTGCTCTTCTTTCTTAGTCTTTGACTATTATTACTACTACTACTACTACTGCTACCACCACCACCTCCTCCTCCCCTACCTCTGTTTCCTTTTCTCCTTTCTGTTAGTGTGACTTCGTAAATGGTCCAATTAGGACCGAAACGTCGTCCTAAGCGCCCCTCCCATACGTGCGGGTTGTGTATAGTGTGAGGCACTTCTGGGTAAGGTAAAAAAAAGACACATCTATGAATTATCTTATGGAAGATAAAGTTTAGCTAGAAATCATTATTAAACAATTTAACAAGTTTCTCCCTATTCTCATATTTCACTTACCTATCCTCTTTAATGTTATAAGAAAACGTACACACACACACACACACACACACACACACACACACACACTATGAATGTTATGGGATGAAAATAAAAACTAGAAACTGGTGTTAATCAATCCATTCATAAAAACAATTAAGGTGGTCAGTACGTCTCTGTCTTACTAACACTCTACTTTATGATGTCATTTACTGTGATTTGTGAATGTTAGTGAATATTATAAAAATAATGTGTTGTAATTTACTTCATTGTTGAAATGTTAGCAAGTGTTGTACCGTTTGTGTGGCAATCAATGTTATTTCTTTTTTCTTAATGTTTATATTACAAATACTGCTTAACGTTAATGTTTAGGACGTGTTTACGTCGCAATTGAACATTGTGTTGTTCATAACAATATAAGGATGACCTGGTATGGGATATAAGGATGACCTGGTATGGGATATAAGAATGACCTGGTATGGGATATAATGACCTGGTATAGGATATAAGGATTATCTGGTATGGGATATAAGGATGATCTGGTATGGGATATAAGGATGATCTGGTATGGGATATAAGGATGACCTGGTATGGGATATAAGGATGACCTGGTATGGGATATAAGGATGACCTGGTATGGGATATAAGGAAGACCTGGTATGGGATATAAGGATGACCTGGTGTGGAATATAATGATGACCTGGTATGCAATATAAGGATGATCTGGTATTGGAAATAAGACACAATGGAACATAAGAAGAACTTACGCAACACACCTGAGCTGACCAACACATTTCGTCACGATACTGTTTTTTCAGCATAATTTAATCTCTTGTAAGTACACTGTGACCAAGAAAGAAACAAGCAGTTTATCAAGTATCCATTACTATAAACCACCATTAACTCTCAAAATTTCAGCTCATGTTTAACCATCCATCTCCACAGCTCATAAACCATTCATCTCTGTAACTCATCAACCATCTTTTACCACATCTCACTATAAAACATCCACAACATTTGCTCACTATAAATAGTTCATTACTACAATTCACCATCAAACATTCATTACCTCAACTTGTCGGATATCCATAATCCCAACACACTAGTAACCATCAGTAACCACAACTATCAGTCATCTATCACATCAGATCACCTCAACTCACTGTAAACCATCCATCACCTCAACTCACTGTAAACCATCCATCACCTCAACTCACTGTAAACCATCCATCACCAACTCACTGTAAACCATCCATCACCTCAACTCGCCCCAACCATTCACCACCAAAACTCACTACCAACCCTCCACATTATGCGAAGGACTCACATGGGTCTAAACAGGTGTGAACAATATTTAGTGCTTAATGTGAATGTTCAATGAGTGTTCTATTCCAGATCTGTTTCTAATCAACATATTCATTAAATATGCTGACCCACTTCATTGCGTTCAGTACACGTTCTTCACCAGATCTACATTGTATGTGTATATAAAGTCAAGAAAATTTTCCAACAATCTTGACTTTGTTCAGAAAACCCCATCTTGAATTAGTTGCTGGATTACGAAAATGTCTTAAATCTAGTAAGTGCTTCTTAACGCAAACTTCTTACATTTTTACTCAAGGGTCCCTCACATTACTCCAACATGGTTACTCATGGGCGCCTCATAACTTCCTGTATGGTTAGTCATAAGTCCCTCTAACTTCTTGTATGGTTACTCATAGGTCTTACACATTTTTCTTAAACCATCGAGTGGGTTTGATTTTTTATGTTCATTTTAAAACTACAATTTATAATTGTTCCTCAAGCAGAGTAACTTAAAAAGTATCTTCTATGACAATGATAGTCAATCTGTGGTCACCCTCTAGGTATTTTCCAAGACATATGTGACTTACAGGGAGAGACTCTAACCTGCTTCGTCATGTCAAGTGGAAAGAAAACACCAGAAAAGTTAATAATGATTATTAACATAGAGGAAAGCGTTGATATATGAACACTGAAATTAGTGAGTTTATAAGATTTACTTGGTATCTTAATATGCACATTGGGACAGAAAGAAGAAATAAGCAATTTATTAACTATTCATCATTAATACTTAACATTAACCAGCCATAATTTCATCCGACCATAACTATCCCTCACTATAACTCACTTACAAACATGCACAACCACAACAGAGTCTCATATGTTCATAACATCTCACCATCACCAATCAATATCTTCAGCTTATTAAAGCTCATCACATATCTATCACTGACCACAACTCACCATTAACATTAAATCACTTCACTTTACTATCAGACATCTATCACAACCTACCATCCATCAACCTACCATTACCTAAAATTTTCATCATCCTACACCATTACAACTATCAAGCATTCATCTCGGCTCATCGACAGTCCATCACGTCAAGGCTGCGACTGTGCATCACCTTAATTTTCCAACCATCCTTACTGTTTCCTTAGCATTCACAGTCATATATGCAGGTGTGAACAAGAACCATTTTGTGATCTGGGAGTAAAGGGTTCAGTATATGTTCTGGCCTAGAACAAAGTGTTCAGTACATGTAACGTATTAAATGTATAGTAAATTCAAGGATTTTTTTTAACGGTCAGTTTCAACCCTGAGGGAAGATTATCATAGTCTTGTAATGTTTTTCTGAACTCTGTTGATCAATTAATTAATTCTGATTTAATTGTTATGGTAAATGAAAAAATATATTTTAGTGTTTTGTTTGTGTGTGTCAACTGTTTTACGAGAAGTGATTAATGTTTAATAACCGGGAAGATTATTATGAAATGGGTTCAACATTATTCAACAGATGATGAATTGGGGGAAATCAGATTAGAAAGAAGGAAGAGGAGAGAAACTCCAAATCTCTGGATGAAGATCTATTCACCGTGCGAGACACCTCCTTCAAAGTCAATAAGCAAACGTCTCGCATCATAAAAATCTTTGAAAGGGTTCTAACCACCAACCACTTGCCCTACCCAGGGAAACATGGGTAGTGCAGCTACTGGACCACTATGACATGGGCTTGGATGCAGTGGCAAACGAACAAAATGGTGTAGCATACACAGACAAATGCGCTCACACAAAATGCGCGATAAAGAAACAACAGAAGACGTGGGTAGATCTGTAAATTCCTAACAGGTTATTTAGCTGATTTTAGCGCTCTCATGTTTATCTGTAAGGCCCTAGTGTGCAGAGGCCTGTGTAGTGGAGAGTGCTCGTGGAGTGATATCTCTGCGGGTTAAAGAGACCGGCAGTATGGGGTGGAGGGTGTCATGGAGCCTCCTTGTACATAAATATGAGTGCTGGGTAAAGGTGTGCTGGTGTATGGTGATTTTTGTATGTAGGCTAGGTAGTATGTGGTATACTTATACGTATACCACATACTACCTAGCCTACATACTCCACGAGCACTCTCCACTACACAGGCCTCTGCACACTAGGGCCTTACAGATAAACATGAGAGCGCTAAAATCAGCTAAATAACCTGTGGCATAAACTTCCCCAAACACACCATCCCAACTAATACAAACATCAAACCGTGCCATCTTCCTCCAGTTGCTGTGCTTCTCGTACTGACTCAAAAACACACCTCACCTGCTCCTGACCTGGATACTCTTACTGACCAAAAATAATACGCGTCTGGTTTCAGAACAAATCCCTTAAATTGATATATTTGGAGCGTTTTTTATACACATTTTATAAAACACTGCGTAATACCTCATTTCTACCTTGGTTATCTTTCTACTACCACGTGTGAAGGCTTCAAAACTACACCTGTGTTCGTAATATTTATTGTACTTATACGTGCAGTGAAAGTTCTCTGTATATTCTCAAGGTCTGCAATTTCGCTTGCATTGAAAAGGGCTTTTAGTGTACAAAACTACTGCATCCTAGAGAAAACATACGATTTGAAAAAATAATCACTGGATTGACGTCAATAGTTTTGAAGGTTCTCATTATCCATCCTATTTTTGTGATCTTTGAGAGATTCTCTGACATTATCACTCCCATGTCCTTCACATTAGTTTTTCGCTCTATTGTGTGGTTAGAATTTGTTATATACTTCGATCCAATTTTTATTTCCTCAAGTTTTTCCATAGCGGAGTAATTGAAATTTATCCTAACTGAACTTCATATTGTTGTCTGTAACCCATTTGAATTCTTGGTTAATTTTCGTTTCAGATTTATAGTGTCCTCAATGGTTGGCTGTCTTGCACATTCTGGAATCGTCAACAATGGAAGACATGGTTCTATGGTTCGCATCTCTGTGTCAGATATGAGGATAAAGACAAGGATGGGAGCGAGTACTGTGCCTTGTGGAACTGTTTTTTCACTGTAGTCGCCTCGGCCTTTACTCTCTTTACTATTACTCTTTGTCTTCTATTCGTTAGGAATTTACAGATCTACCCACGTCTTCTGTTGTTTCTTTATCGCGCATTTTGTGTGAGCGCATTTGTCTGTGTATGCTACACCATTTTGTTTGCTTGCCACTGCATCCAAGCCCATGTCATAGTGGTCCAGTAGCTGCACTACCCATGTTCCCCTGGGTAGGGCAAGTGGTTGGTGGTTAGAACCCTTTCAAAGATTTTTATGATGTGAGACGTTTGCTTATTGACTTTGAAGGAGGTGTCTCGCACGGTGAATAGATCTTCATCCAGAGATTTGGAGTTTCTCTCCTCTTCCTTCTTTCTAATCTGATTTCCCCCAATTCATCATCTGTTGAATAATGTTGAACCCATTTCATAATAATCTTCCCGGTTATTAAACATTAATCACTTCTCGTAAAACAGTTGACACACACAAACAAAACACTAAAATATATTTTTTCATTTACCATAACAATTAAACCAGAATTAATTAATTGATCAACAGAGTTCAGAAAAACATTACAAGACTATGATAATCTTCCCTCAGGGTTGAAACTGACCGTTAAAAAAAATCCTTGAATTTACTATACATTTAATACGTTACATGTACTGAACAATTTGTTCTAGGCCAGAACATATGCTGAACACTTTACTCCCAGATCACAAAATGGTTCTTGTTCACACCTGCATATATGACTGTGAATGCTAAGGAAACAGTAAGGATGGTTGGAAAATTAAGGTGATGCACAGTCGCAGCCTTGACGTGATGGACTGTCGATGAGCCGAGATGAATGCTTGATAGTTGTAATGGTGTAGGATGATGAAAATTTTAGGTAATGGTAGGTTGATGGATGGTAGGTTGTGATAGATGTCTGATAGTAAAGTGAAGTGATTTAATGTTAATGGTGAGTTGTGGTCAGTGATAGATATGTGATGAGCTTTAATAAGCTGAAGATATTGATTGGTGATGGTGAGATGTTATGAGCATATGAGACTCTGTTGTGGTGTTGCATGTTTGTAAGTGAGTTATAGTGAGGGATAGTTATGGTCGGATGAAATTATGGCTGGTTAATGTTAAGTATTAATGATGGATAGTTAATAAATTGCTTATTTCTTCTTTCTGTCCCAATGTGCATATTAAGATACCAAGTAAATCTTATAAACTCACTAATTTCAGTGTTCATATATCAACGCTTTCCTCTGTGTTAATAATCATTATTAACTTTTCTGGTGTTTTCTTTCCACTTGACATGACGAAGCAGGTTAGAGTCTCTCCCTGTAAGTCACATATGTCTTGGAAAATACCTAGAGGGTGACCACAGATTGACTATCATTGTCATAGAAGATACTTTTTAAGTTACTCTGCTTGAGGAACAATTATAAATTGTAGTTTTCAAATGAACATAAAAAATCAAACCCACTCGATGGTTTAAGAAAAATGTGTAAGACCTATGAGTAACCATACAAGAAGTTAGAGGGACTTATGACTAACCATACAGGAAGTTATGAGGCGCCCATGAGTAACCATGTTGGAGTAATGTGAGGGACCCTTGAGTAAAAATGTAAGAAGTTTGCGTTAAGAAGCACTTACTAGATTTAAGACATTTTCGTAATCCAGCAACTAATTCAAGATGGGGTTTTCTGAACAAAGTCAAGATTGTTGGAAAATTTTCTTGACTTTATATACACATACAATGTAGATCTGGTGAAGAACGTGTACTGAACGCAATGATGTGGGTCAGCAAATTTAATGAATATGTTGATTAGAAACAGATCTGGAATAGAACACTCATTGAACATTCACATTAAGCACTAAATATTGTTCACACCTGTTTAGACCCATGTGAGTCCTTCGCATAATGTGGAGGGTTGGTAGTGAGTTTTGGTGGTGAATAGTTGGGGCGAGTTGAGGTGATGGATGGTTTGCAGTGAGTTGGTGATGGATGGTTTACAGTGAGTTGAGGTGATGGATGGTTTACAGAGAGTTGAGGTGATGGATGGTTTACAGTGAGTTGAGGTGATGGATGGTTTACAGTGAGTTGAGGTGATCTGATGTGATAGATGACTGATAGTTGTGGTTACTGATGGTTACTAGTGTGTTGGGATTATGGATATCCGACAAGTTGAGGTAATGAATGGTTGATGGTGAATTGTAGTAATGAACTATTTATAGTGAGCAAATGTTGTGGATGTTTTATAGTGAGATGTGGTAAAAGATGGTTGATGAGTTACAGAGATGAATGGTTTATGAGCTGTGGAGATGGATGGTTAAACGAGCTGAAATTTTGAGAGTTAATGGTGGTTTATAGTAATGGATACTTGATAAACTGCTTGTTTCTTTCTTGGTCACAGTGTACTTACAAGAGATTAAATTATGCTGAAAAAAACAGTATCGTGACGAAATGTGTTGGTCAGCTCAGGTGTGTTGCATAAGTTCTTCTTATGTTCCATTGTGTCTTATTTCCAATACCAGATCATCCTTATATTGCATACCAGGACATCATTATATTCCACACCAGGTCATCCTTATATCCCATACCAGGTCATCCTTATATCCCATACCAGGTCATCCTTATATCCCATACCAGGTCATCCTTATATCCCATACCAGGTCATCCTTATATCCCATACCAGATCATCCTTATATCCCATACCAGATCATCCTTATATCCCATACCAGATAATCCTTATATCCCATACCAGGTCATTATATCCCATACCAGGTCATTCTTATATCCCATACCAGGTCATTCTTATATCCCATACCAGGTCATCCTTATATCCCATACCAGGTCATCCTTATATTGTTATGAACAACACAGTGTTCAATTGCGACGTAAACACGTCCTAAACATTAACGTTAAGCAGTATTTGTAATATAAACATTAAGAAAAAAGAAATAACATTGATTGCCACACAAAAGGTACAACACTTGCTAACATTTCAACAATGAAGTAAATTACAACACATTATTTTTATAATATTCACTAACATTCACAAATCACAGTAAATGACATCATAAAGTAGAGTGTTAGTAAGACAGAGACGTACTGACCACCTTAATTGTTTTTATGAATGGATTGATTATCACCAGTTTCTAGTTTTTATTTTCATCCCATAACATTCATAGTGTGTGTGTGTGTGTGTGTGTGTGTGTGTGTGTGTGTGTGTGTGTGTACGTTTTCTTATAACATTAAAGAGGATAGGTAAGTGAAATATGAGAATAGGGAGAAACTTGTTAAATTGTTTAATAATGATTTCTAGCTAAACTTTATCTTCCATAAGATAATTCATAGATGTGTCTTTTTTTTACCTTACCCAGAAGTGCCTCAGACTATACACAACCCGCACGTATGGGAGGGGCGCTTAGGACGACGTTTCGGTCCTAATTGGACCATTTACGAAGTCACACTAACAGAAAGGAGAAAAGGAAACAGAGGTAGGGGAGGAGGAGGAGGTGGTGGTGGTAGCAGTAGTAGTAGTAGAATTAGTAGTAGTAGTAGTAATAATAGTCAAAGACTAAGAAAGAAGAGCACTGCAAGGGAGCTAGGGGCCCACAAGGGAGCTAGGGGCCCACAAGGGAGCTAGAGGCCCACAAAGGATACGAACAAAACACAGAGAGGGGGAATATAAATAATAAAGGACCAAACACCCAAGGCAGAAGACAGAACACCGAAAGGAGAAAGTGGAAGGAGGAAAGGGAAAGAGGGAGAAGGAGAAAAAAGAATCATTTTAAGTCCGGGTGTTCCGAAGTTTTGAGCATTTTACAATGTAATGTGAAAGGAAGGCATCTACAGAGACAAAGCCAGTCAATAGGATGACTAATCTCTGACATGACAGAAAAGATCATTGTTGGCGTCAGCAAGCCTAATACTACTTTTGTGCTCTCTGAGTCTGTCAGAAGTGAACGGCAGTTTCTCCAAAGTACTGAAGAGGACAAGAGGAACAGGAGCATCAATAAAGAGAGGAGAGGTATGAACTTGATTATTGCGAAGAGTGTTAGTCGGGCGAATACTAAGTTTTATGTGTAAGGAACGGAGAAAGTTGTTGTGATTAGAAAGACGATATACAAGGAAGGCAGAGGACAGGAGAGTTCCCAGGAAGAGAGAGTTGGGGAGAGAAGAAAGTCCAGTTAGCACGTGAAAAGGCAGTGTTTATAAAATGTAAAGGGTAGCAAAGATGAGAAAATGAATTATGAAGAGTGGAAATTTCTGATTCAAGGAACTGAGGATTACAAATGCGGAGAGCACGGAGAAAGAGAGAAATAAGAACACTTTTCTTAACAGAGTAAGCATGATAAGAAAAGTAGTGGATGTACATGCCACTGTACATAGGCTTGCGGTACACGGAAAAAACAAAACCTGTATCTGAGCGGTGGACATGAACATCAAGGAAAGGAAGAAAAGAATTAGATTCCTATTCAGTTTTAAACATAATGGAAGAAGCAGGATTATTAAAAGCATCAAGAAATGGTTGGATGAGACTAGAGTCATGAGACCAAAGAACGAAGATGTTATCTACATAGCGGAGCCAGAGTGAAGGTCGTACATCAACACTAGGAAGAAGAACAGTCTCGAAGTATTTCATGTAAAGATTAGCAAGAACAGGAGAGAGAGGAGAGCCCATAGCGACACCGATGTTTGAGAATAATATTTCCCCTGGAAAGAAAAGGAATTTGAGTCCACACAGAGGCGGATAATATCAAGAAAGACATCAATAGGTACAGGGAGATGAAGAAACCCTTCATGGGCCTTCTCTCAGGAAATTAAGTACTTCATCAAGAGGGACATTAGTGGAGAGGAACTCTACGTAAGACTTTCTAAATGGTCGAAGTCGGACCGAAACGTCGTCGTAAGCTCCCTCTCCAATGTGCGGGTTATTTGTGTATTGTACTTTTTTGTTCTTTGTTTCAAAATAGAAAATTTTCACACCTTTCACAAAAACCAACATTCTCAATCAGAATATTGAAATATATAAACTTTCTGAATTCCAAAACAAAAAAATTTTAACCGTGAAGGAGTATAAATTTGTGTACATGTGTGTATGTGTGTGTGTGTGTGTGTGTGTGTGTGTTTCCATCCATACTAGTGTAAGAGGCGATGTGTTTCGTACATATGTACATGTGTGTGTGTGCTCGCGAGCGTTATATGTTTATGAATGATGGTGAATACACAGGTTTCCTTTGAGGAAATGCGCAGATGAATGTGAAAATAAGCAACATATGTAAAACTAACGCAGGATAACCCCCCCAAAAAGTCAGACAAGTGACTACTATTGTGCGCACGCGCTTGCAACTGCAAGTCTTGCAAATATAACAGACAAATAACCAAATAAAAATATGAAGTTCAACACTTATTACAGTTCTCGTGGAGGTGGACAAACACATTAACACACGAGCACTCATAAACACACAATAAAACATTCACAAACACACTTAAACTGCTAATTAAGTACAAAAAATTATATTTAATGCAGATGAATTGTATAATATAAATAAAACTCCCAAATTTTCATTGAGTGGCCAGACCTTTTTGGCCGAACTGGACGGTAGCTTGGCTGCGTCTGGCTGACCTACGGTCAGATTTCTGTGTCCCCTCCTGTAAGATTGCTGCTTATAGCTTATAGCAAGTTTGGAATCCACACCTGGTCAAGCACGCCAAGAAATTAGAGAAAGTGCAAAGGTTTGCAACAAGATTAGTTCCAGAGCTAAGTAGATTGTCCTACGAAGAAAGGTTGAGGGAAACCGGCCTGACGACACTGGAGGACAGGAGGGTCAGGGGAGACATGATAACGACATATAAAATACTGTGCGGAATAGACAAGGTGGACAAAGACGGGATGTTCCAGAGATGGGACACAGACACAAGAGGTCACAATTGGAAGTTGAAGACTCAGATGAATTAAAGGGATGTTAGGAAGTATTTCTTCAGTCATAGAGTAGTCAGGCCGTGGAATAGCCTAGAAAGTGACGTAGGGGAGGCGGGAACCATACATAGTTTTAAGGCGAGGTATGATAAAGCTCATTGGGCAGGGAGAGAGAGGACCTAGTAGCAATCAGCGAAGAGGCGGGGCCAGGAGCTATGAATCGACCCCTGGAACCACAAATAGGTGAGTACAAATAGGTGAGTACACACACACACACACACACACACACACACACACACACACACACTCACATAGTCATAGAGTGGTCAGGAAGTTGAACAGTCTGGCGAATGATGTAGTGGATGCAGGAACCATACATAGCTTTAACATGAGGAATGATAAATCTCATGGAGCAGGGAGAGAGAGAGGACCTAGTAGTGTTCAGTGAAGAGGCTGGGCCACGAGCTGAGTCTCGACTCCTGCAACTACAAGTAGGTGAGTACAATTAGGTGAGTACACACACATACACACATTCCGACAAGTACACTCTAAATAAGGAGTCATTCAGGACCCTGTACACTGTGTACGTTAGGCCCATATTGGAATATGCAGCGCCAGTTTGAAACCCTCACCTAGCCAAGCATTTAAGGAAACTAGAAAAAGTGCAAAGGTTTGCAACGAGACTAGTCCCGGAGCTATGGGGTATGTCTTACGAGGAAAGGTTAATGGAAATCGACCTGACGACACTGAAAGACAGGAGAAATAGCGGGGATATGATAACGACATAAAATACTGAGAGGTATAGACAAGGTGGACAGAGACAGGGGGTTCCAAAGATGAGACACAGCAACAAGGGGTCACTGTTGCAAATTAAAGACTCAGATGAATCACAGGGATGTTAGGAAGTATTTCTTCAATCACAAATTTGTCAGGAAGTGGAATAGTCTGGGTAGTGATGCAGTGGAGGCAGGATCCATACATAGCTTTAAAAAGAGGTATGATAAAGTTCAAGGAGCGGGAAGAGTGACTAGGTCGCGGCCAGTTGAAGAGGCGGGGCCAGGAGCTGTGAATCGACCCCCGCAACCACAACTAGGTGAGCGCGCGCGCGCACACACACACACACACACACACACACACACACACACACACACACACACACACACACACACACACACACACACACACTTATCCTCTGGTCTCAGTATACAATATTATAAACACAATTTCCCCAGTACACGTACAATACATGTTATCAATCACTATGTTACTGACATATATGCACATATCTGTACTTTCTCACACAGCTGCTAAAATTATATTTAAATTATATTATATATTTTAAAAGAATTCTGAAAAATCGGAATGGAGAATGCTGTTACATGGTATTTTTTAGATACAGCAAACAAGCACTCTTATGAATTATTAAACAATTAGTCTCTGTCTCACTTTGTAATTTTTTATGTCTTCACTTCTCTCACCTTCACTATATTGAGAACAAATATTCATAAACACACTCACTACCTCCTGGAGGTCATGCCACTCACTACCTCCTGGAGGTCATGCCACTCACTACCTCCTGGAGGTCATGCCACTCACTACCTCCTGGAGGTCATGCCACTCACAACCTCCTGGAGGTCATGCCACTCACTACCTCCTGGAGGTCATGCCACTCACTACCTCCTGGAGGTCATGCCACTCACTACCTCCTGGAGGTCATGCCACTCATGCCACTCACTACCTCCTGGAGGTCATGCCACTCACAACCTCCTGGAGGTCATGCCACTCACTACCTCCTGGAGGTCATGCCACTCACAACCTCCTGGAGGTCATGCCACTCACTACCTCCTGGAGGTCATGCCACTCACTACCTCCTGGAGGTCATGCCACTCACTACCTCCTGGAGGTCATGCCACTCACTACCTCCTGGAGGTCATGCCACTCACTACCTCCTGGAGGTCATGCCACTCACAACCTCCTGGAGGTCATGCCACTCACAACCTCCTGGAGGTCATGCCACTCACAACCTCCTGGAGGTCATGCCACTCACAACCTCCTGGAGGTCATGCCACTCACAACCTCCTGGAGGTCATGCCACTCACTACCTTTTGGAGGTCATGCCACTCACTACCTCCTGGAGGTCATGCCACTCACTACCTCCTGGAGGTCATGCCACTCACTACCTCCTGGAGGTCATGCCACTCACTACCTCCTGGAGGTCATGCCACTCCCTCACTACCTCCTGGAGGCCACTCACACCTCCTGTCATGCCACTCACAACCTCCTGGAGGTCATGCCACTCACTACCTCCTGGAGGTCATGCCACTCACTACCTCCTGGAGGTCATGCCACTCACTACCTCCTGGAGGTCATGCCACTCACAACCTCCTGGAGGTCATGCCACTCACAACCTCCTGGAGGTCATGCCACTCACAACCTCCTGGAGGTCATGCCACTCACAACCTCCTGGAGGTCATGCCACTCACAACCTCCTGGAGGTCATGCCACTCACAACCTCCTGGAGGTCATGCCACTCACAACCTCCTGGAGGTCATACCCCTCACAACCTCCTGGAGGTCATGCCACTCACAACCTCCTGGAGGTCATGCCACTCACAACCTCTTGGAGGTCACACTCAACCTCCTGGAGGTCATGCCACTCACAACCTCCTGGAGGTCATGCCACTCAACCTCCTGGAGGTCATGCCACTCACAACCTCCTGGAGGTCATGCCACTCACTACCTCCTGGAGGTCATGCCACTCACAACCTCCTGGAGGTCATGCCACCCACTACCTCCTGGAGGTCATGCCACTCACATACTCCTGGAGGTCATGCCACTCACTACCTCCTGGAGGTCATGCCACTCACTACCTCCTGGAGGTCATGCCACTCACAACCTCCTGGAGGTCATGCCACTCACTACCTCCTGGAGGTCATGCCACTCACAACCTCCTGGAGGTCATGCCACTCACTACCTCCTGGAGGTCATGCCACTCACAACCTCCTGGAGGTCATGCCACTCACAACCTCCTACCTCCTGGAGGTCATGCCACTCACTACCTCCTGGAGGTCATGCCACTCACTACCTCCTGGAGGTCATGCCACTCACAACCTCCTGGAGGTCATGCCACTCACAACCTCCTGGAGGTCATGCCACTCACTACCTCCTGGAGGTCATGCCACTCACTACCTCCTGGAGGTCATGCCACTCACAACCTCCTGGAGGTCATGCCACTCACAACCTCCTGGAGGTCATGCCACTCACTACCTCCTGGAGGTCATGCCACTCACAACCTCCTGGAGGTCATGCCACTCACAACCTCCTGGAGGTCATGCCACTCACAACCTCCTGGAGGTCATGCCACTCACTACCTCCTGGAGGTCATGCCACTCACAACCTCCTGGAGGTCATGCCACTCACAACCTCCTGGAGGTCATGCCACTCACAACCTCCTGGAGGTCATGCCACTCACAACCTCCTGGAGGTCATGCCACTCACTACCTCCTGGAGGTCATGCCACTCACTACCTCCTGGAGGTCATGCCACTCACTACCTCCTGGAGGTCATGCCACTCACTACCTCCTGGAGGTCATGCCACTCACTACCTCCTGGAGGTCATGCCACTCACTACCTCCTGGAGGTCATGCCACTCACACTGGAGGTCACCTCCTGGAGGTCATGCCACTCACTACCTCCTGGAGGTCATGCCACTCACTACCTCCTGGAGGTCATGCCACTCACTACCTCCTGGAGGTCATGCCACTCACAACCTCCTGGAGGTCATGCCACTCACAACCTCCTGGAGGTCATGCCACTCACAACCTCCTGGAGGTCATGCCACTCACAACCTCCTGGAGGTCATGCCACTCACAACCTCCTGGAGGTCATGCCACTCACTACCTCCTGGAGGTCATGCCACTCACTACCTCCTGGAGGTCATGCCACTCACAACCTCCTGGAGGTCATGCCACTCACTACCTCCTGGAGGTCATGCCACTCACAACCTCCTGGAGGTCATGCCACTCACAACCTCCTGGAGGTCATGCCACTCAACCTCCTGGAGGTCATGCCACCTCCTGGAGGTCATGCCACTCACTACCTCCTGGAGGTCATGCCACTCACTACCTCCTGGAGGTCACCTCCTGGAGGTCATGCCACTCACAACCTCCTGGAGGTAATGCCACTCCTGGAGGTCATACCCCTCACAACCTCCTGGAGGTCATGCCGCTCACAACCTCCTGGAGGTCATGCCACTCACTACCTCCTGGAGGTCATGCCACTCACTACCTCCTGGAGGTCATGCCACTCACTACCTCCTGGAGGTCATGCCACTCACCTCCTGGAGGTCATGCCACACAACCTTCTGGAGGTCATGCCACTCACAACCTCCTGGAGGTCATGCTACACATACCCTCCTGGAGGTCATGCCACTCTACCTCCTGGAGGTCATGCCACTCACAACCTCCTGGAGGTCATGCCACTCACTACCTCCTGGAGGTCATGCCACTCACTACCTCCTGGAGGTCATGCCACTCACTACCTCCTGGAGGTCATGCCACTCACTACCTCCTGGAGGTCATGCCACTCACAACCTCCTGGAGGTCATGCCACTCACTACCTCCTGGAGGTCATGCCACTCACTACCTCCTGGAGGTCATGCCACACACTACCTCCTGGAGGTCATGCCACTCACTACCTCCTGGAGGTCATGCCACTCACTACCTCCTGGAGGTCATGCCACTCACTACCTCCTGGAGGTCATGCCACTCACAACCTCCTGGAGGTCATGCCACTCACAACCTCCTGGAGGTCATGCCACTCACAACCTCCTGGAGGTCATGCCACTCACAACCTCCTGGAGGTCATGCCACTCACTACCTCCTGGAGGTCATGCCACTCACAACCTCCTGGAGGTCATGCCACTCACAACCTCCTGGAGGTCATGCCACTCACAACCTCCTGGAGGTCATGCCACTCACAACCTCCTGGAGGTCATGCCACTCACAACCTCCTGGAGGTCATGCCACTCACAACCTCCTGGAGGTCATGCCACTCACTACCTCCTGGAGGTCATGCCACTCATAACCTGGAGGTCATGCCACTCACAACCTCTTGGAGGTCATGCCACTCAAAACCTCCTGGAGGTCATGCCACTCACAACCTTCTGGAGGTCATGCCACTCACTACCTCCTGGAGGTCATGCCACTCACTACCTCCTGGAGGTCATGCCACTCACTACCTCCTGGAGGTCATGCCACTCACAACCTCCACTCACAACCTCCTGGAGGTCATGCCACTCACAACCTCCTGGAGGTCATGCCACTCACAACCTCCTGGAGGTCATGCCACTCACTACCTCCTGGAGGTCATGCCACTCACTACCTCCTGGAGGTCATGCCACTCACTACCTCCTGGAGGTCATGCCACTCACTACCTCCTGGAGGTCATGCCACTCACTACCTCCTGGAGGTCATGCCACTCACTACCTCCTGGAGGTCATGCCACTCACTACCTCCTGGAGGTCATGCCACTCAACCTCCTGGAGGTCATGCCACTCACTACCTCCTGGAGGTCATGCCACTCACTACCTCCTGGAGGTTATGCCACTCACAACCTCCTGGAGGTCATGCCACTCACTACCTCCTGGAGGTCATGCCACTCACAACCTCCTGGAGGTCATGCCACTCACTACCTCCTGGAGGTCATGCCACTCACTACCTCCTGGAGGTCATGCCACTCACTACCTCCTGGAGGTCATGCCACTCACTACCTCCTGGAGGTCATGCCACTCACTACCTCCTGGAGGTCATGCCAATCACAACCTCCTGGAAGTCATTCCACTCACTACCTCCTGGAGGTCAAGCCACTCACTATCTCCTGAAGGTCATGCCACTCACACCTCCTGGAGGTCATGCCACTCACAACCTCCTGGAGGTCATGCCACTCACTACCTCCTGGAGGTCATGCCACTCACTACCTCCTGGAGGTCATGCCACTCACTACCTCCTGGAGGTCATGCCACTCACTACCTCCTGGAGGTCATGCCACTCACTACCTCCTGGAGGTCATGCCACTCACAACCTCCTGGAGGTCATGCCACTCACTACCTCCTGGAGGTCATGCCACTCACTACCTCCTGGAGGTCATGCCACTCACTACCTCCTGGAGGTCATGCCACTCACTACCTCCTGGAGGTCATGCCACTCACAACCTCCTGGAGGTCATGCCACTCATCACCTCCTGGAGGTCATGCCACTCACAACCTCCTGGAGGTCATGCCACTCACAACCTCCTGGAGGTCATGCCACTCACAACCTCCTGGAGGTCATGCCACTCACTACCTCCTGGAGGTCATGCCACTCACTACCTCCTGGAGGTCATGCCACTCACTACCTCTTGGAGGTCATGCCACTCACTACCTCCTGGGGGTCATATCCACTCACTACCTCCTGGCGGTCATGCCACTCACTACCTCCTGGCGGTCATGCCACTCACTACCTCCTGGAGGTCATGCCACTCACTACCTCCTGGAGGTCATGCCACTCACTACCTCCTGGAGGTCATGCCACTCACTACCTCCTGGAGGTCATGCCACTCACTACCTCCTGGAGGTCATGCCACTCACTACCTCCTGGAGGTCATGCCACTCACTACCTCCTGGAGGTCATGCCACTCACTACCTCCTGGAGGTCATGCCACTCACTACCTCCTGGAGGTCATGCCACTCACTACCTCCTGGAGGTCATGCCACTCACTACCTCCTGGAGGTCATGCCACTCACTCCTGGACACTACCTCCGGGAGGTCATGCCACTCACAACCTCCTGGAGGTCATGCCACTCACTACCTCCTGGAGGTCATGCCACTCACTACCTCCTGGAGGTCATGCCACTCACTACCTCCTGGAGGTCATGCCACTCACAACCTCCTGGAGGTCACACTCACACTGGAGGTCACACTCACCTCCTGGAGGTCATGCCACTCACAACCTCCTGGAGGTCATGCCACTCACAACCTCCTGGAGGTCATGCCACTCACAACCTCCTGGAGGTCATGCCACTCACAACCTCCTGGAGGTCATGCCACTCACTACCTCCTGGAGGTCATGCCACTCACTACCTGGAGGTCATACCTCCACTCACATACCTCCTGGAGGTCATGGTCATGCCTGGAGGTCATGCCACTCACATACCTCCTGGAGGTCATGCCAACCTCCTGGACTCACTACCTCCTGGAGGTCATGCCACTCACTACCTCCTGGAGGTCATGCCACTCACTACCTCCTGGAGGTCATGCCACTCACTACCTCCTGGAGGTCATGCCACTCACTACCTCCTGGAGGTCATGCCACTCACTACCTCCTGGAGGTCATGCCACTCACTACCTCCTGGAGGTCATGCCACTCACAACCTCCTGGAGGTCATGCCACTCACAACCTCCTGGAGGTCATGCCACTCACAACCTCCTGGAGGTCATGCCACTCACTGCTACCTCCTGGAGGTCATGCCACTCACTACCTCCTGGAGGTCATGCCACTCACTACCTCCTGGAGGTCATCACTACCTCCACTCACTACCTCCTGGAGGTCATGCCACTCACTACCTCCTGGAGGTCATGCCACTCACTACCTCCTGGAGGTCATGCCACTCACTACCTCCTGGAGGTCATGCCACTCACTACCTCCTGGAGGTCATGCCACTCACTACCTCCTGGAGGTCATGCCACTCACTGGAGGTCACCTCCTGGAGGTCATGCCACTCACAACCTCCTGGAGGTCATGCCACTCACTACCTCCTGGAGGTCATGCCACTCACTACCTCCTGGAGGTCATGCCACTCACAACCTCCTGGAGGTCATGCCACTCACTACCTCCTGGAGGTCATGCCACTCACAACCTCCTGGAGGTCATGCCACTCACAACCTCCTGGAGGTCATGCCACTCACTACCTCCTGGAGGTCATGCCACTCACTACCTCCTGGAGGTCATGCCACTCACTACCTCCTGGAGGTCATGCCACTCACAACCTCCTGGAGGTCATGCCACTCACAACCTCCTGGAGGTCATGCCACTCACAACCTCCTGGAGGTCATGCCACTCACAACCTCCTGGAGGTCATGCCACTCACAACCTCCTGGAGGTCATGCCACTCACAACCTCCTGGAGGTCATGTCACTCACAACCTCCTGGAGGTCATGCCACTCACAACCTCCTGGAGGTCATGCCACTCACAACCTCCTGGAGGTCATGCCACTCACAACCTCCTGGAGGTCATGCCACTCACTACCTCCTGGAGGTCATGCCACTCACTACCTCCTGGAGGTCATGCCACTCACTACCTCCTGGAGGTCATGCCACTCACTACCTCCTGGAGGTCATGCCACTCACTACCTCCTGGAGGTCATGCCACTCACTACCTCCTGGAGGTCATGCCACTCACTACCTCCTGGAGGTCATGCCACTCACTACCTCCTGGAGGTCATGCCACTCACTACCTCCTGGAGGTCATGCCACTCACTACCTCCTGGAGGTCATGCCACTCACTACCTCCTGGAGGTCATGCCACTCACTACCTCCTGGAGGTCATGCCACTCACTACCTCCTGGAGGTCATGCCACTCACTACCTCCTGGAGGTCACGCTACTCACTACCTCCTGGAGGTCATGCCACTCACTACCTCCTGGAGGTCATGCCACTCACTACCTCCTGGAGGTCATGCCACTCACTACCTCCTGGAGGTCATGCCACTCACTACCTCCTGGAGGTCATGCCACTCACAACCTCCTGGAGGTCATGCCACTCACAACCTCCTGGAGGTCATGCCACTCACTACCTCCTGGAGGTCATGCCACTCACTACCTCGTGGAGGTCATTATACTCGCAACCTCCTGGAGGTCATGCCACTCACTGCCTCCTGGAGGCCATGCCACTCACTACCTCCTGGAGGTCATGCCACTAACAACCTCCTGGAGGTCATGCCACTCACAGCATCCTGGAGGTCATGCCACTCACTACCTCCTGGAGGTCATGCCACTCACTACCTCCTGGAGGTCATGCCACTCACTACCTCCTGGAGGTCATGCCACTCACCTCCTGGAGGTACCTCCTGGAGGTCATGCCACTCACTACCTCCTGGAGGTCATGCCACTCACTACCTCCTGGAGGTCATGCCACTCACTACCTCCTGGATGTCATGCCACTCACAGCCTCCTGGAGGTCATGCCACTCACTACCTCCTGGAGGTCATGCCACTCACTACCTCCTGGAGGTCATGCCACTCACTACCTCCTGGATGTCATGCCACTCACACTCTGGACACACTCCTGGAGGTCATGCCACTCACTACCTCCTGGAGGTCATGCCACTCACAACCTCCTGGAGGTCATGCCACTCACAACCTCCTGGAGGTCATGCCACTCACAACCTCCTGGAGGTCATGCCACTCACTACCTCCTGGAGGTCATGCCACTCACTACCTCCTGGAGGTCATGCCACTCACTACCTCCTGGAGGTCATGCCACTCACTACCTCCTGGAGGTCATGACCTCCTGAGGTCATGAGGTCATGCCACTCACTACCTCCTGGAGGTCATGCCACTCACTACCTCCTGGTCATGCCACTCACTACCTCCTGGATGCCACTCACTACCTCCTCACATGCCACTCACCTCCTGGAGGTCATGCCACTCACTACCTCCTGGAGGTCATGCCACTCACTACCTCCTGGAGGTCATGCCACTCACTACCTCCTGGAGGTCATGCCACTCACTACCTCCTGGAGGTCATGCCACTCACTACCTCCTGGAGGTCATGCCACTCACTACCTCCTGGAGGTCATGCCACTCACTACCTCCTGGAGGTCATGCCACTCACTACCTCCTGGAGGTCATGCCACTCACTACCTCCTGGAGGTCATGCCACTCACTCCCTCCTGGAGGTCATGCCACTCACAACCTCCTGCAGGTCATGCCACTCACTACCTCCTGGAGGTCATGCCACTCACTACCTCCTGGAGGTCATGCCACTCACTACCTCCTGGAGGTCATGCCACTCACAACCTCCTGGAGGTCACGTCAATCACAACCTCCTGGTGGTCACGCCACTCACTACCTCCTGGAGGTCATGCTACTCACAACCTCCTGGAGGTCATGCCACTCACAACCTCCTGGAGGTCATGCCACTCACTACCTCCTGGAGGTCATGCCACTCACAACCTCCTGGAGGTCATGCCACTCACAACCTCCTGGAGGTCATGCCACTCACAACCTCCTGGAGGTCATGCCACTCACAACCTCCTGGAGGTCATACCACTCTCCTGGAGGTCACTCACAACCTCCTGGAGGTCATGCCACTCACTACCTCCTGGAGGTCATGCCACTCACTACCTCCTGGAGGTCATGCCACTCACTACCTCCTGGAGGTCATGCCACTCACTACCTCCTGGAGGTCATGCCACTCACAACCTCCTGGAGGTCCACCTCCTGGAGGTCATGCCACTCACTACCTCCTGGAGGTCATGCCACTCACTACCTCCTGGAGGTCATGCCACTCACTACCTCCTGGAGGTCATGCCACTCACTACCTCCTGGAGGTCATGCCACTCACTACCTCCTGGAGGTCATGCCACTCACTACCTCCTGGAGGTCATGCCACTCACTACCTCCTGGAGGTCATGCCACTCACAACCTCCTGGAGGTCATGCCACTCACAACCTCCTGGAGGTCATGCCACTCACAACCTCCTGGAGGTCATGCCACTCACTCCCTCCTGGAGGTCATGCCACTCACAACCTCCTGGAGGTCATGCCACTCACTACCTCCTGGAGGTCATGCCACTCACAACCTCCTGGAGGTCATGCCACTCACAACCTCCTGGAGGTCATGCCACTCACTACCTCCTGGAGGTCATGCCACTCACAACCTCCTGGAGGTCATGCCACTCACACCTCCTCACTCACTACCTCCTGGAGGTCATGCCACTCACTACCTCCTGGAGGTCATGCCACTCACTACCTCCTGGAGGTCATGCCACTCACTACCTCCTGGAGGTCATGCCACTCACTACCTCCTGGAGGTCATGCCACTCACTACCTCCTGGAGGTCATGCCACTCACTACCTCCTGGAGGTCATGCCACTCACAACCTCCTGGAGGTCATGCCACTCACTACCTCCTGGAGGTCATGCCACTCACTACCTCCTGGAGGTCATGCCACTCACTACCTCCTGGAGGTCATGCCACTCACAACCTCCTGGAGTTCAAGCCACTCATACCTCCACTCATGCCACAACCTCCTGGAGGTCATGGCACTCACACCCTCCTGGAGGTAATGCCACTCATAACCCCCTGGAGGTCATGCCACTCCTGGACTACACTCACAACCTCCTGGAGGTCATGCAACTCACTACCTCCTGGAGTTCATGCCACTCACTACCTCCTGGAGGTCATGCCACTCACTACCTCCTGGAGGTCATGCCACTCACTACCTCCTGGAGGTCATGCCACTCACTACCTCCTGGAGGTCATGCCACTCACTACCTCCTGGAGGTCATGCCACTCACTACCTCCTGGAGGTCATATTACTCACTACCTCCTGGAGGTCATGCCACTCACTACCTCCTGGAGGTCTCACTCACCTCCTGGAGGTCATGCCACTCACTACCTCCTGGAGGTCATGCCACTCACAACCTCCTGGAGGTCATGCCACTCACTACCTCCTGGAGGTCATGCCACTCACTACCTCCTGGAGGTCATGCCACTCACTACCTCCTGGAGGTCATGCCACTCACTACCTCCTGGAGGTCATGCCACTCACCACCTCCTGGAGGTCATGCCACTCACAACCTCCTGGAGGTCATGCCACTCACTACCTCCTGGAGGTCATGCCACTCACTACCTCCTGGAGGTCATGCCACTCACTACCTCCTGGAGGTCATGCCACTCACTACCTCCTGGAGGTCATGCCACTCACTACCTCCTGGAGGTCATGCCACTCACAACCTCCTGGAGGTCATGCCACTCACAACCTCCTGGAGGTCATGCCACTCACAACCTCCTGGATGCCACTCACTACCTCCACCTCCTGGAGGTCATGCCACTCACTACCTCCTGGAGGTCATGCCACTCACTACCTCCTGGAGGTCATGCCACTCACTACCTCCTGGAGGTCATGCCACTCACTACCTCCTGGAGGTCATGCCACTCACTACCTCCTGGAGGTCATGCCACTCACTACCTCCTGGAGGTCATGCCACTCACTACCTCCTGGAGGTCATGCCACTCACTACCTCCTGGAGGTCATGCCACTCACAACCTCCTGGAGGTCATGCCACTCACAACCTCCTGGAGGTCATGCCACTCACTACCTCCTGGAGGTCATGCCACTCACTACCTCCTGGAGGTCATGCCACTCACTACCTCCTGGAGGTCATGCCACTCACTACCTCCTGGAGGTCATGCCACTCACTACCTCCTGGAGGTCATGCCACTCACTACCTCCTGGAGGTCATGCCACTCACAACCTCCTGGAGGTCATGCCACTCACAACCTCCTGGAGGTCATGCCACTCACTACCTCCTGGAGGTCATGCCACTCACTACCTCCCAACCTCCTGGAGGTCATGCCACTCACTACCTCCTGGAGGTCATGCCACTCACAACCTCCTGGAGGTCATGGACCTCCTGGAGGTCATGCCACTCACAACCTCCTGGAGGTCATGCCACTCACAACCTCCTGGAGGTCATGCCACTCACAACCTCCTGGAGGTCATGCCACTCACTACCTCCTGGAGGTCATGCCACTCACTACCTCCTGGAGGTCATGCCACTCACAACCTCCTGGAGGTCATGCCACTCACTACCTCCTGGAGGTCATGCCCACCTCTGGAGGTCATTCCACTCACTACCTCCTGGAGATCATGCCACTCACTACCTCCTGGAGGTCATGCCACTCACTACCTCCTGGAGGTCATGCCACTCACTACCTCCTGGAGGTCATGCCACTCACTACCTCCTGGAGGTCATGCCACTCACTACCTCCTGGAGGTCATGCCACTCACTACCTCCTGGAGGTCATGCCACTCACTACCTCCTGGAGGTCATGCCACTCACTACCTCCTGGAGGTCACACTAATCACTACCTCCTGGAGGTCATGCCACTCACTACCTCCTGGAGGTCATGCCACTCACTACCTCCTGGAGGTCATGCCACTCACTACCTCCTGGAGGTCATGCCACTCACTACCTCCTGGAGGTCATGCCACTCACAACCTTCTGGAGGTCATGCCACTCACTACCTCCTGGAGGTCATGCCACTCACAACCTCCTGGAGGTCACGCCACTCACTACCTCCTGGAGGTCATGCTACTCACAACCTCCTGGAGGTCAGGCCACTCACAACCTCCTGGAGGTCATGCCACTCATCCTCCTGGAGGTCATTCCACTCACAACCTCCTGGAGGTCATGTCACTCACAACCTCCTGGAGGTCATGCCACTCACAACCTCCTGGAGGTCATGCCACTCACAACCTCCTGGAGGTCATGCCACTCACAACCTCCTGGAGGTCATGCCACTCACAACCTCCTGGAGGTCATGCCACTCACAACCTCCTGGAGGTCATGCCACTCACTACCTCCTGGAGGTCATGCCACTCACTACCTCCTGGAGGTCATGCCACTCACTACCTCCTGGAGGTCATGCCACTCACAACCTCCTGGAGGTCATGCCACTCACTACCTCCTGGAGGTCATGCCACTCACTACCTCCTGGAGGTCATGCCACTCACTACCTCCTGGAGGTCATGCCACTCACTACCTCCTGGAGGTCATGCCACTCAACCTCCTGGAGGTCATGCCACTCACTACCTCCTGGAGGTCATGCCACTCACTACCTCCTGGAGGTCATGCCACTCAACCTCCTGGAGGTCATGCCACTCACTACCTCCTGGAGGTCATGCCACTCACTACCTCCTGGAGGTCATGCCACTCACAACCTCCTGGAGGTCATGCCACTCACAACCTCCTGGAGGTCATGCCACTCACTACCTCCTGGAGGTCATGCCACTCACTACCTCCTGGAGGTCATGCCACTCACTACCTCCTGGACACCTCCTGGAGGTCATGCCACTCTCTGGAGGTCATGCCACTCTATACATCCTGGAGGTCATGCCACTCACAACCTCCTGGAGGTCATGCCACTCACTACCTCCTGGAGGTCATGCCACTCACTACCTCCTGGAGGTCATGCCACTCACTACCTCCTGGAGGTCATGCCACTCACTACCTCCTGGAGGTCATGCCACTCACAACCTCCTGGAGGTCATGCCACTCACTACCTCCTGGAGGTCATGCCACTCACTACCTCCTGGAGGTCATGCCACTCACTACCTCCTGGAGGTCATGCCACTCACATGCCACCTCCTGGAGGTCATGCCACTCACTACCTCCTGGAGGTCATGCCACTCACTACCTCCTGGAGGTCATGCCACTCACTACCTCCTGGAGGTCATGCCACTCACAACCTCCTGGAGGTCATGCCACTCACAACCTCCTGGAGGTCATGCCACTCACTACCTCCTGGAGGTCATGCCACTCACTACCTCCTGGAGGTCATGCCACTCACTACCTCCTGGAGGTCATGCCACTCACTACCTCCTGGAGGTCATGCCACTCACAACCTCCTGGAGGTCATGCCACTCACAACCTCCTGGAGGTCATGCCACTCACTACCTCCTGGAGGTCATGCCACTCACTACCTCCTGGAGGTCATCACCACTCACTCACCTCACTACCTCCTGGAGGTCATGCCACTCACTCACCTCCTGGAGGTCATGCCACTCACTCATGCCACTCACTGGAGGTCATGCCACTCACAACCTCTTGGAGGTCATGATACTTAGAACCTCCTGGAGGTCATGCCACTCACAACCTCCTGGAGGTCATGCCACTCACAACCTCCTGGAGGTCATGCCACTCACAACCTCCTGGAGGTCATGCCACTCACAACCTCCTGGAGGTCATGCCACTCACAACCTCCTGGAGGTCATGCCACTCATAAATGTCCAGTTGAATTTCTGTGTAACACACAAGTGATGTTTAACTCGTCCAAGTTGTGGAAATTCAACATTCATTCAGGTGGACACACAGATCTCTCGTCTGTTACTCTTACATATTAGGTAGAAATATTATGCCTGTGGTCAATAACTCGTGAAAGTCCAGTAGGGAGACATATTTTAAAAAGTTCTAAGATATCGAAACTACATTATGTAAAAAGTTAAGGTCTGATTCGAGGGAATCAAAAAGAAGACATCGAAAATGGAGGCAAATAAATGATAACTGGGTTCAGAATAGGCGTGAATCGAAACATTTCAAAAGATTACCTGGTGGTTGCTGACGTCAGGGTGGTACTGGTTGTTGTTGTGGTTGTGGAACTGGTTGTTGTAGTGGTTGGTGCCTGGTTGTTATGGTGGTGAAATGGTGAACGTGTGTCGGTAGTGGTTATTGGTGGTGGTAGTGGTGGTGGTGGTTGCTGGTGGTAAAGGTGGAGGTCGTTGCTACGGGTAGTGGAGAAGTTGGGGAGGAGAGGTGGGGAAAAAGAGGAAGATGGGGAAAGGTGAAAAAAGAGGATGAGTTAGTGGGGAATGGAAAAGGATGAGATAATGGGGAATGGAAAAAGAGGAGGATGAGATAGGGAAGAGGGGGAAAGGATGAGATAGTGGGGAATGGAAGAGGATGAGATAGTGGGGAATGGAAGAGGATGAGATAGTGGGGAATGGAAGAGGATGAGATAGTGGGGAATGGAAGAGGATGAGATAGTGGGGAATGGAAGAGGATGAGATAGTGGGGAATGGAAGAGGATGAGATAGTGGGGAATGGAAGAGGATGAGATAGTGGGGAATGGAAGAGGATGAGATAGTGGGGGAATGGAAGAGGATGAGATAGTGGGGAATGGAAGAGGATGAGATAGTGGGGAATGGAAGAGGATGAGATAGTGGGGGAATGGAAGAGGATGAGATAGTGGGGGAATGGAAGAGGATGAGATAGTGGAAGAGGGGAATGGAAGAAGAGGAACTGGAGTTGGATGGTGAGAAAAATGGAGCGGAGGAGAATGTGTTAGTGGTGGAGACAGCGAAGAGAGAAGGTAGGGAAAAGATGAGGGTTGGGGGAAGAGATAGAGAGGACAGTAAGCAATGTCAGTCGCAGAGGATGGGAGGAATAACAAACGAGACAGTCATAGTGGATCTGTCTACTCCCTGAGTAGACAGTCAGTGCAGGTGAGAAAACTCCCAGACAAGGTCATTATAATGGACCAGGCGATCCCCTCCAGTCTGGCAGCAGCTCAGGGCGAGACACATCAAACATAATTTATAATATATTGTATACACACAAATAATAAAGACTACTGGAGAACCCCGCTTTACAGCACTTTGCTTCAGTAATAAAGACTACTGGAGAGCCCCGCTTTACAGCACTTTGCTTCAGTAATAAAGACTACTGGAGAGCCCCGCTTTACAGCACTTTGCTTCAGTAATAAAGACTACTGGAGAGCCCCGCTTTACAGCACTTTGCTTCAGTAATAAAGACTACTGGAGAGCCCCGCTTTACAGCACTTTGCTTCAGTAATAAAGACCACTGGAGAGCCCCGCTTTACAGCACTTTGCTTTACAGCAATTCTCTAATGAAGCGGTTTTCAATTATACTCATTCTTCATTTATTCAGACTTCTTCAGTAAATATATTCATCATTCACTATAAGCGAAGAACAAAAATATTTTAAGGTAAGTAATACATGTTCTGTATATGCAGTGTTTAGGCCTAGCTCTATTACATATTTAATATATGATAGTGTAAACATGTTATCAGGCTTTTATATGCATTTGAGATTAAATTTAAGAAAGGTTGTTTTCAGTTTACAGCTTCTCGTTTCCATAGATTAATTTTATAAATATTTAACTTGACCTTATTCTATTTTTTAAGGCGCCTTTGAGTGCTTCTGTGAATGACAGACATTGCTTCTATGGTCATGGTATTTCTTCTCTTACCTTTTCTTCGTATAAAATTATGAATTTTTCTTCGCTAGTTAGATTTGCTCATGTGCTTCTGCACTAAATTCTTAATAAATATTAAAGAGTTAGTGGTTACTTTAACAAGTTTATTATCAAGTAGGCTGGACACGTTAGCTGCCACTTGCTGGTCCCAAGAACGATGTATCTAAAAAATTTTGCTTCAACGAGGTCGAATTCAGTCCAGCGTAAGATGCAAGTTGGAATTTTTTTGCATTGCGTAAGCGAGCTGAATGCATGAGGTATGTGCACTCTGCCACGAGAAATTATCGATTGGACATTCTAAGAATCTGAGGCAAAAGCCTATGTAAACTCCTCTCCTGGTCCCATTATGGCGGGAGTAGAAATGCAACTAATCATCTTTGAGCAGCACTACATCGAGAATGGAAGTTCGTTGTTCTCCTTCACAATGAACATAATATTCACAGGTGGCCCACTCTAAGGACAGTAACTTTTGTGACGACGTTTCGCTCCTTCTTGGAAAAGTGGCAAGTCAAATGTGACAAACTGAAATATCGTCATAAGGCTCTTCTACTAAGTGAGAGGTTAGATGTGAATTTGTTCCAACTACGGTAGTAGGATTATTCTTTGTGAAATCAATAGTATGTTTCATTGTTGATTGTACTGAGGATATTATGCACTTCAAGACTATTGGTACTATGACTAAATATCGTCCACGTACCACATCCAAGTTAAGATATATAAACAAATTAGCGAGGACTGCATCAAGGAGTCAGCTAATGTCTAGTCCAAAAAGTTACTGGTATTTACTTCCCTCGAAACTAAGGCATAACTAAATCAAATTCACAGGCAGTTCAGTAACACTGAAGTGTCAATAACTTTCTCTAGACGGTTATGGGCAGTGTCAGCTGGTACATCTGTGAATACAGCAGCGACCCTGAAACTCAGGAGGTTGTTATCACACTGAGTGACCTCTGGCAGCAAGGAGGTCACCTCTCGTGTACATGTGTACACGTTCTCATAAGCATACCTGCACTCTCCCACATAATTGTTTAAATTAAGCAAAACTGTATAAGAATTACAAGAGAGTCAAGAAAATTCTTCATTATATAATTTAACTTTATTTAAGGAAATGGAAAGAGTTACAATATTTTCAGTAAATTCTTTGGAAAAAGATGTAAAAATGTGAAGAAGTGACTAACTTGACAGACTTGTGGTTAAGACGAAGAAGTTCTTATAAATCAACTTAATAAACGGTTAGTTTAATTAGAATGAATTATTAAATTATTCTCTCAATTTTCACATATACACTTCTCTCAACTCTTCACTAATAGCATAAAAATATTCACCATCACAGATACAAAACAATTCTCAGTGATGAAAATAAAAACTGTCAACTTGGATGATTCGATCTACTGACAAGAATTTTGGTGGTGGCTGCCACAACCTGGCCAGTACGACTGTGTGCTGCCACAACCTGGCCAGTACGACTGTGTGTTGCCACAACCTGGCCAGTACGACTGTGTGTTGCCACAACCTGGCCAGTACGACTGTGTGTTTAATGTCTGCCATACTGTTATGTACTGTGATGTATCAGTGTAAACATATATTACATACTGAATGTTGTGGTGCACTATGTTCCAAAGATATATGGTATGAAGAAAGTAAATAATGAAAAAGACACAACCATGACCACACCCATCTATGACCACACCCATCTATGACCACACCCATCTATGACCACACCCATCTATGACCACACCCATCTATGACCACACCCATCTATGACCACACCCATCTATGACCACACCCATCTATGACCACACCCATCTATGACCACACCCATCTATGACCACACCCATCTATGACCACACCCATCTATTACCACACCCATCTATGACCACACCCATCTATGACCACACCCATCTATGACCACACCCATCTATGACCACACCCATCTATGACCACACCCATCTATGACCACACCCATCTATGACCACACCCATCTATGACCAAACCCATCTATGACCAAACCCATCTATGACCAAACCCATCTATGACCACACCCATCTATGACCACACCCATCTATGACCACACCCATCTATGACCACACCCATCTATGACCACACCCATCTATGACCACACCCATCTATGACCACACCCATCTATGACCACACCCATCTATGACCACACCCATCTATGACCAAACCCATCTATGACCACACCCATCTATGACCACACCCATCTATGACCAAACCCATCTATGACCACACCCATCTATGACCACACCCATCTATGACCACACCCATCTATGACCACACCCATCTATGACCACACCCATCTATGACCACACCCATCTATGACCACACCCATCTATGACCACACCCATCTATGACCATACCCATCTATGACCACACCCAACTATGACCACATCCAACTATGACCACACCCAATTATGAGCATAGCCAGCTAGGACCACAGATAATGACCATACCCAACTATGACCACATCCATCTATGACCATACCCATCTATGACCATACCCAACTATGACCATATCCAACTATGACCATACCCAACTATGACCATACCCAACTATGACCATACCCAACTATGACCATACCCAACTATGACCATACCCAACTATGACCATACCCAACTATGACCACACCCAACTATGACCACACCCAACTATGACCACACTTAACTATGACCATATCCAACTATTACCACACCCAACTATGACCACACATAACTATGACCACACATAACTATGACCACACATAACTATGACCATACCCAACTATGACCATACCCAACTATGACCATACCCAACTATGACCACACATAACTATTACCTCAATTATGACCATACCTAAGTATGACTACACGTAACTATGGCCTCACCAATGACCACACCTAACTATGACCTCACCTATGACCACACCTGACTATGACTTCACCTAACTATGACCTCACATAACTATCACCTCAACTATGGTCACACCTATGAAAACACCAGACTATGACGTCACTTATCTAAGACCTCACCTGTCACTACACCTATAACCACACCTCATCTTCTGACGACCACTTCTGACTGTGACCACACCTGACTAGACCAGTTAAAAAAGCCCAAGTTTGAACCTCGCAAGATCACCGGAAGGTGCCAGAAACAGCTAACTTTGGGGATGCAACAAAATGCAGAACCTGGGGAAGTGAGGAAGGGAATTCATCTGATGGAACACTGATGGAACTAGGGGAGGCACCACAAAAAAATGGAAGTGGGGAGTGTGGAAGGGTTGACACCCGGGGGCCCACTGATGGGGACCTGGAGACATGATGCAAATGATAATCCGAGAGAAGGACCTGAGGGAAACACCAATATGGTACAGGGTGCAGGGGGGGAAGGGCCTAAAGACGAACCACTGGCCTCCACGTGGCATGGTCTAGTAACTCAGGGATAACTAAACCTGAGGCTGACAGTGGTCGCAAACTTTTCTGATAATTAATAGGATGTAATTAATAGGGATATAAGAAAGCATTTTTTTTTAAATCTCAGGTTGAGTAATGAAATGATTTGGAAGATACAGCTTCAAAAGTAAATATGATATGGTGTAAGTGGCCAAGAATCAGTGATGCCAACCCCAGCATTCTAGGAGGCAAGGCCAGGAGCTGAGTCATGACCCCTGCAAATACAATTCGATTCAGTGATGAAGATAACAGGATTATTGAGTAGTTAACAGGGTGAGAGAGACGACAGCAGGGTGAGATGACAAGTACTTTAGGTATATTTGAGGTAGTCAAGAGCAGTCAGTGAGATGATGGCAGAGTGAGAGTAAACGTAGTTTTTTGGTTTCTCCTGAGATGGTATATTATATTTTCTAGCTGATGAGACGAGGACATTTTTTGAGATAAATGAAGATTTGAAAAAGATGCTAAGAGAGAAAGAGAGATTTGTTTAATTATTTAATTATTATTTCTGGTTTCCCTTTTGCATTATTTAGCCACTGTATTTCACTTATCTTGTTTCCACATTCTTAGATCTCTCACTAGCGTCTAATTGTAAATATTGTAGCTATTGTAACCAAGTGACTCCAGCTAATAAACCCATTATAACTTACAGTGACGATAGGATCTTTTAAAACCGCCGAGGCTACTGAAGAATTTTACAATAATTATTTTTGAATATTTTTTTAGCATCTTTTCGTTAGTGAAGAGAAGCTTGAGTGTCAACCTTCGTCTCTGACACAGTTCACAACACTCAAACATTATATCAGAAAGAATTGCAAAATATTTTTTCAAGTAAATTAAGCAGTAGGTGCAGTCAATGCGTATGATAGAATTGAGATTGAGTTTTGAAAACGATGTAGTCATCACGGTAGGCTGGTCGAGAATAAACCTTTGCAGACGGGTCTTTATCTCTAGACTTACTAGTCCACCTCTTTAAATACTTTAAATTAATTTGTCTCTCTCCATTATCTGAACTAATATCGTATTGATAAATAAGTGAAGATGTGAGTGAGACAAAGGGATCTTGGGAGACATTGATGTGAAAGATGTAGCTGGAACGTTTAAAGTTCCTGGAACCTTTATTATACATAAACATTACAGGAACATGAAAGAACAACAAATAAATGCATAAGAAAGATAGATTAACACACATTACGGTACAGTAAGATGCAAAAAAAAAATATACAGTGACACATAAAAAAAGTTTAGCAACATACAAAAACAGTTTAGTAATATGCAACAACAGCACAGTAACATACAAAAGCTGAACCGTAACACATAAAATGTTATAGAAAACACATATGAACAACTGAGTAAGACACAAGAAAAGTACACTAACATATGGAACAAACATGTGGAACAATCGGCTGCTTCGCAAAATGTAAGATACGTTGCATTTTGACCATACACAGAGTTTTATGATACAAACAATTCACACTGGTTAAAACCATTGACCTCAGATCACAAGAGTATCTGTGACTTCTTGTATATCACAATATATCACAACTCAAACATTGCAGCAGACAGGTGATAACAATCTATCAAAGATAATGAGGGACGGATCCAATGAAGTTATATCAGAAAAGAATGAATCAAAAGTCAGGTTTTAGTGTGATGTTGCCTCTTCAATATATTTGTGATATCACATTCGTTACTCTGTTGGATATCATTCCCCCAAAGACAATTCTTTATTTCCACTCACACCTGCTTCCCAAAAGACAATCCCCTGCTTAAACCCATTCTCTTATGCCTTTACCCACATTCCCTTTCCTTCATTCCATGCTTCCATCCATCCTCCCTTGTCTTCAGCCATATTCCGTTGTTTCCACCCACATTTCCTTGCCCAATCCACACACCCTCACTCCTACCCCCACCCACCTCACCTATTTCGTTCCCCGTCGCAGTAAATCGAGACATTCACTGTTACATACGGGCGAGGCAAATGGAGTATTCTCATCTTTCACAGATTGATGGCAAGTCCTGGGAGGGAACAACATGCCGAGGTCGTGTCTGAGACGTATATAGCGAATGGAATGATCATACAACAGCAGTATACATCTGATCCAATGATCCCTACATACTCATGCCTAGGCACGTACTACCAACTAATCGTGAATGAATCATTCACTAGTTGTACATAGATTGTCCTTAGATTATTCATAGGATATGCGCCTATTAAACTCTCGCTATTGGTTAAACTTGATATACGTCACCAGAGGCCATGCCCGAGGTAATTTGTTATCAATAGGTATGATATACTAGATATACCTGAGCTGGAATCTGGTGAGAGGCGAGTCCTATTTGAGCGTCAGTGTGATGTGTGATTCTGATGAAAGTTTGTACTCGCCTATTTGTACACACCTATTTGTGAGTGCAGGGGTCGATACATACCTCCTGGTCCTTCCTCTTCACTGATCGCTACCAGGTCCTCTCTCTCTTCCTGCTCCATGAGCTTGATCATACCTCGTCTTAAAACTATGTATGGTTCCTGCTTCCACTACATTACGTGGCAGACTATCCCACTTCCTGACAACTCTATGACTAAAGAAATATTTCCTAATATCTCTTTGACTCATCTGAACCTTCAACTTCCAATTGTGACCCATTGTTTCTGTGTTCCCTCTCCGGAAAATCCTGTCTCTGTCCACCTTATCAATTCCTCGCAGTATTTTGTGTTATATCTCCCCTAACTCTCCTGTCCTCTAGTGTCATCAGGTTGATTTCCCTTAACCTTTCTTCGTAGGACATTCTCCTTAGCTCTGGAACTAGCCTTGTTGCAAATCTTTGAACTTTCTCCAATTTCCTGACGTGCTTGACGTGGTGTGGGTTTCACACTGGTGCTGCATACTCCAGTATGGGCCTGACGTACACGGTGTACAGACTCTTGAACATTTCTTTAGTGAGGTATTGGAAGGCTATTTTCATATTTGCCAGGCGCAAGTATGCTGCAGCAGTTGTCTGCTTTATGTGCTCCTCAGGAGATGTGATCGGTATTATACTCAACCCTTGATCCTTTTCCTTGAGTGAAGTTTAAGTCTTTGGCCACTTATCCTATACTCTGTCTGCGGTCTTCTTTGCCCTTCCCCGATCTTCATGACATTGCATTTGGCGGTGTGTGTGTGTGTGTGTGTGTGTGTGTGTGTGTGTGTGTGTGTGTGTGTGTGTGTGTGTGTGTGTGTGTGTGTGTGTTCATGCATGTATATGTGTGTTCCAAGATGTGCATAAGCATCTTCTCCTACTGTATTGTTATATGACATTTTTTCTTATTTTAATGTTGAGTTGTGTTCTAATTTGTGTCACTGTGTATTCGCCGAGAATATATCTACGTTATGTGGCTTTTCTATGCAGGTAATATCGGATTGTCCTCACGACCAATGTAAAAAAAAGTATTAGTATGTGCTCCGAGTCTATATAAAAATTACTGGCTTACTCTCCTACTTATTTACTTACTCGCAAGCCTGGTCAGTCATACTATCAGAAAAGTTTGGATTCATAGTGATCTGGGTAAGCTCCATTTTCTTTGTTTTTTTTTGAAAAAAACTGGTAAAAGTGAAGTGCTGGATTTCAGAATTTCATGCAACAATTTCCGAGTGCCGCATCAGAATGGCTACAACCCTTCACCGTTTCTTCTGAGGGGCTTCAAAGTTAGTGTGTTGATGTAGCTTAAGATATAGGTTACTCAGAGTTTGGCTGCGAAAAGCAATTTCTTATTCGCAAGTTTGAATTAGTTTTGGGCTGTGCATGTTCTGATTTCCCAATTTTATTGAAGAAACTGGCTATCAGTAACCACGAGATAACTTGTGAATACCTTATTCCTGTCATGCGCATTAAGGTACAGGTGTCTTGGGTTAGACGATGCAAAGATACCTCTCTTATACAGCGAGTTATTGTAACAGTATACTGTTATCGTAAGCTTCGTTCTGAGCATCTTAGCTGTTGGGTCTAGTCCTGACTCTTCTCTCTTCGACTCAAGACAATCCTCTAACCGTCTATTCTTCGCACTGTCCCCACTCGCCCCTCGCCCCTCGTGGGTCCTTACCTGTGAGTCCTCTGATCTGATCTGATCTGAGCTTTCACTACTAGAGACATTTTTGTGAACATCTGGCGTGTGCTGCTGACGCCGTAGTCAGGAGTTCTTAACGTTTCTACGACTACAGACCCCCAATACGTCCTCATAACCCCTTTCGCCAGTGTAGAAATCACAACCAACACCAGTCCTATTTGGTACCCGTCAATACCTTGGCTTCATTTTACATATGGATAACTATGAACAGAACAGCTGATAAAAAATCATAAGGATTTTATGATATTTATTTATAGAATAACGGCAAATCACAAATACATAAGCTGACTACAACTAGTGAATGTTCGCTGTTTTTTTTTTTCAATTAAAACATGGAATAAGAACATAAAGAAGGAACATTGCAGCAGGCTTACTGGCTTGGACCTGCGAGGCAAGTCCAAGTCACCTCACGGCTTAAGCCAATGACCCACCTAGTCAGGTCAGGTTACATCCACTTAAGGAAAGAGCACAGAATCAGACCTATTAGCACAAGCAAGTCACACCCACTCATGTATTTATCCAGCCTATTTTTAAAATTACGCAACGTGTTAGCTTCAATGACGGTACTCAGGAGTTTGTTCCACTCATCCACAATTCTAATACCAAAACAGTGCTTTCCTATATCCTTCCTAAATATGAATTTTTTGAACTTAAAACCATTGCTGCGAGTCCTGTCTTGGCTGGAAATTTTTAGCAGGCTATGTACATTCCCTTTATTTATTTCTGTTTTCCATTTATACACCTCAATCATATCCCCCCTAATTCTACGTTTTTCAAGAGAGTGCAGATTCAGGGCCCTCAGTCTATCCTCATAGGGAAGATTTCTGATACATGGGATCAACTTTGTCATCCTCCTTTGTACGTTTTCCAGAGCATTTATATCCATTCTGTAATACGGTGACCAGTACTGTGCAGCATAATCTAAATAAGGCCTAACCGAAGATATATAGAGTTGAAGAACAACCTGAGGACTCCTATTATTTATGCTCCTTGACATGAAGCCATGGATTGTGTTTGCTTTATTGCGAACACTTATGGACTATTGTCTTGGTTTTAGATTACAGGTAACCAGAGCTCCCAAATCCTTTTTGCAATCGGTATTATTAATATCTACATTATTTAGTTTATATGTGGCATGGTTATTATCTTGTCCATTGTTTAGAACTTTGCATTTGTCTATATTAAACTACATCTGCCACTTCTCTGACCACTGCATCAGTCTATTCAAATCTTCCTGAAGTGCTCTAATGTGTCATCAGGAAATTTGCTTATGTCCCTATTTATACCTTCCTCAATGTTGATTATACAAATTGTGAACAACAAAGGGCCCAACACTGACCCTTGTGGAACACCACTCGTGACGTACCCCCACTCTCATTTCTCACCATTAATGCAAACTCTCTGTTCCCTATCTGTCAACTAAGCCTCTACCCAGGAAAAATAATTTCCTTCTATTCCATGTGACTTAATTTTCATCAATAGCCTCTGATGTGGAACTCTTTCAAAAGTCTTACTTAAGTCCATATCATAATAATATATTCATTACCATGATATACCTCCTCAAATACCTTGGTGAAAAAAGTTAGTAAATTCGTAAGGCAGGAACGCCCCTTTGTAAAATCGTGATGAGATTCATTAATCAATTTATGATTATCAAGACAGCTACGAATTGCGTCGGCAATTATTGATTCCACGAATTTTCCCACCATGGAGGAAAGGCTTATTGGTCTATAGTTCGACAATAAGGACCTGTCACCTGCCTTGTAAATAGGTATTACATCTGCCGAATCGAGGTATAGTTACTGATAATATTACTAGCATGTCACCTGACACATCAGTTCGATTTCTCCACTTTGATTTCAGGTTAAATGATGCAAAGAATCCTGCTTCACAGAGATAAATAGATAAGAGACCCAAACCTTTCTTTTCCCCCATCTTCAAGCTTGAGTAATCTGCGGCCTGCTCACACCAAAACTGTTTGATATCTAGTCCAGCATTTTTAAAATTAGGTTTCATTTTTAGATCATCTTGGAAATCAATGAAATATTCTTTGCTGAATCGTTGTCATTCATCGTAGATATATCAAACAAGAAAAGGTTCATGATCCAAACAGATTCCATGCTAAGAGTGTTAATAACTGAGAAGTAACCCTCAAAATTTGTACTTAGGATTTCCAAATGGTCATAGACTTCTTGTAGTATTTCCGCAGGTATTGTTTTTCCATCTCCACTTAGGATGTCGTCAAGATTTGGAATGTTCGCAATGTTTTCTGCTTTCAGCACGGGGACTCCAAATAAATAATTTCCTCATAAATATCGCAAGCTTTCCCCAGGCTTGAATAATATCCACATCCCTTCCCTGTATCATGTTAAAATCATTGAAAATATTGGCCAAATATCCCAGGCTAACAATAAAATGTTCATCTTCAAAATGGTTTGGAAGAGTGGATTGTTGATGCTTGTGGAATATAAAAATGTCATCCCTAAGTTCATGTGTGAAAACACAACCACGTCTTCGCCAACGTAACTCTGTGAGGTACAGTATAACACAATGTTCCGCTCCAGTCTCATCCCAGGATATTTGAAATAACTGATGATTTAATGCGCGTCCACGAATAAAGTTGACTGTACAACTATTCCCATCACTTCTTTGGCATCGTTTTGAACGCCAGAGCTTGGCGATATAGAAAACGTGTGTGAAGCTTTTTCTGTGACCAGATGAACAAATCAGTATAAATAGTTTCAATCAAATCCCGAGCTAAATCATGACGATGTGTATTGATAATGGTGATAGTTTCAAATAATCTCACAACAACTTTTTTTTAAACTGTTGAACGATTGAATCCCATACTCCCATTATTTGGCTCCCATACCTTCAAAGGGGTATGGATACCTAACGGTTAAGAACCCCCTGCAGGCGGCGTGAATGTCCTTAACACTTCCTGAAGCTCTTCCTCTAGAGCCTGCACCTCCTCCTGCACTTGCACTTCTGTACTTTTCCCTTGCCTAGTAACAGATCCTTTTACGTCACAGCTTACCTCACACATGCCAGTCTCCTCTTTGGAATCCTCCACCTCTTCACTCCACAAGCGCCCAAGCCCTTGCTTTCGCGTGGGGCTCTCAACAGCTATCACGCTGGTAACTGGTGCTTCACCAGTTTGTGCAGGCGCCCTCCTCAGC
This sequence comes from Cherax quadricarinatus, assembly GCF_038502225.1. NCBI lineage: Eukaryota > Metazoa > Arthropoda > Malacostraca > Decapoda > Parastacidae > Cherax > Cherax quadricarinatus. The sequence continues at coordinate 49,590,683 of NC_091301.1, forward strand.
TTCACACACGCTGCCGCCATATGGTCGTACGCCCCACATATTCTGCACGTACGTCTCTGTCCGGCATACGATACCATAACTTGCGTCCTGAAGTCCTCCAACACGACGTAAGACGGTATGGGATGTCTCAGAGTCATCTTCAGGGAAAAGGTTCCCTCCAGACGGCCCATGTAAGCACCTGCCGTCCATTTGCCCTGTTGTGCCAGATGTACGGACCCATATGCCTCAAAAACACTCCTGATGTCAGCCTCATCTGCCTCAAATGGGACATTACGAATCTTAACCCACGTAAAGTGGCGAGATACGTCGATCAAACGCACCTTCACAGCTGGAGTAGCGTCAAGACTCACGTCTTGGAATCTCGTCACCAAAGACTCGTACACGGATGTGGAATTCAGTTTGACGAAGATTCTGTAAGCCCCATTCAGGGCTACACCATACACCTCATCGTCCTGGATTCCATAGGTCTCCCTAATGATTGTTGGGAGTAATACCTGCGCTGAAGAGGGCGAAATCGCCCCACGAAGCAGCTCAATACCAATGGTATTTAAGCGCCTCCTCACACTCAGCGCCATGTTGGTACAAGGTAGCTCGCCTGAAAACAGCAGAGGGGTGCAGAGCACAACCGCACTCTACCGTGGTCAAGCAGCGAATGTTGCTCTCCTTAAGTTACTCGTTGTCTCTCGTCGGCGATGGCGTCTAAGCTTTGCTGTGATAAAAAAAAAGGAGTCGTAAGCCTCCTACTTTAAATGCCACGGTAGAATTTATTAAACTTAGTGGACAAGGTATGTCTATGGTTGAAATAGGACATCAGCTTGATCTGGCTCGTCAGTTAGTACAATTGTGAAATCTTAGGAGAAAGTGTTGTAAAGTGGAGTGTGGTGTAGATGCGGCTAAAGTTTCTAATGAAGTTAATATTACCGATGAGGATTTTTCCAAATCAGAAGAGGCATTCAAAAATTAGCAAATGGAAAGTAACATTAAATTACTTCAATTAAATCGGCAAACAAGGATGAACACAGACAATAACCTTCATAACTACCACAACTACCTGCTTAAGCAAGATAATACTAGTAATTTTATTTAGCCACAGGTACACAAGGTACAATTACCATACATGTGTAGATTACCTATTATAACCCCAAAAAGTCAGACGAAGTGACTTATTTCTATTTGGAGTCCTTGTAATATCGTATAATTTAAAACTTAAAAGGTGAAACAGCTATGTTACGTAAATGTGTGAAGCTCAGTTACACTATGAGACCTTCCACCTTGAAACACCAACTTGGAAGCCAGACTGAAGAGAAATTCTAATGTTATCTCAGAGATCATATTGTAATGTACCAGACAGTACTCTTAACCGTATGCAACTTGTCAAATTGGTCGTTGTTCAAGAAGCTTAAACAGTTGAAATATAACGTAGTTACTGTATAAGTCGCCAGCAGTGAACACCCGTTTTCTGTTCTCGTGGCAGACTGTTTTATCGTCTTTGATATTTATTGATTTTTGCTTTGAAACCGAACTCAACCTAACTTAAAAATGTGACATAGTTATTAGGAAGACAGGTTGAATATACACCAGTACATTAACTTGAGTCCTGGTAAAATTTAAAATATCAAGTTTTCATCATTGAAGTGTTGAAGGTATCGTAAGAGGCGCTCAGAAATCCTCACATGGAAATCAGCAATTCAATATTCGATGTCTCTTCTATAAATAAAAGGCAAATTTTCATACAGACAAGCAAAAATCAATTCAAGTAAGATTAACCAGGTGTTTAAGACTTAAGTAAGTAAAGAGGTTTGTGAGTTAATAAGTACGTAAAGTTTCCTTAAGTTTCGTGTACAAAAAAAAATCATTTTTTTTACATAGTCAGGCCTATATTACAGGCACTTCTGAACTACATAATATACATTAAACATAGAATAACTCAATAAAGTCAACATTTATCCCTGAAGAGAAGATATATTCTGCAGTTAGTTCACGAAAGAGTGTAATATAACTGTTAGTTTAATATAACTGTTAGTTTAATATAACTGTTAGTTCACGAGTGTAATATAACTGTTAGTTCACGAGTGTAATATAACTGTTAGTTCACGAGTGTAATATAACTGGAACATTAAAACTCACACAGATTAAAATTATTGAAAAAAAATCTTTTGAGAAAAATACATCGGCAGCAAGAGTTTGATAGGAAAAATTACATCTTCTTTATAAGATCCATCAGCCACTAAAGTCTGATGCCCAGAAGTATCAGGGAAGAGCGGCAAACACCGAGTGGACCACATGGTGTCTGTGGAATGGAAGGCGTACAGGTCTATTTTAACCAGAGGGATGAGTCCGGTTACTGGGATCTGGGTGGTAACAACATCATATCCATGGTGTGGGTAAACCATACCCCCGGCCGGGATTGAACCCGCGGTCATAGAGTCTCAAAACTCCAGCCCGTCGCGCTAGCCACTAGACCAGCTAGCCACAATAAGATTCATCCAACTAGGTATATTTCTACACCATAGGAAAGTTAGCACAGGCACCTCTGTGACCACAAATGCAAGTTTTTACAGACGAATCTCCAGCTAGCGTGGCCGTGACGAACTCTAGCTCAAGTCCCTTCACTGCCGTCAACATGACTTAAGAAATCGTAATGACACGATTGCAAATAAACCATACCCCCGGCCGGGATTGAACCCGCGGTCATAGAGTCTCAAAACTCCAGCCCGCCGCGCTAGCCACTAGACCAGCTAGCTGGTCTAGTGGCTAGCGCGACGGGCTGGAGTTCATCAGTTCATCAGTTCTATCATTCTTCTGAAAACCAACGTGAGATGGAATACAGAGGTTTACGTCTAATATTAAATATATTTGATTTAAGGATAATTCGTAAGGAAATTTGCAGAACTTTGAAAAATATTGACTCAAGCATAAATAATAAGCTTTAGTTCACGTTTGATAACTGAATATTGATATTTGACAACTTGACTGAGCTATGAGGCTGTGACAGTTTGACAACCAGCACAACTACTGTTATGACTAAGTCAGCACTGCTGTATCATGACTGACTGTTAGCACTGCTATGTCATGACTATCAGTACTGCTATGTCATGACTATCAGTACTGCTATGTCATGACTATCAATACTGCTATGTCATGACTATCAGTACTGCTATGTCATGACTATCAGTACTGCTATGTCATGACTATCAGTACTGCTATGTCATGACTGTCAGCATGGTATCAGCACTGTTGTGTCATGACTGTCAGCACTGTTATGGCATGGCTGTTAGTACTGTTGTGGCATGACTGTCAACACTGTTGTGTCATGACTATGTCGGCACTGCTGTGTCATAGCGGTGTCAGTATTGTTTTGGCATGACTGTTAGCACTGCTGTCATGATTGTGTCAGTGCTGCTGTGTCATGATTATGTCAGCACTGTGTCACGATGCCTAAAATTGTAATGATACAAATAAGGTACATTTGAATCTTATTTGTATCATTACAGTTTTATGTATCGTTGTGTATAGAAACACTAGACAAAGATCACACCATAAATGCATACATCACACTGCTATACATAGAAACACAATAAATGCTTCGCTCATATACAAACAAAAACACACATATACATATACATACATACAATTTAAATTAAGGAATTAAATACTATGATATATAAATAGATGGATAAAATTTAAAATAATTGGCCTCACCATGGTGGTGTAACCGGACGAGAAGTTCTTCTCTTCTGGCTGGACTACGGTACGAGTCTACCCGGGTGGATGTATTTACACAGCACAGATTTCTGTGTGTCCCTCTCTGTAATTACATCTGTCTGTATATAATGATATTAAAACATTTGTTGTAATATCATATATGGGTAATGCTCCATGGGGAGGCTACATTTGAAGAGTTAAGTTCCTCTTTGAGGAAATGCTGTGTTTGGGGTTCACAGCTCTCAACGTCCCCCTCAAATGCTGTGTTTGGGGTTCACAGCTCTCAACGTCCCCGTCAAGTGTACTATGATAGGTTTTTTTCTTTTTATAATGCGAAGCCAAATGAGTGAGTGCAATGCACATTATTACACATTGTTAAAGATTGTTGAGTGAGTGTTAGAGTGCAGAAAGTATTCTTTAACAATGTGAAATAATGCAGAGTGTGTGGGGGTAGTACAGAGTACATTAGCACACAGTGTCCCAGAGTGCAGAGATTAACCAAGTCACTAATCGAAACATTGTTCCATTAAAAGGCTGTCCTACAAAGAATGTTTTATCCTCACTCTTTTACATAGCACACAGCATCAACTAATTTAATATAGCAAAGGAAGTTATGTGAGTAATTATCATAATCATAACGAGAAAGCACAATATTACTGGGAAATAATGTCTTGACCTTAACCAACACTATTATTATTCACATGTTCAACACTCACTTCTCTATATCGCCTGAGATCAACCACAGCCCAGTTAGAAATAACTGATTTTCATAACCAATATATTAAGATTATGGTATATAATAGTCTTTTCTTTATGTTTACTTACGTAGTTGTAGATACATATCCAGCAAACATTCTCAACAAGTCAAAAATATGATACAGAATTACTGATGACAATTTGTACACGATTTCGCTGTTAGAAATTACAAAATTTGTTCCTAACATCTTAAACTTGTTTAAAAAAGACACTGCAAAAATTGGTAATGAAAACTATTATCTAAATGAAAAATAAATTGTTTATTTACTTTTATACTATATATTTTAAGCCCCTGAAAGCCGACTACTGCTTATCCAGTGAAGTTTATTTTTTACATATCAATGATATATGAAACAGAGTTGTTTATAGTCAGGGTCGATACTTGACTTGTAGTTCACATCACACCTTCACCTGTAATGAACCTTGCATATTCACCTGTAATTTGTCCTTACATCTTCAACTGTAATACGTCTTGTGTATGCCCCTGTAGTTCACCTACACCTTCATCTGTAATTCGCCTTTACACCTTCACCTGTAAATCGTAAAAGAAGCAAAAGGCACAATACAGTCACTGGAACAATTTACAAAAACCCCCACATAGAGAGAAGCTTATGACAACGTTTCGGCTCGGGAAGGAAGGTTGCTGTTACCCTTGATGTGGGAAGGAAGGTTGCTGTTACCCTTGATGTGGGAAGGAAGGTTGCTGTTACCCTTGATGTGGGAAGGAAGGTTGCTGTTACCCTTGATGTGGGAAGGAAGGTTGCTGTTACCCTCCATGTGGGAAGGAAGGTTGCTGTTACATTTGATGTGGAAAGGGAGGTTGCTGTTATCCTTGATGTGGGAAGGAAGGTTTGTTACCCTTGATGTGGGAAGGAAGGTTGTTATTACCCTTGATGTGGGAAGGAAGGTTGCTGTTACCCTTGATGTGGGAAGGAAGGTTGCTGTTACCCTTGATGTGGGAAGGAAGGCTGCTGTTACCCTTGATGTGGGAAGGAAGGTTGCTGTTACCCTTGATGTGGGAAGGAAGGTTGCTGTTACCCTTGATGTGGGAAGGAAGGTTGCTGTTACCCTTGATGTGGGAAGGAAGGTTGCTGTTACCCTTGATGTGGGAAGGAAGGTTGCTGTTACCCTTGATGTGGGGAGAAAGGTTGTTACCCTTGATGTGGGAAGGAAGGTTGCTGGTACCCTTGATGTGGGAAGGAAGGTTGCTGTTACCCTTGATGTGGGAAGGAAGGTTGCTGTTACCCTTGATGTGGGAAGGAAGGTTGCTGTTACCCTTGATGTGGGAAGGAAGGTTGCTGTTACCCTTGATGTGGGAAGGAAGGTTGCTGTTACCCTTGATGTGGGAAGGAAGGTTGCTGTTACCCATTTGATGTGGGAAGGAAGGTTGCTGTTATCCTTGATGTGGGAAGGAAGGTTGCTGTTACCCTTGAAGTTGGAAGGTTGCTGTTACCCTTGATGTGGGAGGAAGGGTGCTGTTACCCTTGATGTGGGTAGGAAGGTTGCTGTTACCCTTGATGTGGGAAGGAAGGTTGCTGTTACCCTTGATGTGGGAAGGAAGGTTGCTGTTACCCTTGATGTGGGAAGGAAGGTTGCTGTTACCCTTGATGTGGGAAGGAAGGTTGCTGTTACCCTTGATGTGGGAAGGAAGGCTGCTGTTACATTTGATGTGGGAAGGAAGGTTGCTGTTACCCTTGATGTGGGAAGGAAGGCTGCTGTTACCCTTGATGTGGGAAGGAAGGTTGCTGTTACCCTTGATGTGGGAAGGAAGGTTGCTGTTACCCTTGATGTGGGAAGGAAGGTTGCTGTTACCCTTGATGTGGGAAGGAAGGTTGCTGTTACCCTTGATGTGGGAAGGAAGGTTGCTGTTACCCTTGATGTGGGAAGGAAGGTTGCTGTTACCCTTGATGTGGGAAGGAAGGTTGCTGTTACCCTTGATGTGGGAAGGAAGGTTGCTGTTACCCTTGATGTGGGAAGGAAGGTTGCTGTTACCCTTGATGTGGGAAGGAAGGTTGCTGTTACCCTTGATGTGGGAAGGAAGGTTGCTGTTACCCTTGATGTGGGAAGGAAGGTTGCTGTTACCCTTGATGTGGGAAGGAAGGTTGCTGTTACCCTTGATGTGGGAAGGGAGGTTGCTGTTACCCTTGATGTGGGAAGGAAGGTTGCTGTTACCCTTGATGTGGGAAGGAAGGTTGCTGTTACCCTTGATGTGGGAAGGAAGGTTGCTGTTACCCTTGATGTGGGAAGGAAGGTTGCTGTTACCCTTGATGTGGGAAGGGAGGTTGCTCTTACATATGATGTGGGAAGGGAGGTTGCTGTTACCCTTGATGTGGGAAGGGAGGTTGCTCTTACATATAATGTGGGAAGGGAGGATGGTAAATGTAATCAGACATGGTGTAATTTAAGTAGCTTCGCAGTATGTGAGTGTTTAAAACAATACTTGAAATTTCTACTGTTTCTCATTTGCAGCTGTTTTCTTTTTCAAGTTTCTTATTATTTTTTGGAGGTGGTGATGGGGACGCACTTGTGCTGAATTGACCAGCAATTGTGCAACTTTGGTTATGGCAACGTTTGTTTTTAAGTCAAGTTTGACGACAAAATACAGTTGATTCTCTCAGAATTCAGATATTCTATCAACCTACTTACCAGAGTAACTAAACTATTTCAGTACATTCCCGTAAGTCATGCAGTACTCGCGTGTCAAAGTCAGTTTACTATTTGCTTTGGATGTTGACTTTTTCAGCTAACTTTGGAAAAAGATGCCCCTTAACTACGTGAACATTATAACTTTTGTTATGCAGAACTGACTTTCCCCTCGCAACAACCATCAGTGGCAACTTTGTGGCGAATGAAGTTGCTGCTATTTTCCTTGTACTGCAGCTAGACTACACCAAGTATTGCTGTTTTCTTTGAGTGGGATACCCGGACGAGGACTTATTATATCAAAAAGTATTAGCCACCCTGACACTCAGTGAACCCTTGAACAAAAAATGTTCAGTATTCTCTACCTGAAGACCCGAGCTTGATTTTGTTACAATGTTTACACGTTATAGTCTGGACAAAACGGTGGCAACATTAAAGAACCTCGATGGTAAATCCTCGAGGCTCAATGAAGCAAAAATCAATGAGGATGAATTGGTTGCTCCACAGATTCGCGAGTTTCTTTGAGATGAGTTGAACTGTATACTAGTCTGTGAGGAGAAAAATGCGTGGTATACCTTATAATTAGTTGCAAAAAAATTCTCGGAAATGCCAGAACTGACAGTTACAGAGAGTAAGTGGAAACCTGCTGTTGTCCTGTCAACAAATGAGTTGCAATATGTGTATGAAGAGGAACCGTCATCGAGGAACAATACCAGGGGTAGCACAGTGCTCTCAGTGATGCTGACAGTGACAATAACAGTGAACACATCACTGGTAGCACAGTGTTCTCAGTGATGCTGACAGTGACAATAACAACAGTGAACACATCACTGGTAGCACAGTGTTCTCAGCGGTGCTGACAGTGACAATAACAACAGTGAACACATCACTGGTAGCACAACAGCGGTGCTGACAGTGACAATAACCAACAGTGGTAAACACATCACTGGTAGCACAGTGCTCTCAGCGGTGCTGACAGTGACAACAACAGTGAACACATCACTGGTAGCACAGTGTTCTCAGCGGTGCTGACAGTGACAATAACAACAGTGGTGAACATATCACTGGTAGCACAGTGCTCTCAGCGGTGCTGACAGTGACAATAACCAGTGAGGCTGACAGTGACAGTGGTGAACAGTGGTGAACATATCACTGGTAGCACAGTGCTCTCAGTGGTACTGACAGTGACAATACTCAACAGTGAACACATCATAGGACAGTACTCACAACAGTGACAATAACAGTGGTGAACACATCACTGGTAGCACAGTGCTCTCAGTGAGTGCTGACAGTGACAAGTAACAGTGAACAACAGTGAACACATCACTGGTAGCACAGTGCTCTCAGCGGTGCTGACAGTGACAACAACAGTGAACACATCACTGGTAGCACAGTGCTCTCAGTGGTGCTGACGGTGACAATAACCAACAGTGGTAAACACATCACTGGTAGCACAGTGCTCTCAGCGGTGCTGACAGTGACAACAACAGTGAACACATCACTGGTAGCACAGTGCTCTCAGAGGTGCTGACTGAGACAATAACCAACAGTGGTAAACACATCATAGCACAGTGCTCTCAGCGGTGCTGACAGTGACACAGTAAACACATCACTGGTAGCACAGTGCTCTCAGCGGTGTTGACAGTAACAATTACATCAGTGAACACATCACTGGTAGCACAATACTCAGAGCGGTGATGACAGTGACAACAACAGTGGTGAACACAACACTGGTAGCACAGTGCTCTCAATTGTGCTGACAGTGACAATAACCAACAGTGGTGAACACATCACTGGTAGCACAGTGCTCTTAGTAATGCTGAAAGTGACAATAACCAACAGTGGTAAACACATCACTGGTAGGACAGTACTCACACCGGTGCTGACAGTGACAACAGTGGTGAACACATCACTGGTAGCACAGTGCTCTCAGTGGTGCTGACAGTGACAACCAACAGTGGTGAACACATCACTGGTAGCACAGTGCTCTCAGTGGTGCTGACAGTGACAATAACCAACAGTGGTGAACACATCACTGGTAGCACAGTGCTCTCAGTGGTGCTGACAGTGACAATAACCAACAGTGGTGAACACATCACTGGTAGCACAGTGCTCTCAGCGGTGCTGACAGTGACAATAACCAACAGTGGTAAACACATCACTGGTAGCACAGTGCTCTCAGCGGTGCTGACAGTGACAATAACCAACAGTGGTGAAAACATCACTGGTAGCACAGTGCTCTCAGCGGTGCTGACAGTGACAACCAACAGTGAACACATCACTGGTAGCACAGTGCTCTCAGCGGTGCTGACAGTGACAATAACCAACAGTGAACACATCACTGGTAGCACAGTGCTCTCAGTGGTGCTGACAGTGACAATAACCAACAGTGGTGAACACATCACTGGTAGCACAGTGCTCTCAGTGGTGCTGACAGTGACAATAACCAACAGTGAACACATCACTGGTAGCACAGTGCTCTCAGTGGTGCTGACAGTGACAATAACCAACAGTGGTGAACACATCACTGGTAGCACAGTGCTCTCAGTGGTGCTGACAGTGACAATAACCAACAGTGGTGAACACATCACTGGTAGCACAGTGCTCTCAGTGGTGCTGACAGTGACAATAACCAACAGTGGTGAACACATCACTGGTAGCACAGTGCTCTCAGTGGTGTTGACAGTGACAATACTCAACAGTGAACACATCACTGGTAGCACAGTGCTCTCAGTGGTGCTGACAGTGACAATAACCAACAGTGGTGAACACATCACTGGTAGCACAGTGCTCTCAGTGGTGCTGACAGTGACAATAACCAACAGTGGTGAACACATCACTGGTAGCACAGTGCTCTCAGTGGTGCTGACAGTGACAATAACCAACAGTGGTGAACACATCACTGGTAGCACAGTGCTCTCAGTGGTGCTGACAGTGACAATAACCAACAGTGGTGAACACATCACTGGTAGCACAGTGCTCTCAGTGGTGCTGACAGTGACAATAACCAACAGTGGTGAACACATCACTGGTAGCACAGTGCTCTCAGCGGTGCTGACAGTGACAATAACCAACAGTGGTGAACACATCACTGGTAGCACAGTGCTCTCAGTGGTGCTGACAGTGACAATAACCAACAGTGAACACATCACTGGTAGCACAGTGCTCTCAGTGGTGCTGACAGTGACAATAACCAACAGTGAACACATCACTGGTAGCACAGTGCTCTCAGTGGTGCTGACAGTGACAATAACCAACAGTGGTAAACACACCACTGGTAGCACAGTGCTCTCAACGGTGCTGACAGTGACAATAACCAACAGTGGTGAACACATCACTGGTAGCACAGTGCTCTTAGTAATGCTGACAGTGACAATAACATCAGTGGACACATCACTGGCAGCACAGTACTCTCAGTGGTGCTGACAGTGACAAAAACAACAGTGGTGAACACATCACTGGTAGCACAGTGCTCTCAGTGGTGCTGACAGTGACAATAACCAACAGTGGTGAACACATCACTGGTAGCACAGTGCTCTCAGTGGTGCTGACAGTGACAATAACCAACAGTGGTGAACACATCACTGGTAGCACAGTGCTCTCAGTGGTGCTGACAGTGACAATAACCAACAGTGGTGAACACATCACTGGTAGCACAGTGCTCTCAGTGGTGCTGACAGTGACAATAACCAACAGTGGTGAACACATCACTGGTAGCACAGTGCTCTCAGTGGTGCTGACAGTGACAATAACCAACAGTGGTGAACACATCACTGGTAGCACAGTGCTCTCAGTGGTGCTGACAGTGACAATAACCAACAGTGGTGAACACATCACTGGTAGCACAGTGCTCTCAGTGGTGCTGACAGTGACAATAACCAACAGTGGTGAACACATCACTGGTAGCACAGTGCTCTCAGTGGTGCTGACAGTGACAATAACCAACAGTGGTGAACACATCACTGGTAGCACAGTGCTCTCAGTGGTGCTGACAGTGACAATAACCAACAGTGGTGAACACATCACTGGTAGCACAGTGCTCTCAGTGGTGCTGACAGTGACAATAACCAACAGTGAACACATCACTGGTAGCACAGTGCTCTCAGTGGTGTTGACAGTGACAATAACCAACAGTGAACACATCACTGGTAGCACAGTGCTCTCAGTGGTGCTGACAGTGACAATAACCAACAGTGGTGAACACATCACTGGTAGCACAGTGCTCTCAGTGGTGCTGACAGTGACAATAACCAACAGTGGTGAACACATCACTGGTAGCACAGTGCTCTCAGTGGTGCTGACAGTGACAATAACCAACAGTGGTGAACACATCACTGGTAGCACAGTGCTCTCAGTGGTGCTGACAGTGACAATAACCAACAGTGGTGAACACATCACTGGTAGCACAGTGCTCTCAGTGGTGTTGACAGTGACAATAACCAACAGTGAACACATCACTGGTAGCACAGTGCTCTCAGTGGTGCTGACAGTGACAATAACCAACAGTGGTGAACACATCACTGGTAGCACAGTGCTCTCAGTGGTGCTGACAGTGACAATAACCAACAGTGGTGAACACATCACTGGTAGCACAGTGCTCTCAGTGGTGCTGACAGTGACAATAACCAACAGTTGTGAACACATCACTGGTAGCACAGTGCTCTCAGTGGTGCTGACAGTGACAATAACCAACAGTGGTGAACACATCACTGGTAGCACAGTGCTCTCAGTGGTGCTGACAGTGACAATAACCAACAGTGGTGAACACATCACTGGTAGCACAGTGCTCTCAGACAATAACCAACAGTGGTGCTGACAGTGACAATAACCAACAGTGGTGAACACATCACTGGTAGCACAGTGCTCTCAGTGGTGCTGACAGTGACAATAACCAACAGTGAACACATCACTGGTAGCACAGTGCTCTCAGTGGTGCTGACAGTGACAATAACCAACAGTGGTGAACACATCACTGGTAGCACAGTGCTCTCAGTGGTGCTGACAGTGACAATAACCAACAGTGGTGAACACATCACTGGTAGCACAGTGCTCTCAGTGGTGTTGACAGTGACAATAACCAACAGTGGTGAACACATCACTGGTAGCACAGTGCTCTCAGTGGTGCTGACAGTGACAATAACCAACAGTGGTGAACACATCACTGGTAGCACAGTGCTCTCAGTGGTGTTGACAGTGACAATAACCAACAGTGGTGAACACATCACTGGTAGCACAGTGCTCTCAGTGGTGCTGACAGTGACAATAACCAACAGTGGTGAACACATCACTGGTAGCACAGTGCTCTCAGTGGTGTTGACAGTGACAATAACCAACAGTGGTGAACACATCACTGGTAGCACAGTGCTCTCAGTGGTGTTGACAGTGACAATAACCAACAGTGGTGAACACATCACTGGTAGCACAGTGCTCTCAGTGGTGCTGACAGTGACAATAACCAACAGTGGTGAACACATCACTGGTAGCACAGTGCTCTCAGTGGTGTTGACAGTGACAATAACCAACAGTGGTGAACACATCACTGGTAGCACAGTGCTCTCAGTGGTGCTGACAGTGACAATAACCAACAGTGGTGAACACATCACTGGTAGCACAGTGCTCTCAGTGGTGCTGACAGTGACAATAACCAACAGTGGTGAACACATCACTGGTAGCACAGTGCTCTCAGTGGTGCTGACAGTGACAATAACCAACAGTGGTGAACACATCACTGGTAGCACAGTGCTCTCAGTGGTGTTGACAGTGACAATAACCAACAGTGGTGAACACATCACTGGTAGCACAGTGCTCTCAGTGGTGTTGACAGTGACAATAACCAACAGTGGTGAACACATCACTGGTAGCACAGTGCTCTCAGTGGTGCTGACAGTGACAATAACCAACAGTTGTGAACACATCACTGGTAGCACAGTGCTCTCAGTGGTGTTGACAGTGACAATAACCAACAGTGGTGAACACATCACTGGTAGCACAGTGCTCTCAGTGGTGCTGACAGTGACAATAACCAACAGTGGTAAACACATCACTGGTAGCACAGTGCTCTCAGTGGTGTTGACAGTGACAATAACCAACAGTGGTAAACACATCACTGGTAGCACAGTGCTCTCAGTGGTGCTGACAGTGACAATAACCAACAGTGGTAAACACATCACTGGTAGCACAGTGCTCTCAGTGGTGCTGACAGTGACAATAACCAACAGTGGTAAACACATCACTGGTAGCACAGTGCTCTCAGTGGTGTTGACAGTGACAATAACCAACAGTGGTAAACACATCACTGGTAGCACAGTGCTCTCAGTGGTGCTGACAGTGACAATAACCAACAGTGGTGAACACATCACTGGTAGCACAGTGCTCTCAGTGGTGCTGACAGTGACAATAACCAACAGTGGTAAACACATCACTGGTAGCACAGTGCTCTCAGTGTTGATGGTAGTCAAACCTGGGTTGTACAGTCTGTAGAGTTATGCATAAATTTCTTCATTTTCATAACAGAAGCCTACCTAATGTCTCTAATATTTGGAACGCTGATTCTAAATGTAATATTGTTTATTCTCAATAAAGTAATTTTAATTAAAAGGTAAATATTACATATTTTTATTTCTCGCCTGTAATCTTCATTGACTTCCTCGCAATGGATGGGTATGAGAAGCCTAATAAATCTGTCTAAATGACTGGTCTCAAAATAACAATTTTTGTATACACACACACGCTGCCACACACAAAAACATACATACACACACACATCACATGCACACACACACACACACACACAAACACACACACACACACACACACGCACACAAACGCTGGCACACAAAAATGTACACACATGCGCACACACACACACACCTAATAGCGGCCAACGAAGAGGCAGGGCCAGCAGCTGTGACTCGACCCCTGCAACCATAATCTTTATATTGTCAAGTACTGTAATATATTAATCGTAGTATATTTTACACCATTAATGTTATGGAACACTAAATTATATTTAAGTTAATATCAATTTTTAGGGTCTTACATATAAAAGGTGATATTACCTGACTGTACTGAGTCCTGACACCATTGTGCACTATTTAGTAATTTAATAAATGCTAATTATATTAAATCTCATTGTTTGAAACTTGCTTAAAAGGTGAATGTGAGGGAAAAGTTTAACAGCTAGGAGTAGCAAGCGAGTATATGGTGACGATAATTTGATTGCCAGTCTGCTTGTTAAGGTAGGGTCAGTCTATCTCCCGCTATCCCCCCCCCCTTTTCTCCACCCGGAAAGGTGACGTGTGGGG
>NC_091301.1:49605190-49625190 GCF_038502225.1 Cherax quadricarinatus
TGCTGTTCTGTGGTGGGTTATACAACACTGCAATTACCACCATGGGGACTCCTGATTGAAGCGTTCCTACTAAGTAACCCCTTGCTTCTCCTCTGTCTCCTCTCTCCAGCTCATCAAAATTCCATCGGTTTTTAACCCGCAGTGCCACTCCTCCACCCCCTCTGTTCCCTTTGTCTTTTCTCACGATGTGTGTGTGTGTATGTGTGTGTGTGTGTGTGTGTGTGTGTGTGTGTGTGTGTGTGTGTGTGTGTGTGTGTGTGTGTGTGTGTGTGTGTGTGTGTGTGTGTGTGTGTGCGTGTGTGTACTCACATAATTGTACTCACCTAATTGTGGTTGCAAGGGTCGAAACTCAGCTCCTGGCCCCGCCTGGTCACTGAACGCTACTAGGTCCTCTCTCTCTATCCTCCATGAGCTTTATCATACCTCATCTTAAAGCTATGTATGGTTCCTGTCTCCACTACCTCACTTGCTAGACTATTTCTTTTCCTGACAACTCTATGGCTGAAGAAATACTTCCTAACATCTCTTTGACTCATGTGAGTCTTCAACTTCGAATTATCACCCCTTGTTGCTGTGTCCCATCTCTGGAACATCCTGTCACTGTCCACCTTATCTATTCCATGAAGTATTTTGTATGTCGTTATCATGTCTCCGCCAACAGTCCTGTCCTCCAGTGTCGTCAGGCCGATTTCCTTTAATCTTACTTCGTAGGACATTCCCCTTAGCTCTGGGACTAACCTTGATGCAAATCTTCGAACTTTCTCTAATTTCTTTACACGCTTGACCAGGTGTGGGTTTCAAACAAGTGCTGCGTACTCCAGTATGGGCCTGTGTGTGTGTGTGTACTCACCTGTTTGTACTCACCTGTTTGTGGTTGCAGGGGTCGAGACTCAGCTCCTGGCCCCGCCTCTTCACTGACCGCTACTGGGTCCTCCCTCTCCCTGCTCCATGAGCTTTATCATACCTCGTCTTAAAACTATGTATGGTACCTGCCTCCACTAAATCACGTGTATGTGTGTGCACGTATGCATGAATTTGAGCCGTGGCAGAACCACTTTCCCTGACCCAACCCCCACCACGTGTGTGTGTGTGTGTGTGTGTGTGTGTGTGTGTGTGTGTATGTATGTATGTGTGTGTGTGGGTGCGTGTACTCACCTAGTTGTACCCACCTAGTTGAGGATGCGGGGGTCGAGTCCGACCTCCTGGCCCCGCCTCTTCACTGATCGCTACTAGGTCACTCTCTGAACCGTGAGCTTTATCATACCTCTGCTTAAAGCTATGTATGGATCCTGCCTCCACTACATAGCTTCCCAAACTATTCCACTTACTGACTACTCTGTGGCTGAAGAAATACTTCCTAACATCCCTGTGATTCATCTGTGTCTTCAGCTTCCAACTGTGTCCCCTTGTTACTGTGTCCAATCTCTGGAACATCCTGTCTTTGTTCACCTTGTCAATTCCTCTCAGTATTTTGTATGTCGTTATCATGTCCCCCCTATCTCTCCTGTCCTCCAGTGTCGTCAGGTTGATTTCCCTTAACCTCTCCTCGTAGGACATACCTCTTAGCTCTGGGACTAGTCTTGTTGTAAACCTTTGCACTTTCTCTAGTTTCTTCACGTGCTTGGCTAGGTGTGGGTTCCAAACTGGTGCCGCATACTCCAATATGGGCCTAACATACACGGTGTACAGGGTCCTGAACGATTCCTTATTAAGATGTCGGAATGCTGTTCTGAGGTTTGCTAGGCGCCCATATGCTGCAGCAGTTATTTGATTGATGTGCGCTTCAGATGTGCCTGGTGTGTGTGTGTGTGTGTGTACTCACCTATTTGTGGTTGCAGGGGTCGATTCATAGCTCCTGGCCCCGCCTCTTCGCTGATTGCTACTAGGTCGTCTCTCTCCCTGCCCCATGAGCTTTATCATACCTCGCCTTAAAACTATGTATGGTTCCCGCCTCCACTACGTCACTTTCTAGGCTATTCCACGGCCTGACTACTCTATGACTGGAGAAATACTTCCTAACATCCCTTTGATTCATCTGAGTCTTCAACTTCCAATTGTGACCTCTTGTGTCTGTGTCCCTTCTCTGGAACATCCCGTCTTTGTCCACCTCGTTTATTCCGCGCAGTATTTTATATGTCGTTATCATGTCTCCCCTGACCCTCCTGTCCTCCAATGTGGGTCAGTGTGTGTGTGTGTGTGTGTATGTGTGTGTGTGTGTGCATGTATGTATGTGTGTGTGTGTATGTATGTATGTGTACTCACCTAGTTGTACTCACCTAGTTGAGGTTGCGGAGGTCGAGTCCGAGCTCCTGGCCCCGCCTCTTCACTGATCGCTACTAGGTCACTCTCCCTGAGCCGTGAGCTTTATCATACCTCTGCTTAAAGCTATGTATGGATCCTGCCTCCACTACATCGCTTCCCAAACTATTCCACTTACTGACTACTCTGTGGCTGAAGAAATACTTCCTAACATCCCTGTGATTCATCTGTGTCTTCAGCTTCCAACTGTGTCCCCTTGTTACTGGTCCAATCTCTGGAACATCCTGTCTTTGTCCACCTTGTCAATTCCTCTCAGTATTTTGTATGTCGTTATCATGTCCCCCCTATCTCTCCTGTCCTCCAGTGTCGTCAGGTTGATTTCCCTTAACCTCTCCTCGTAGGACATACCTCTTAGCTCTGGGACTAGTCTTGTTGCAAACCTTTGCACTTTCTCTAGTTTCTTCACGTGCTTGGCTAGGTGTGGGTTCCAAACTGGTGCCGCATACTCCAATATGGGCCTAACATACACGGTGTACAGGGTCCTGAATGATTCCTTATTAAGATGTCGGAATGCTGTTCTGAGGTTTGCTAGGCGCCCATATGCTGCAGCAGTTATTTGGTTGATGTGCGCTTCAGGAGATGTGCCTGGTGTTATACTCACCCCAAGATCTTTTTCCTTGAGTGAGGTTTGTAGTCTCTGACCCCCTAGACTGTACTCCGTCTGCGGCCTTCTTTGCCCTTCCCCAATCTTCATGACTTTGCACTTGGTGGGATTGAACTCCAGGAGCCAATTGCTGGACCAGGTCTGCAGCCTGTCCAGATCCCTTTGTAGTTCTGCCTGGTCTTCGATCGAGTGAATTCTTCTCATCAACTTCACGTCATCTGCAAACAGGGACACCTCAGAGTCTATTCCTTCCGTCATGTCGTTCACAAATACCAGAAACAGCACTGGTCCTAGGACTGACCCCTGCGGGACCCCGCTGGTCACAGGTGCCCACTCTGACACCTCGCCACGTACCATGACTCGCTGCTGTCTTCCTGACAAGTATTCCCTGATCCATTGTAGTGCCTTCCCTGTTATCCCTGCTTGGTCCTCCAGTTTTTGCACCAATCTCTTGTGTGGAACTGTGTCAAACGCCTTCTTGCAGTCCAAGAAAATGCAATCCACCCACCCCTCTCTCTCTTGTCTTACTGCTGTCACCATGTCATAGAACTCCAGTAGGTTTGTGACACAGGATTTCCCGTCCCTGAAACCATGTTGGCTGCTGTTGATGAGATCATTCCTTTCTAGGTGTTCCACCACTCTTCTCCTGATAATCTTCTCCATGATTTTGCATACTATACATGTCAGTGACACTGTTCTGTAGTTTAATGCTTCATGTCTGTCTCCTTTTTTAAAGATTGGGACTACATTTGCTGTCTTCCATGCCTCAGGCAATCTCCCTGTTTCGATAGATGTATTGAATATTGTTGTTAGGGGTACACATAGCGCCTCTGCTCCCTCTCTCAATACCCATGGGGAGATGTTATCTGGCCCCATTGCCTTTGAGGTATCTAGCTCACTCAGAAGCCTCTTCACTTCTTCCTCGGTTGTGTGCACTGTGTCCAGCACTTGGTGGTGTGCCCCACCTCTCCGTCTTTCTGGAGTCCCTTCTGTCTCCTCTGTGAACACTTCTTTGAATCTCTTGTTGAGTTCTTCACATACTTCACGGTCATTTCTTGTTGTCTCTCCTCCTTCCTTCCTTAGCCTGATTACCTGGTCCTTGACTGTTGTTTTCCTCCTGATGTGGCTGTACAACAGTTTCGGGTCAGATTTGGCTTTCGCTGCTATGTCATTTTCATATTGTCTTTGGGCCTCCCTTCTTATCTGTGCATATTCGTTTCTGGCTCTACGACTGTTCTCCTTATTCTCCTGGGTCCTTTGCCTTCTATATTTCTTCCATTCCCTAGCACACTTGGTTTTTGCCTCCCTGCACCTTTGGGTAAACCATGGGCTCATCCTGGCTTTTTCATTAATCCTGTTACCCTTGGGTACAAACCTCTCCTCAGCCTCCTTGCATTTTGTTGCTACATATTCCATCATCTCATTAACTGGCTTCCCTGCCAGTTCTCTGTCCCACTGAACCCCGTTCAGGTAGTTCCTCATTCCTGTGTAGTCCCCTTTCTTGTAGTTTGGCTTCGTTCGTCCTGGCCTTCCTGCTTCTCCCTCCACTTGTAGCTCTACTGTGTATTCGAAGCTTAAAACCACATGGTCACTGGCCCCAAGGGGTCTTTCATATGTGATGTCCTCGATATCTGCACTACTCAAGGTGAATACTAAGTCCAGCCTTGCTGGTTCATCCTCTCCTCTCTCTCTTGTAGTGTCCCTTACGTGTTGGCACATGAAGTTTTCCAGTACCACCCCCATCATCTTAGCCCTCCATGTATCTTGGCCCCCATGTGGGTCCAAGTTCTCCCAATCGATTTCCTTGTGGTTAAAGTCACCCATGATCAGGAGCTTTGCCCTGCATGCATGAGCTCTTCTGGCCACTCTAGCCACTGTGTGTGTGTGTGTGTGTGTGTGTGTGTGTGTGTGTGTGTGTGTGTGTGTGTGTGTGTGTGTGTGTGTGTGTGTGTGTGTGTGTGCGTGTGTGTGTGCGTGTGTGTGTATGTTTGTGTGTGAGTGTGTGTGTGTGTGTGTGTGTGTGTGTGTGTGTGTGTGTGTATGTGTGGTTTTGTGTGTGTGTGTGTCTGTGTGTACTCACCTATTTCTACTCACCTGTTTGTGGTTGCAGCGGTCGAATCATAGCTCTTGGCCCCGCCTCTTCACGGATTGCTATTGGATCCTCTCTCTCCCTGTTCCATGATCTTTATCAAACCTCGCCTTAAAACTATGTATGGTTCCCGCCTCCACTACGCCACTTTCTAGGCTATTCCACTTTCTGACAACTCTATGACTGAAGAAATACTTCCTAACATCCCTTTGACTCATCTGAGTTCAACTTCCAATTGTGACCCCTTGTTTCTGTTTCCCCTCTCTGGAATATCCTGTCTTTGTCCACCTTGTCTACTCTGCACAGTATTTTATATGTCGTTATCATGTCTCCTCTGACCCTCTTGTCCTCCAGTGTCGTCAGGCCAATTTCCCTTAACCTGTCTTCGTAGGACAATCCCCCTAGCTCTGGCACTAGTCTCGTTGCAAACCTTTGCACTTTCTCTAATTTATTGACGTACTTGGCCAGGTGTGGATTCTAAACTGGTGTTGCATTCTCCAATATGGGCCTGACGTATATGGTGTACAGAGTCTTGGACGATTCCTTACTGAGGCATTAGAATGCTATTCTTAGGTTTGCTAGACACCCGTATGCTGCAGCAGTTATCTGAATGATGTGGACCTTAGATGTGCTCGGTATTATACTCACCCCAAGATCTTTTCCCTTAAGTGAGGTTTGCAGTCTTTGGCTACCTAGACTATACTCTGTCTGCGGTTTTCTTTGCCCTTCCCCGATCTTCTTTAACCCCACCATTTGGTGGATTTAAATTCAAGGAGTCAGTTGCTGGACCAGGCTTGACGCCTGTCCAGGTCTTTTTGTAGTCCTGCCTGATCCTCGACAGATTTGAATCACATCATTAACTTCACATCATCTGTAAACAAGAACACTTCTGAGTCTATTCCTTCCGTCATGTTATTCACATATGGCAAAAACAGCACAGGTCCTAGGACTGACCCATGTGGAACCCCGCTCGTTGGAGGCGCCCACTTTGACACCTCATCACGTACCATGACTCGTTGTTGCCTCCCTGTCAGATATTCTCTGATCTATCGCAGTGACTTTCCTGTCATGCGTGCCTGATCCTATAGCTTTTGCATTAATCTTTTGTGAGGAACTGTGTCGAAGGTCTTCTTGCAGTCCAAGAAAATGCAGTCTATCCACCACTCTCTCTCTCGCCTTACTTCTGTTACCTTTTCATAAAACTCCAGTAGGTTTTGACACAGGTTTACTCTTCCCTGAAACCATGTTGGTTGTTGTTTATAAGCTTGTGTCTTACTAGGTGCTACACCATTCTTCTCCTGATGATCTCCATGACTCTGCATATTATTCACGCCAGTGACACTGGTCTGTAGTTTCAGGCCTTGTGTCTCCTTTCATGAAAATTGGGACTACATTTGTCATCTTCTATATCTCAGGTATGGAAGGTGAGAGTGTGTGTGTGTGTGCTTGTACTCACCTAGTTGAGGTTACAGGGGTAGAGTACGAGCTCCTGGCACCGCCTCTTCACTGATCGCTACTAGGTCACTCTCCCTGAACCGTGAGCTTTATCATAATTCTACTGAAAGCTGCGTATGGATCCTGCGTCCACTACATCGATTCCCAAACTATTCCACTTCCTGACTATTCTGTGGCTGAAGACATACTTCCTAACATCCCTGTGATTCATCTGTGTCTTCAACTTCCAACTGTGTCCCTTTGTTACTGTGTCCCATCTCTGGAGCATCCTGTCTTTGTCCACCTTGTCAATTCCTCTCAGTATTTTTATGTCGTTATCATGTCCCCCCTATCTCTCCTGTCCTCCAGTGTCGTCAGGTTGATTTCCCTTAACCTCTCCTCGTAGGACATACCTCTTAGCTCTGGGACTAGTCTTGTTGCAAACCTTTGCACTTTCTCTAGTTTCTTTACGTGCTTGGCTAGGTGTGGGTTCGAAACTGGTGCCGCATACTCTAATATGGGCCTAACGTACACGGTGTACAGGGTCCTGAACGATTCCTTATTAAGATGTCGGAATGCTGTTCCGAGGTTTGCTAGGCGCCCATATGCTGCAGCCGTTATTTGGTTGATGTGCGCTTCAGGAGATGTGCCTGGTGTTATACTCACCCCAAGATCTTTTTTCTTGAGTGAGGTTTGTAGTCTCTGGCTCCCTAGACTGTACTCCGTCTGCCGTCTCCT
Organism: Cherax quadricarinatus; assembly: GCF_038502225.1. Classification (NCBI taxonomy): domain Eukaryota; kingdom Metazoa; phylum Arthropoda; class Malacostraca; order Decapoda; family Parastacidae; genus Cherax; species Cherax quadricarinatus. The sequence goes on from NC_091301.1 coordinate 49,612,375, forward strand.
TTGCCCTTCCCCAATCTTCATGACTTAGCACTTGGTGGGATTGAACTCCAGGAGCCAATTGCTGGACCAGGTCTGCAGCCTGTCAAGATCCCTGTAGTTCAGCCTGGTCTTCGATCGAGTGAATTCTTCTCATCAACTTCACGTCATCTGCAAACAGGGACACCTCTGAGTCTATTCCTTCCATCATGTCGTTCACAAATACCAGAAACTGCACTGGTCCTAGGACTGACCCCTGTGGGACCTCGCTGGTCGCAGGTGCCCACTCTGACACCTCGCCACGTACCATGACTCACTGCTGTCTTCCTGACAAGTATTCCATGATTCATTGTAGTGCCTTCTCTGTTATCCCTGCTTGCTCCTCCAGTTTTTGCACTAATCTCTTGTGTGGAACTGTGTCAAACGCCTTCTTGCAGCCCAAGAATATGCAATCCACCTACCCTTCTCTCTCTTGTCTTACTGCTGTCACCATGTCATAGAACTCCAGTAGGTTTGTGACACAGGATTTCCCATCCCTGAAACCATGTTGGCTACTGTTGATGAGATCATTCCTTTCCAGGTGTTCCACCACTCTTCTCCTGATAATCTTCACCATGATTTTGCATACTATATATGTCAGTGACACTGATCTGTAGTTTAGTGCTTCATGTCTGTCTCCTTTTTTAAAGATTGGGACTACATTTGCTGTCTTCCATGCCTCAGGCAATCTCCCTGTTTCGACAGATGTATTGAATATTGTTGTTAGGGGTACACATAGCGCCTCTGCTCCCTCTCTCAGGACCCATGGGGAGATGTTATCTGGCCCCATTGCCTTTGAGGAATCTAGCTCACTCAGAAGCCTCTTCATTTCTTCCTCGGTTGTGTGCACTGTGTCCAGCACTTGGTGGTGTGCCCCACCTCTCCGTCTTTCTGGAGCCCCTTCTGTCTCCTCTGTGAACACTTCTTTGAATCTCTTGTTGAGTTCTTCACATACTTCACGGTCATTTCTTGTTGTCTCTCCTCCTTCCTTCCTTAGCCTGATTACCTGGTCCTTCTGATGTGGCTGTATAACAGTTTCGGGTCAGATTTGGCTTTCGCTGCCATGTCGTTTTCATAATGTCTTTGGGCCACCCTTGTTATCTGTGCACATTCGTTTCTGGCTCTACGACTGCTCTCCTTATTCTCCGGGGTCCTCTGCCTTCTATATCTCTTCCATTCCCTAGCACACTTGGTTTTTGCCTCCCTGCACCTTTGGGTGAACCATGGGCTCATCCTGGCTTTTTCATTATTCCTGTTACCCTTGGGTACAAACCTCTTCTCAGCCTCCTTGCATATTGTTGCTACATATTCCATCATCTCATTAACTGGCTTCCCTGCCAGTTCCCTGTCCCACTGAACCCCGTTCAGGAAGTTCCTTATTCCCGTGTAGTCCCTATTCTTGTAGTTTGGCTTCATTCGTCCTGGCCTTCCTGCTTCTCCTTCCACTTGTATTCGAAGCTTAAAACCACATGATCGCTGGCCCCAAGGGGTTTTTCATATGTGGTGTCTTCAATATCTGCACTACTCAATGTGAATACTAAGTCCAGTCTTGCTGGTTCATCCTCTCCTCTCTCTCTCTCTTGTAATGTCCCTTACGTGTTGGTACATGAAGTTCTCCAGCACCACCTCCATCATCTTAGCCTTCCATGTATCTTGGCCCCCATGTGGCTCCAAGTTCTCCCAATTGATCTCCTTGTGGTTAAAGTCACCCATGATCAGGAGCTTTGCCCTGCATGCATGAGCTCTTCTGGCCACTGCAGCCAGTGTGTCAACCATCACTCTATTGTTCTTGGTTTCTGTGAGAGCTATGATGTCTGGTGATGCCTCTTTGTCTGTTTCGTGCCACTCCTCCCACTTATTTGTTATTCCCTCAGCATTTGTGTACCATACCTTCAGTTTCCTTTCCAACACTGTGGTTTGGGGGGCCTGTGAGGGTGGGAGACCTGGTAGCATACTGTTGGATTCTATAGCTTGGTGTTGGGTGGAAGCTGTGGGTATGGATTGTAGTGTGTGTTGGGATGGTGTGATAGGTTGTGGGGTTCTGAGGATAGTTGTGTGTGTGCTTGCCCTTGCTGCTCTGTTCTGCTCTGACTGACCTCTGCTGGCTCCATCCTTGTCTCCTTTCCTAGCTCCTTTTGCTTTTTTGTCGTCTCCCTCAGCTGCTGTTATTCTGTTTGTGTTCTGTCTCTGACTAGGGACACCCTCTTGTACTCGTCCGAGTATTTCAACCGTGGTTTCTCTTGGAGGATCCTGTTCTGCACTGTTTCCGTCCTGAGAATCAGCTTGACTGGTCGGTTTCTCCCCTTCGAGTACCCTCCTTTTCTCTGAAAATTTACAATCTCATCCATCTCTTCTTCACCTATTTCTGTGATGATTTTCTCAATCTCATTTCTTTCTTCCTGCCGCCTTTCAGTGTGTGTCCTTTCCTCTCTCTCCTGAAGCCCATGGATAAACACTGATTTTGCCCTTTCCTCCTCCAATTGCCTCACTCTCTGTGATTCTGGATCCTGCCTGTATGTGGTCATTTTCTCCATTGATTTTTCCAGTGGCTCTTGATAGCATGGTTGTGCCTCAGCATTCGACCTATCACCTTCTCCATCTGCACCCAGCTGTTCTTCCCATTCACTCCTTGGCCCTTCTTGGCAGGCTGATATGACCTTAGCATAATTCATATCTCCTTCCTTCCTGTTCGGCCTCTCAGCTTCATATGCTGTGTCTTCTCTGGTCACTGCACCTCTAACTCGCTTCAGCATATTTATCTCAACTTCTAGGACCCTTATCCTGGTCACTGCAGTTTCGACTTTTGCCTCCCAATTCTTTGTCTCCTTCTCCAACCTCTTTTCCAATTTCACAGAGAGCTCTTTCTCCATTTTTTCAGAAAGCTCTCCTAATTTCCTCTCCCACTCTTGTTCCATCCTTTTCCACTGCTCCTCCATCCACTCCTCCCTACCAGAACCATTCTCATTTGATTCCTGGTTCCTGCGAGTCCCCACCATTTTTTTAGTGAGAGAGAGAGAGAGAGAGAGAGAGAGAGAGAGAGAGAGAGAGAGAGAGAGAGAGAGAGAGAGAGAGAGAGAGAGAGAGAGAGGAGAGAGAGAGAGAGAGAGAGAGAGAGAAGGGAAGGTAGAAGGAGAGAGAGAGGGGGGAGAGTGAGAAGGAAAAAGGGGAGAGAGAGAGAGAGAGAGAGAGGGGGGAGAGAGAGAGAGAAGGGAAGGGTAGGAGAGGGGGAGAATGAGAAGGGAAAATGGGGAAGAGAGAGAGAAATAGACAGAGAGAGAGAAGGGAAAGGTAGAAGGAGAGAGAGGGAAAAAGGGGGAGAGAGAGAGTGAGAGAGAGAGGTTGAGAGAGAGAGAAGGGAAAGGTAGAAAGAGAGAGGGGGACAGTGAGAAGGGAAAAGGAGGAAGAGAGAGAGTGAGAGATAGAGATAGATAGAGAGAGAGAGAGAGAGAGAGAGAGAGAGAGAGAGAGAGAGAGAGAGAGAGGGAGAGGGGGGGGAGAGAGAGGGGGAAAGAGGGGGAGAAGGGGGAAAGAGGGGGAGATGGAAGAGAGAGAGGGGAGAGAGAAGATAGGGGGAGAGAGAGGGGAGGAGGGGAGAGAGATGGGAAAAGGGAGTGGAGAGAGATAATGAGAGGGAAGAGATGTCAGAGAGGGAGAGATGTTAGAGGGGGGGAGGTGTTAGAGGGAAGAGATGTTAGAGGGGAGAGATGGGAGAGGGGAGAGAGAGAGAGAGAGAGATAGGTAGAAAGTGATAGGTAGAGAGAGAGACAGATAGGTAAAGAATGAGATAGGTGGAGAGAGATAGGTAGAGAGATAGGTACAGAGGGAGACAGGTAGTGAGAGAGGGAGAAAGAGAGAAGAGTGAGGTTTAGATGGTCAGTTCCTTGAGCTTACCTGGAGAGAGTTCCGGGGGTCAACGCCCCCGCGGCCCGGTCTGTGACCAGGCCTCCTGGTGGATCAGAGCCTGATCAACCAGGCTGTTGCTGCTGGCTGCACGCAAACCAACGTACGAGCCATAGCCCGGCTGATCAGGAACCGACTTTAGGTGCTTGTCCAGTGCCAGCTTGAAGACTGCCAGGGGTCTGTTGGTAATCCCCCTTATGTATGCTGGGAGGCAGTTGAACAGTCTCGGGCCCCTGACACTTACTGTATGGTCTCTTAACGTGCTAGTGACACCCCTGCTTTTCATTGGGGGGATGTTGCATCGTCTGCCAAGTCTTTTGCTTTCGTAGTGAGTGATTTTCGTGTGCAAGTTCGGTACTAGTCCCTCTAGGATTTTCCAGGTGTATATAATCATGTATCTCTCCCGCCTGCGTTCCAGGGAATACAGGTTCAGGAACCTCAAGCGCTCCCAGTAATTGAGGTGCTTTATCTCCGTTATGCGCGCCGTGAAGGTTCTCTGTACATTTTCTAGGTCAGCAATTTCACCTGCCTTGAAAGGTGCTGTTAGTGTGCAGCAATATTCCAGCCTAGATAGAACAAGTGACCTGAAGAGTGTCATCATGGGCTTTGCCTCCCTAGTTTTGAAGGTTCTCATTATCCATCCTGTCATTTTTCTAGCAGATGCGATTGATACAATGTTATGGTCCTTGAAGGTGAGATCCTCCGCCACGATCACTCCCAGGTCTTTGACGTTGGTGTTTCGCTCTATTTTGTGGCCAGAATTTGTTTTGTACTCTGATGAAGATTTAATTTCCTCGTGTTTACCATATCTGAGTAATTGAAATTTCTCATCGTTGAACGTCATATTGTTTTCTGCAGCCCACTGAAAGATTCGGTTGATGTCCGCCTAGAGCCTTGCAGTGTCTGCAATGGAAGACACTGTCATGCAGATTCGGGTGTCATCTGCAAAGGAAGACACGGTCCTGTGGCTGACATCCTTGTCTATGTCGGATATGAGGATGAGGAACAAGATGGGAGCGAGTACTGTGCCTTGTGGAACAGAGCTTTTCACCGTAGCTGCCTCGGACTTTACTCTGTTGACGACTACTCTCTGTGTTCTGTTAGTGAGGAAATTATAGATCCATCGACCGACTTTTCCTGTTATCCCTTTAGCACGCATTTTGTGCGCTATTACGCCATGGTCACACTTGTCGAAGGCTTTTGCAAAGTCTGTATATATTACATCTGCATTATTTTTATCTTCTAGTGCATTTAGGACCTTGTCGTAGTGATCCAATAGTTGAGACAGACAGGAGCGACCTGTTCTAAACCCATGTTGCCCTGGGTTGTGTAACTGATAGGTTTCTAGATGGGTGGTGATCTTGCTTCTTAGGACCCTTTCAAAGATTTTTATGATATGGGATGTTAGTGCTATCGGTCTGTAGTTCTTTGCTGTTGCTTTACTGCCCCCTTTGTGGAGTGGGGCTATGTCTGTTGTTTTTAGTAACTGTGGGACGACCCCCGTGTCCATGCTCCCGCTCCATATGATGGAAAAGGCTCGTGATAGGGGTTCTTGCAGTTCTTGATGAACACGGAGTTCCATGAGTCTGGCCCTGGGGCAGAGTGCATGGGCATGTCATTTATCGCCTGTTCGAAGTCATTTGGGGTCAGGATAACATCGGATAGGCTTGTGTTAACGAAATTTTGTGGCTCTCTCATAAAAAAATTCGTTTTGATCTTCGACTCTCAGTCTGGTTAGCGGCTTGCTAAAAGCTGAGTCATACTGGGACTTGAGTAGCTCACTCATTTCCTTGCTGTCATCTGTGTAGGACCCATCAGGTGTGAAATCCTGTGTATGTGTGTGTGTTTGTGTGTGTACTACAGCTTACAAGTGCTTGTTGCTGTGTGTTTGTGTGTGTGTGTGTGTGTGTGTGTGTGTGTGTGTGTGTGTGTGTGTGTGTGTGTGTGTGTGTGTGTGTGTGTTTGTGTGTGTGTGTGTGTGTGTGTGTGTGTGTGTGTGTGTGTGTGTGTGTGTGTGTGTGTGTGTGTGTGCATGTACTCACCTAGTTGTACTCACCTAGTTGAGGTTGCGGGGGTCGAGTCCGAGCTCCTGGCCCCGCCTCTTCACTGATCGCTACTAGGTCACTCTCCCTGAGCCGTGAGCTTTACCATACCTCTGCTTAAAGCTATGTATGGATCCTGCCTCCACTACATCGCTTCCCAAACTATTCCACTTACTAACTACTCTGTGGCTGAAGAAATACTTCCTAACATCCCTGTGATTCATCTGTGTCTTCAGCTTCCAACTGTGTCCCCTTGTTACTGTGTCCAATCTCTGGAACATCCTGTCTTTGTCCACCTTGTCAATTCCTCTCAGTATTTTGTATGTCGTTATCATGTCCCCCCTATCTCTCCTGTCCTCCAGTGTCGTCAGGTTGATTTCCCTTAACCTCTCCTCGTAGGACATACCTCTTAGCTCTGGGACTAGTCTTGTTGCAAACCTTTGCACTTTCTCTAGTTTCTTCACGTCCTTGGCTAGGTGTGGGTTCCAAACTGGTGCCGCATACTCCAATATGGGCCTAACGTACACGGTGAACAGGGTCCTGAATGATTCCTTATTAAGATGTAGGAATACTGTTTTGAGGTTTGCTAGGCGCCCATATGCTGCAGCAGTTATTTGGTTGATGTGCGCTTCAGGAGATGTGCCTGGTGTTATACTCACCCCAAGATCTTTTTCCTTGAGTGAGGTTTGTAGTCTCTGACCCCCTAGACTGTACTCCGTCTGCGGCCTTCTTTGCCCTTCCCCAATCTTCATGACTTTGCACTTGGTGGGATTGAACTCCAGGAGCCAATTGCTGGACTAGGTCTGCAGCCTGTCCAGATCCCTTTGTAGTTCTGCCTGGTCTTCGATCGAGTGAATTCTTCTCATCAACTTCACGTCATCTGCAAACAGGGACACCTCAGAGTCTATTCCTTCCGTCATGTCGTCATGTCGTGTGTGTGTGTGTGTGTGTATGTGTATGTGTGTATATGTGTGTGTGTGTGTGTGTGTGTGTATGTGTGTGTGTGTGTGTGTGTGTGTGTGTGTGTGTGTGTGTGTGTGTATGTGTGTGTGTGTGTGTGTACTCACCTACTCACCTAGTTGAGGTTGAAGGGGTCGAGTACGAGGTCCTGGCCCCGCCTCTTTACTGATCGCTACTAGGTCACTCTCCCTGAACCGTGAGCTTTATCATACCTCTGCTTAAAGCTATGTATGGATCCTGCCTCCACTACATCGCTTCCCAAACTATTTCACTTACTGACTACTCTGTGGCTGAAGAAATAATACCTAACATCCCTGTGATTCATCTGTGTCTTCAACTTACAACTGTGTCCCTTTGTTACTGTGTCCAGTCTCTGAAACATCCTGTCTTTGTCCACCTTGTCAATTCCTCTCAGTATTTTGTATGTCGTTATCATGTCCCCCCTATCTCTCCTGTCCTCCAGTGTCGTCAGGTTGATTTCCCTTATTAACCTCTCCTCGTAGGACATACCTCTTAGCTCTGGGATTAGTCTTGCTGCAAACCTTTGCACTTTCTCTAGTTTATTTACGTGCTTGGCTAGGTGTGGGTTCCAAACTGGTGCTGCATACTCCAATGTGGGCCTAACGTACACGGTGTACAGGGTCCTGAACGATTCCTTATTAAGATGTCGGAATGCTGTTCTGAGGTTAGCTAGGCACCCATATGCTGCAGCAGTTATTTGGTTGATGTGCTCTTCAGGAGATGTGCCTGGTGTTATACTCACCCCGAGATCTTTTTCCTTGAGTGAGGTTTGTAGTCTCTGGCCCCCTAGACTGTACTCCGTCTGCGGTCTTCTTTGCCCTTCCCCAATCTTCATGACTTTGCCCTTGGTGGGATTGAACTCCAGTAGCCAGTTGCTGGACCATGACTGCAGCCTGTCCAGATCCCTTTGTAGTTCTGCCTGGTCTTCGATCAAGTGAATTTTTCTCATCAGTTTCACGTCATCTGCAAACAGGGACACCTCAGAGTCTATTCCTTCCGTCATGTCGTTCACAAATACCAGAAACAGCACTCGTCCTAAGACTGACCCCTGTGGGACCCCGCTGGTCACAGGTGCCCACTCTGACACCTCGCCACATACCATGACTCGCTGCTATCTTCCTGACAAGTATTCCCTGACCCATTGTGGTGCCTTCCCTGTTATCCCTGCTTCGTCCTCCAGTTTTTGCACCAATCTCTTGTGTGGAACTGTGTCAAACGCCTTCTTGCAGTCCAAGAATATGCAATCCACCCACCCCTCTCTCTCTTGTCTTACTGCTGTCACCATGTCATAGAACTCCAGTAGGTTTGTGACACAGTATTTCCCATCCCTGAAACCATGTTGGCTACTGTTGATGAGATCATTTCTTTCTAGGTGTTTCACCACTCTTCTCCTGATAATCTTCACCATGATTTTGCATACTATACATGTCAGTGACACTGGTCTGTAGTTTAGTGCTTCATGTCTGTCTCCTTTTTTAAAGATTGGGACTACATTTGCTGTCTTCCATGCCTCAGGCAATCTCCCTGTTTCGATAGATGTTTTGAATATTGTTGTTAGGGGTACACAGCGCCTCTGCTCCCTCTCTCAATGCCCATGGGGAGATGTTATCTGGCCCCATTGCCTTTGAGGTATCTAGCTCACTCAGAAGCCTCTTCACTCCTTCCTCGGTTGTGTGCACTGTGTCCAGCACATTGTGGTGTGCCCCACCTCTCTGTCTTTCTGGAGCCCCTTCTGTCTCCGCTGTGAACACTTCTTTGAATCTCTTGTTGAGTTCCTCACATACTTCACGGTCATTTCTTGTTGTCTCTCCTCCTTCCTTCCTTAGCCTGATTACCTGGTCTTTGACTGTTGTTTTCCTCCTGATGTGGCTGTATGACAGTTTCGGGTCAGATTTGGCTTTCGCTGCTATGTCGTTTTCATATTGTCTTTGGGCCTCCCTTCTTATCTGTGCATATTCGTTTCTGGCTCTACGACTGCTCTCCTTATTCTCCTGGGTCCTTTGCCTTCTATATTTCTTCGATTCCCTAGCACACTTGGTGTTTGCCTCCCTGCACCTTTGGGTGAACCTTGGGCTCATCCTGGCTTTTTCATTATTCCTGTTACCCTTGGGTACAAACCTCTCCTCAGCCTCCTTGCATTTTGTTGCTACATATTCCATCATCTCATTAACTGGCTTCCCTGCCAGTTCTCTGTCCCACTGAACCCCGTTCAGGAAGTTCCTCATTCCTGTGTAGTCCCCTTTCTTGTAGTTTGGCTTCATTCGTCCTGGCCTTCCTGCTTCTCTGTCCACTTTTAGCTCTGCTGTGTATGTGTGTGTGTGTGTGTGTGTGTGTATGTATGTGTGTATGTGTGTGTGTGTGTATGTTTGTGTGTGTGTGTATGTGTGTACTCAACTAATTGTACTCACCTAATTGTGGTTGCAGGGGTCGAGACTCAGCTCCTGGCCCCGCCTCTTCACTGATCGCTACTGGATCCTCTCTCTCTCTGCTTCCTGAGCTTTGTCATACCTCTTCTTAAAACTATGTATGGTTCCTGCCTCCACTACTTCACTTGCTAGGCTATTTCACTTGCTGACAACTCTATGACTGAAGAAATACTTCCTAACGTCCCTGTGACTCGTCTGAGTCTTCAGCTTCCAGTTGTGACCCCTTGTCCCTGTGTCCCCTCTCTGGAACATCCTATCTCTGTCCACCTTTTCTATTCCCCGCAGTATCTTGTATGTCGTTATCATGTCTCCCCTGACCCTTCTGTCCTCCAGTGTTGTCAGTCCGATTTCCCTTAACCTTTCCTCGTACGACATTCCCTTGAGCTCTGGGACTAGCCTTGTTGCAAACCTTTGTACTTTCTCTAACTTCTTGACGTGCTTGACCAGGTGTGGGTTCCAGACTGGTGCTGCATACTCCAGTATGGGCCTAACATACACAGTGTACAGTGTCTTGAACGATTCCTTATTAAGGTATCGGAACGCTATTCTCAGGTTTGCCAGGCACCCGTATGCTGCAGCGGTTATTTGGTTGATGTGTGCCTCCGGTGATGTGCTCGGTGTTATGGTCACCCCAAGGTCTTTCTCCCTGAGTGAGGTCTGTAGTCTTTGTCCACCTAGCCTATACTCTGTCTGCGGTCTTCTTTGCCCCCCCCCAATCTTCATGACTTTGCATTTGGCTGGATTGAATTCGAGAAGCCAGTTGCTGGACCACATGTCCAGCCTGTCCAGGTCTCTTTGCAGTCGTGCCTCATCCTCGTCCGATTTAATTCTTCTCATCAACTTCACGTCATCTGCAAACAGGGACACTTCAGAGTCTATTCCTTCCATCATGTCGTTCACATATATCAAAAATAGCACTGGTCCTAGAACTGACCCCTGTTGGACCCCGCTCGTAACAGGCGCCCACTGTGATACCTCTTCACGTACCATGACTCGTTGCTGCCTCCCTGTCAGGTATTCCCTTATCCATTGCAGTGCCCTCCCTTTTACGTGCGCCTGATCCTCCAGCTTCTGCACTAATCTCTTGTGGGGAACTGTGTCAAAGGCCTTCCTGCAGTCTAGGAAAACGCAATCTACCCACCCCTCTCTCTCGTGTCTTACTTCTGTTACCTTGTCATAAAACTCCAGGAGGTTTGTGATACAAGATTTGCCTTCCATGAACCCATGCTGGTTTTCATTTATAATCTTGTTCCTTTCCAGGTGTTCGACCACTCTCCTCCTGATAATCTTCTCCATGACTTTGCACACAATACATGTCAGAGACACTGGTCTGTAGTTTAGTGCCTCTTTTCTGTTTCCTTTCTTAAATATGGGGACTACATTAGCTGTCTTCCATTTCTCAGGTAGTTGCCCAGTTTCAAGGGATGTGTTGAAGATTGTGGTTAGAGGCACACACAGCATCTCTGCTCCTTCTCTAAGGACCCATGGGGAGATGTTGTCCTGTCCCATGGACTTTGAGGTGTCAAGGTCACTTAAGAGCTTCTTCACCTCCTCCTCAGTTGTTCGTATGTCATCCAACACTTGTTGGTATATTCCCTCTTGATGTTCCCTTCTGTGCTGTCTTCCCACAGCCCTTCCTGTCTCTACTGTAAAAACTTCCTTAAATCTCCTGTTCAGCTCCTCACATACCTCCTGATCATTTCTTGTGAGTTCTCCACCTTCTGTCCTTAATCTGATCACCTGGTCTTTGACTGTTGTTTTCCTCCTGATGTGGATATACAGTTTCGGGTCAGTCTTGATTCTCGATGCTATGTCATTTTCATACTGTCGCTGGGCCTCCCTCCTTACCTGTGCATACTCATTCCTGGCTCTGGGACTGATCTCCCTATTTTCGTGTGTTCTCTGCCTTCTGTACTTTTTCCATTCTCTATTGCACTTTGTTTTTGCCTCCTTACACCGTCGGGTAAACCAGGGGCTCGTTCTGGTCTTCCTGTTGTTACTGTTGCCCTTGGGAATAAACCTTTCCACTGCCTCCTTGCATTTTGTTGTTACATATTCCATCATTTCATTTACTGGCTTTCCTGCCAGTTCTCTGTCCCACTGGACCTCCCGCAGGAAGTTCTTCAACCCTATGTAGTCCCCTCTTTTATAGTCAGGCTTTTCCTATTCAACTCCTGTTATTCTCTCCACTTGCAGCTCTACTATGTATTCAAAGCACAGAACCACGTGGTCGCTAGCTCCTAGGGGACTCTCATACTTGATGTCCTCAATATCTGAGCTGCCCAGGGTGAACACAAGGTCCAATCTTGCTGGTTCATCCTCCCCTCTCACTCTGGTAGTGTCCTTAACATGTTGGTGCATGAGGTTTTCCAGCACCACGTCCAACATCCTGGCTCTCCATGTTTCGGGACCCCCATGTGGCTCCAGGTTTTCCCAGTCAATCTCCCTGTGGTTGAAATCCCCCATAACCAGCAACTTTGCTCTGCTGGAGTGAGCTCTTCTTGCCACCTCAGCAAGTGTGTCCACCATTGCTCTGTTGCTCTCTTCATATTCCTCTCTTGGCCTCCTGCAGTTGTGTGGTGGATTATACATCACTGCAATGACCACTTTGTGTTCCCCAAACTGAAGTGTACCTGCTATGTAGTCTCTTTCCCCCGTCTCATCTATACCTTCCATTTTCTCTAATTTCCATCTGTTTTTTACGAGCAGAGCAACCCCACCGCCCCCCCTGCCCCTTCTATCTTTCCTCATGATCTGGTATCCTGGTGGGAAGATTGCATCTGTTATTGTCTCCATGAGTTTTGTTTCTGTAACTGCTATGATGTCTGGGGACTTCTCATTGATTCTTTCTTGCCATTCCTCATGTTTATTCGTTAATCCATCTGCATTTGTGTACCAAACCTTCAGCTTCTGTTCTAATACTGTAACTGTGGTGCGGGGGGTGGAAACAGAGGGATCGGTGTGTGATGGTTGGTTTGAATTGTTCAGTTGCCTTGGGGGTGTCTTGGCTGGAGTCCTTCTGCAGGTGTTTCTGGGGGGTGCACTTGTCCTTCCATTTGATCCTGGGTTATTCTGCTCTCCTTTTTCATTTCCTCCCATTTCTCCTTTCGTTTTTGAACTCTCTCTTTCATTGTCTTTCTTTCGTCCTGTGTTCTGTCTCGATCGAGGTACACACTCCGGAACTCCTGCTTGCCTCTCAGCCGTGCTTTCTCCTGCAGGATCATGGTTCGGGTTGATTCTGCCTTGAAAATTACTTTGAGAGGCCGATTCCTTTTCTTTGTGAACCACCCAATTCTCCGAAAATTTGCCACCTGGGTCATGTCCCCCTCGCCTATCACCTTCATGATATCTTCAATCGCTTTTTTCTCCTCCTGCTTTCTTTCATCATAAGTTTCCCCTTTAGCTTCGTCTAGCCCATAGACAAACACGGATCTTTCCCTTTCCACCTCCCA
>NC_091301.1:49627690-49645190 GCF_038502225.1 Cherax quadricarinatus
ACTGTGTCAAAAGCCTTCTTGCAGTCCAAGAAGATGCAATCAACCCACCCCTCTCTCTCTTGTCTTACTTCTGTTATTTTATCATAAAACTCCAGAAGGTTTGTGACACAGGATTTGCCTTCCGTGAATCCGTGCTGGTTGGCATTTATACTCCTGTTCCATTCCAGGTGCTCCACCACTCTCCTCCTGATAATCTTCTCCATAATTTTGCATACTATACACGTCAATGACACAGGTCTATAGTTTAGTGCCTCTTTTCTGTCTCCTTTTTTGAAAATGGGAACTACATTTGCCGTCTTCCATACCTCAGGTAGTTGCCCAGTTTCCAGGGATGTGTTGAAGATTGTGGTAAGTGGTACACACAACATATCTGCTCCCTCTCTAAGGACCCATGGAGAGATGTTGTCCGGTCCCATTGCCTTTGAGGTATCGATGTCCCTTAGCAGTTTCTTCACCTCCTCCTCATCTGTATGTATGTCGTCCAACACTTGTTGGTGTATTCCTTGTTGGTGTCCCCATCTGGTCTGTCCCCCCAGAGTCCTTCCTGTGTGTGTGTGTGTGTGTGTGAGTGTCTGAGTGTCTACCCTTGTGTGTGTGTGCTTGTGTGTGAGGGAGGGAGGGTTAGGGGGGGTAGGTTGTGTGGTTGAAAGATCCGTCGTGTAGGCACAAATTTAGTCTCATTTATCTTTCCCAATTATCTACTCTCTCCACTTATTGCCCTTTCTGGATTTACGTATTAATTGTTGCTGGTTATTATCATTTTCCTTGTTCACATTGAGAGAGGACTTCCTAGCTTCCTAAGTATTCTTCCTGCTAATAACTACCGGTAGTAACACTGCCTGTGTACGTGTGTGCATGTTTGTGTGTGTGAGTGTGTGTGTGTGTGTGAGAGAGAATCTTGTGCGATGTAATGACTGGCCGCAACTTCTTGTGACCTGACGCAACCCTCCTGGGACCTGACCCTAGCACTGTCTTATACTGTTGCCCTTAAAAGCTTGTCCCACCTACCTTCTCACACTCGACAACACTATATTCTCTATGTTTATGCTATTTCTATTCTAATTCTGGTAATAGCTTGCAGGAGTGAGTGATCAGTATCAAACAGTATGCAAGGCCAGCCAGGGCCGTCAACATGCAAACCACAAATAGGCGAATAAACTTGCGGTGACAGTTGCCAGCTGCTGATGACGAAGTCGTCGTCGTAGGCCTTAAATCCCTATTTTGGAGATCCTTCACCCGTGATGATTATAACCATATATTCTCATACATCCCGCTTCCTCACGCAATTTCACTCTTCACTGATGATAGTATACACTTCACATTATATACACTTCACTTTATATGTATAATGGCACACAACTTGTCGTGACGTCACTTCTTCAGGCCTACCGCTGCCAATGTGGCAACAGCGCCTAAGACCCCCATCGGTTTGCGCTTTGAAATATTATGATTTCAGCTTTCCTCTCACTTTCTTTAACTAATAACTTTAATTATCACTCGTAGTATTGTTCACTGACGTTCCACTACCACTGATTACTGCTAACTGTTATTGCACGCCATACAACGCTAAGGATCTCGGAGCCTTGTTACCCACGTCTTCACCCCATGGACCCACGCTAGTGTGTGTGTGTGTGTGTGTGTGTGTGTGTGTGTGTGTGTGTGTGTGTGTGTGTGTGTGTGTTTGTGTGTGTGTGTGTGTGTATGTGTGTGTGTGTGCCCCCACTTCTATGTATTCATACTGCTAATAAATACCGGAAAATACCAGTATTTCTAAGCTTCCCAATCATTCTAACACTTATCGATTCTGCTTATAAAATACAGAAAGTAGCTAGGTTGTAAAATTTAGCTTGTCTCAGCTTAAGTGTGTGACGTTATCCCTCGCTACCGCTGTACTCCTTGCACTCTCGTCTACGCTATTTCTACTCTAATTCTGGTAATAGCTTGCAGGAGTGAGTGACCAGTATCTAACAGTGATGCAAGACCAGAACTCAGAACCCTGCAACATGCAACCTCAACAGGTGAGCAATACTTGCGCTGGCAGTGGTGTGATGACAAGTTGCCAGATGCTGATGACGTAGTCGTTGTACATAGGCCTTCTATCACTATTTTGTAAATCCTTCACCCGTGATGTTTATAACCATATATGCTCATGCATCCCGCGTTCCTCAAGTGATTTCACTTTTCACTTATGACAGTGTGTGTGCATGTGTGTGTGTATACTCACCTAATTGCATTCACCTAATTGTGGTTGCAGGGGTCGAGATCAGCTCCTGGCCCTGCCTCTTCACTGCGTGCTACTAGGTCCTCTCTCTCCCTGCTCCATGAGCTTTATCATACCTCGTCTTAAAACTACGTATGGTTCCTGACTCCACTATATCGCTTGCAAGACTATTCCACTTCCTAACAACTCTGTGACCGAAGAAATACTTCCTAAAATTCCTTTGACACATCTGAGTCTTCAGCTTCCAATTGTGACCCCTTGTTTCTGCGTCCCATCTCTGGAACATCCTGTCCCTGTCCACCATATCTATTTCCCACAGTATTTTGCATGTCGTTATCATGTCTCCCCTAACCCTCCTGTCCTGCAGTGTCGTCAGACCTATTTCTCTTAACCTTTCTTCATAGGACATTCCGCTTAGCTCTGGAACTGGCCTTGTAGCAAACCTTTGCACTTTCCCTAATTTCTTGACATGCTTGACCAGTTGTGGGTACCAAACTGGTGCTGAGTACTCCAGTATAGGCCTGACGTACAAAGTGTATAGAGTCATGAACGATTCCTTACTAAGGTATCGGAATATTATTCTCAGGTTTGCCAGGTGCCCATATGCTGCAGCAGTTATCTGGTTAATATGTGCTTCCGGTGACGTGCTCGGTATTATACTCACTCCTAGATCTTTTTCCTTGATTGAAGTTTGCAGTCCTTGGCGAACTAGCCAATACCCTGTTTGCAGTCTTCTTTGCCCTTCCCCGATTTTCATGACTTTGCATTTGGCGGGGTTAAATTCGAGGAGCCAGTTGCTGGACCACACGTCCAGCCTGTTCAGGTCTCTTTGTAGACCTGTCTGATCCTCATCTGATTTAATTCTCCTCATTAACTTCACATCATCTGCAAAAAGGGACACTTCTGAGTCTATCCCTTCCGTCATGCCATTCACATATACCTAAAATAGCACTGGTCCTAGGACTGACCCCTGTTGGACCCCGCTCGTCACAGGTGCCCACTGTGATACCTCATCACGCACCATGACTCGCTGTTACCTCCCTGTTAGGATGTTAGGTAAGACACATATGCAACAGTTAGGTATCTTTATTTCGAAACGTTTCGCCTACACAGTAGGCTTCTTCAGTCGAGTACAAAAAAGTTGATAGAAGCAGAAGAGACTTGAAGACGATGTAATCAGTCCATCAACCTTGAAGTTTTGAGGTGGTCAGTCCCTCAGTCTGGAGAAGAGTATTGTTCCATAGTCTGAAACAATATGGAGTTGAAGTGACTGGATAGAGCCTTATATACCACCAGGAGGTGAGATGAAGGCCACTAGCAGAGGTAAGAATGTAGTCGTTGGAAGGTCAGGTCCCTCTCAAATCCAGCCTTGGACAACGTCTCCCTGTTAGGAATTCTCTGATCCATTGCAGTGCCCTTCCTGTTATATGCGCCTGATCCTCTAGCTTCTGTACTAATCTCTTGTGAGGAACTGAGTCGAAGGCCTTCTTACAGTCCGAGAAAATGTAATCAACCCACCTAGTCATAAAACTCCAGCAGGTTTGTGACACAGAATTTGCCTTCCATGAATCCGTGCTGGCTGTCATTATAACCTTGTTCCATTCCAGCTGCTCCACCACTCTCCTCTTGATAATCTTCTCCATGACTTTGCATACTATACACGTCAGTGACACTGATCTGTAGTTTAGTCTCCTTTCTTAAAGATAGGGACTACAGTTGCAGTCTTCCATACCTCAGGTAGTTGCCCAGTTTCAGGGGATGTGTTGAAGATTGTGGTTAGTGGCACACACATTGGCTCTGCTCCGTCTCCCTCTCTAAGGTGTGTGTGAGTATGAGTGTGTGTATGTGTGTGTGTGTGTGTGTGTGTGTGTGTGTGTGTGTGTGTGTGTGTGTGTGAGTGTGTGTGTGTGTGTGTGTGTGTGTGTGTGTGCGTGTGTGTGAGTGTGTGGTACTCACCTAGATGTACTCCCCCAGCTGTGGTTGAAGCGGTCGATTCACAGCTCCTGTCTCCGCCTCTTCACAGGTCGCTACTAGGTCACTCTTCCTGCTCCATGAGCTACATCATATCTCTTCTTAAAGCTATGTATGGATCCTGCCTCCACTACGTCACTTCCCAGATTATTCCACTTCTGTGACTGAAGAAATACTTCCTATCATCCCTGTGATTCAACTTCCAACTGTGACCCCAAGTTGTTGTGTCCCATCTCTGAAACATCCTGTCTCTCTCCATCTTGCCATTCCTCCTGAATGATTCATTATTGACATGTCGGAATGCTATTCTTAAGTTTACCAGGCGCCCGTATGCTGTAGCAGTTATTTGGTTGATGTGCCCCTCTGATGTGCCCGGTGTTATACTCACCCCAAGATCCTTTTCCCTGAGTGAGGTTTGCAGTCTCTTGCTCCCTAGACTGTACTCCGTCTGCGGTCTTCTTTGTCCCTCCCCAATCTTCATGACATTGCACTTGGTGTGACTGATGTCCAGGAGCCAGTTTCTGGACCAGGCCTGCAGCCTGTCCTTTGTAGTTCTTCCTGGTCCTCGTCCAACTGAATATTTCTCGTCAGCTTCACATCATCTGCGAACAAGGACACTTCTGAGTCTATTCCTTTCGTCATGTCGTTCACATATACCAGAAACAGCATCAGTCCTTGGACTGACCCCTGTGAAACCCCGCTCATCACAGCAGCCCACGCTGACACTTCGTCTCTTACCATGACTCTCTCTTGTCTTCCCTACAGGTATTCCCTGATTTATTGCAGTTCCTTCCCTGTTATACCTGCCTGGTCCTCCAGCTTAGGTACTAATCTCAAGTGTGGAACTGTATCAAAAGCCTTCTTATAGTTCATGAAAACGCAGTCTACCCACCTCTCTCTCTTCTTCTTACTGCTGTCACCTTGTCATAGAACCCCAGCAGGTTTGTGACACAGGATTTCCCATCCTTTAAACCGTGCTAAATTTCGTTGATAAGCTTATTCCTTTCTAGGTGCTCCAATCCTCTTGTATTGATAATCTTCTCCGTAACTTTGCATACTATACATGTCAGTGACACTGACCTGTAGTTGAATACTCTTTGTCTGTTTCCTTTCTTAAAAATTAGGACTACTCTTATTCAAAAACTATATTGAAAATTTTTATTAGTGGCATACACAGTGCCTCTGCTCAATCTCTCTGTGCCCATGGAGAGATATTCTCTGGTCCCACCACCTTCGAGTTATCTAATTCACTTAGAAGCCTCTTCACCTTCTCCTGAGTTATGTTTATTGTGTTCAGCATGTGTTGGTGTATCCCACCATTCTGGCTTTCTGGAATCCTTTCTGAAAATACTTCTTTAAATCTCATGCTGAGTTCCTCACATACTTCTTGGTCGTCTTGTGATCTCTCCACCTTCCTTCCTCAGTATGATTTCCTTTTCCATGACTATTATTTACCTCCTAATGTGGCTATACAACAGCTTTGGGTCAGATCAGGCTTTCAATACAGTGTCATTCTCATAATGCTGCTGAGCCTCCCTCCTTATCAGTGCATGCTCGTTTTTGGCTCTTAGACTGATTTCCTTATTTTCCTGGTTCCTTTTACTTTTATACTTTTTCCATAGTCTAGTACACTTAGGTTTTGACTTCTCTGCAGCTCTGGGTGAACAAAGGGCTCATTCTAATCTTCCCATTATTGCTGTTGCTCTTGGGTACGAACCCCTCCTCTGGCTCCTTGCATTTTGTTGTCACGTAGTCCATCATTTCATTTACTGATTTTCCTGCCATTTCTGTTTCCCACTGAACCTCATGCAGGAAATTTCTCATGCCTGTGTAGTCCTCTCTTTTGTAGGTTGGCTTCTGTCCTACTCATCCTGCTTCTCTAACCACTTGTGCCCTGCTATGTACTTGAAGCTCAGGACCACATGATCACTAGCTCCGAGTGGCCTTTCATTTTTGATGTCCTCAATGTCTGAACTACTAAAGGTGTATATGAGCTCCAGTCTTGCTGGTTCAGCCTCTCCCCTCTCTCTGGTAGTGTCCCTAACATGTTGGTGCATGAGGTTTTCCAGTACCACCTGGATCATCTTAGCTCTCCATATTTCTGGTCCCCCATGTGGCTCCAGGTTGTCCCAGTCAATCTCCAGGTGACTGAAGTCACCCACAACAAGTAACTTTACCCTGCCCATGTGGGCCCTTCTGGCCACCTCAGCTAGTGTATCAACCATTGCTCTGTTGCTCTAATCATATTCTTGTCATGGCCTCCTGCTATTCTGTGGTGGATTGTACATCACTGCATTCACCACCTTAGGACCCCCAGTTTGATGTGTTCCTACTATGTACTCCCTTGCTTCTCTTATGTCCACTCCTTCCAACTCCTCAGAACTCCACTGGTTTTTGATGAGGAGTGCAATTCCTTCACCCTCCCTGTTCCCTCTGTCTTTCCTCAGGATCTGATATCCATTTAGAAAGATTGTGTGAGTTATCATTTGTGTAAGCTTGGTTTCTGTGAGTGCTATAATGTCTGGGGATGCTTCCCTGATTCTTTCGTGACACTTCTTATACTTATTCGTTATACCATCTGCGTTGGTGTGCTATACCTTCAGCTACTTTTCCAAAATTGCATTTGAGTGGGAGCAGTTGTAGGGGCTGGGGGAGTGGGAGACCTGGCAGGGTACTATGAGAGGTTACTGTGTAGGTAGGGTTTGTACTGGGGGTGGGGGCCTGTGAGTGTGGAGTGTGGTTTGTTATGGGTTAATTTGTTTGGGTGTGGGGTTCTGTGGGTGGTTGTACTTGTTCTACCTACCAATTCTGGGTGTCACTACCTGACTTTAACCTTGTCTCTCTTCCTTGCTCCTTGCATCTTTGTATCATCTTTCTCAGTTTCTGTAGCTCTGTTCTCATGTTGTCGTAGTCGAGGTGCACTCACTGGTATATTATTGTTTCCTTTAGCCATGGTTTCTGCTGCAGGATCCTGTTTTGCACAGTTTCTGTCTTGAAAATCAATTTGACTGGCCGAATTAACCCCCTCGAGTACCCTTCTATTCTCTGAAAATGTATCAGCTCAGTCATGTCCTCCTCTCCTGTTTGTCTGATAATAGTTACAATCTCTTTTTTCTCTCCCTGTCATAATTTTTCATGTGTACTCCCTTCACTCTCCTGAAGCCAATAAATAAAGAAATGACCTCTCCCTCTCCTCTTCTCATTGCTTTTCCCTCTGCATCTCTGGATCCCATTTAAACACAGCCATTGCTGCTTCCCTTATCATTTCCTGGATCTCCCAATGGTCTGATCGGACCTCTGCAGTGGAGCCTATCGCCTTCTCTACCGCCCCCCCCCCACCTCACTTCTGTTCCTGAGGCAGTTGAACAGTCTTGGGAATAATAAAGTAACAAGTGACCAAAACATATACATTGTATCCTTATATAAACATTAATACACTAAACACAAACACAAGAGAACCCTTTTCACTGATGAAAAGGGTTCTCTTGTGTAGGGGGCCCTTTTTTGCGTAGATGTTCCATTATGCATGAGTAAGAGAGCTCTAATCCTCCTTCTTCCTTCGTCTCCTCCTCCTCTTCCTCACTTTTTTTTACACTGCTTTCTCGTACTTTCTTCCAGTTCTCTTCTTCCTCCCGTGTCTTCAGTTCTCTCCATGAGACAAACACAGCTTTTACGACCTTCTCTTTTAAAGCAGATGCCCTGGAAACTTCGAGCAAATATTTACATTCACTTCCATTGATTCGGGTTTCTATATAGAATTTAGAAAGGAAAACTTTGACGAGAAATACAGAAAACGCAAATTATTCATAGCATTTCTTAGCGAGAGTTTCCGTGGGAAGATGTCCACTGCTAATGCAGAAACTGAGAAGAACTGTTGAAAACTGTACTGTGTGACGGTCCCCTTCAGTAATATCCTCTACAACCACTACTGGGGGAGGCAACACACATGTATATGGAAGCATCGGTATCCAGAGAGCTGTGCCCGGGAGCTGGAACCATGAACCACTGGTATGCCAGCCAATGTGAGGAACAGTGGAACAATACTGGTACACTTAGCTATGTGAGTAGCAGTGGAACAACACTGGTACACCAAACAATGTCAGCAGCAGTGGAACAACACTGGTACACCAAGTAATGTGAGCAGCAGTGGAACAACACTGGTACACCAAGCAATGCCAGCAGCAGTGGAACAACACTGGTACACCAAGCACTGTCAGCAGCAGTGGAACAACACTGGTACACCAAGCAATGCCAGCAGCAGTGGAACAACACTGATACAAACTGAACCAATAAAGTAGATGCAATGGTAGCCTACGTCTACCATACATTTCGCCAGCAAGTGCCATGGTATATCTTCACCCTTGTTATCATACCGGAAGTGGCCGCTGGGAGGGAGGATGGGAAGAGAGCCTTCTGCTTTTCTGTCCTTGATAACACACGATAATTCTTAATCCAAAGTCAGATAGTTCTCAAAAGTCTACCCTGATCTGACTCTGCAATCTTACCCATCATCTCCCACGAACTCCCATGTACTATCTACTGGAGTGACCAACGTCTCAGACCAGATATCTAACCATTTATGATTTTCTCCACTAGCTGTGGACGGTATGTGGCTTCAGAGCCAGTTAGGAACCACAATCCCATCTCCAGAAATGTTTACAAAAATATACACAGATGTTGGTTGCATATACATGCAACCAACATGTTATAGCACAGGTGTGACCCTTGGAAGCACAGGTGTCACCCTTGGAAGCACAGGTGTCACCCTTGGAAGCACAGGTGTCACCCTTGGAAGCACAGGTGTGAACCTTGAAAGCACAGGTGTGACCCTTGAAAGCACAGGTGTGACC
Source organism: Cherax quadricarinatus (assembly GCF_038502225.1). NCBI lineage: Eukaryota > Metazoa > Arthropoda > Malacostraca > Decapoda > Parastacidae > Cherax > Cherax quadricarinatus. The sequence continues at coordinate 49,636,733 of NC_091301.1, forward strand.
CTTGGAAGCACAGGTGTGACCTTTGGAAGCACTGGTGTGAACCTTGCAAGCACAGGTGTGAACCTTGCAAGCACAGATGTGAACCTTGCAAGCACAGGTGTGAACCTTGCAAGCACAGGTGTGAGTCTTTAAAGTACAGGTGTGATTCTTGGAAGCGCAGGTGTGACCCTTCGAAGCATAGGTGTGACTTTTGAAAGCACAGGTGAGAACCTTGGAAGCACAGATGTAAACCTTGGAAGCACAGGTGTGAACCTTGGAAGCACATGTGTGTGAACCTTGGAAGCACAGGTGTGACTTTTTTGGAACACAGGTTTAACTCAACATAAAGCCCAAATTTAACCCTCGAAAACATATTTGAACCTTAAAAACACAGATTTGAACCTTAGAAACACAGGTTTGAACCTTGAAAACACATATCTTAGGAATTCGATATGTACTCCAGTTCCCTGAATTAGGTCTGAATACCTTCTATCCCCCCCACACGTTCTGTATAATTCTTACGGGTTTAACGCTCCCACAAGATTGGAAGACTATGGTTGGTATATATTATTAAGTATTTTGCATAATATTACTCCCTGACTATTTTATTCGTTAAAAGATTTCAGGGTCAGAAATCAAAGGTCTTGGGTAGTCTAATGGGAAATATGGTGGTGGAATTACCCACAATATGTTAGGTTAGGGATTGAAGGTAACAAGTGCAACTAATGTGACATTTTATTGTGGCAACGTTTCGCTCTCCGGGAACTTTGTCAAGCTGGTAACGGCTTGACAAATGTCAAACCGGCAACGGCTATGTAAGCAAACTTCTATTGTTACTCTCTGTTATATGTTAGATTTAAGTTTTAGCTAAAATTTAGCCAATCTTTTGTTTTGTGCTTCATGTATTGTCTCTGAGCTTGTGTTTCTCTGCCTAAATTATCCACTTTTGCTCTGAAATTTTTAAAATAATCTTTAATATGTCTGTATACAAAGACATTTTAACTAAAGTTTGTTGTAAATTATATTGACTGAATTATCTTACTTGAGATACTCAACTCATGATGTAAAGAGAATTTTTAATGCTGTTTTAAATCGTGTCTTGCCTTTATTTTAATATATTTTAGACTCCGAGTCTAATATATTTTAGACTCAGAGAAGTAAGTGAAATGTCTTCCTACAGTCCACAGTAACACTAGTCTTCTCCTACCACAACCATGAATATATTGGAAAAATATATTGCATCCAGCTTCTCTGAAGCTGGATGCGAGCCAAGTATGCAGCAGGCATTTTTCATCTGGATGGCCACGCTGAGGCGCTGGAAAATGAAAGTGGCTGCCCTTGGGTCCCTGGTGGTGTCGATGAGTCTGGAACCCAATTCTTTAAGGAAACATGTGGCTTTTTTCCCCATGATCCCAAGGTCTCTGATCCCACTGAGTCAAATTGATACTGTTGGCTTATGTCTCTGTACTTGCTGATTTTGTACTCCTCCCCGTGATCTGCAGCATCTCCCTGTTTCCTAACACTGTAATGGATGTAGGTGTCAGCCAGCTTCGACACACAGGTAAAGTCCCATGCTAAGAGCTTGCCATTCTTCCAAGGATAGATGTTGATCCCTTTGGGGCGGTTTACGGGAATGTCAGTATTGATGGCTGCTAGTGACTGGGTTTCTCTCTCTCTCTCTCTCTCTCTCTCTCTCTCTCTCTCTCTCTCTCTCTCTCTCTCTCTCTCTCTCTCTCTCTCTCTCTCTCTCTCTCTCTCTCTCTCTCTCTCTTTCTCTCACCTGGCTGGGCATTCAGCTGTACCAAGGCTTCTCTTTATGATGTTGGCTTCATTGCATGCCAGCCCTTAGTTTTGGAACAGTTAAGACCATGTAGACCATATTGGTCGGCTTGCGCATCTCCGCAAATACACGTATATTCCGTGTGAATTGCGAGGCAGAGAGCCACTGCAGCACGAAGGGTTAATAAATAAGACACATATGCAACACTTGAGTGTCTTTTTTGAGGAAACGTTTCGCCAAACAGTGGCTTCATTAGTCATCAGTTCAACAATCTTTTCAAGATTGATGAAATAATTACATCGACTACGGGCTGAGGGACTGATTACCTCAAACTCCTAATGTTCTTCACCATTCTTCTTTTCATGAACTGATGAAGCCACTGCGTGGCGAAACGTTTCCTCAGTAAAGATGCCCAAGTGTTGCACATGTGTCTAATTTTTCAACTTGTCGGTTCTCTGAACCATTTATCTACAATACGAAGGGCCTGTGGGTCTAGGCGTGTTCCCATTGCTGAAATGGGAACTGTTTGGAGGAAGTCCCCATAGTGTTGTGCGTTCACGGCTTGGAGACGGGCAGTTTTCCAGTCTGATGTTACAGCCCTGAGCTTGTTTGTAAGCACCTTTTCAGAGATGGGGCCATCCTAACTCGACTGTTTATAGGCCAGTGCTGAGCGAGGTTTTGGTGTTGGAGCAGCAAGAGTCTCTCATTTGGGAATGGCACTGGCGTAGCTAGGATCCTGTATTCCTGCTGAGTCACCAAGGTTGTTCGAAAGAATTTGCTTTATTAACTCCTCTGATGTTATGGAAGAAGATGAGAAAGCTTGAAGGGCAATCTGAGAGGATTTGCGTACTCCCAGCGACGCAAGCCTGACTGGAACTGAGTCTTGCAACCACTGTCCATTTTCAAGGGAAAGATTCAATACGTTCTTTAGCATGGTCTTAAGGAAGAAGTCATATTCCATGAGTTTTGGACTCCTGATCATGGGAAGCATCTCGGGAAGTAAGCAAGTTCCGGGATTGACAGGCACCTGGTGAGTAGGTAGAAGGCATCATGTGTATCATCGTCTTTCATCCTGCCTTCCATCGTCCTGAGATTTTCTTCTCTAGGATCAGATCAGTGGCATTGGACCCAAGAGGAGCACCAGGGAGAGTGATGTTGGCTGGATCAATGGCTCGTACTCCTCGCAAATCAGCACTAATATTCTCAGTGATCTGTCGATTAGTAGAAACTATTTCACATTTAGTGGGGTTTAAAGATAGGCTCATACTCACTCCCATGTCTTTAATTTTTCTGATGTCCTCTAGGAGAGATTCTTTAGTGCCAGCTTGAGTATCATCATCCAAGAACCAGATATTGAGCTCACTGGAGAGCGCTTCTGTGACTTCCTTGATGAGCAGACAGAATAGAAAGGGGGCGAGAGGGTCCCCATGTTGCACGCCCTCACGCGAGTCAATTTCAAGATCCCCAAACAATAGTTTAGAAGTCACATTATAACACGATTGTATGAAGGGATAGAGGAAAATGAAGTGTCTAGAAACTGCTCGGAGAATAGCATCCTTTCTGACTAAGTTAAAAGCGTTGGCAAAGTCCAATTTGATTAAGGCTTTTTCATCGGACATGTTGCTGATGTATACTCGTGCAGCGTGGGCAGCTGCTTCACAGCCTTGTTGAACACCAAAACCGAGCCGAGTTGGTTTCAACATTGCAGCAGCCTCTTGACTCACCATTCTTACTGCAGCCTTGGCGACTATGCGCCGAAGAGTGTTGCCCATTGCAATGGGCCTGATTCCTCCATCCTTTTTTCAGAGGGCACACAATGAGGCACCAAAGAAAGGGAGTCTAATGGCCTCTGGGACACTACCAGCCAGGCACACATTGGAAAATTTGGTGAATTCCTAAAGCAGCCTCTCTGAAACATCACCAAGTGCTGGACTGAGCGTTCATTTTAAATGTTGAGGCCTTAAACTGGTGAAGCCTCCTGCTGAGCCCTGAGGAAATGACATAACAGCTTCATACACATAAGCGTTCTGTAAGGTTAAATGTTCTTCACCTGATGCACTCAGGGAGGTCAATATATATATATATATATATATATATATATATATATATATATATATATATATATATATATATATATATATATATATATATATATATATATATATATATATATATATATTGACCTCCCTGAGTGCATCAGGTGAAAAACATTGAACCTTACAGGACGCTGATATGCATGAAGCTACACATCAGATTCCCACCAAGGCAGGGTGACCCGAAAAAGAAAAACTTTCACCATCATTCACTCCATCACTGTCTTGCCAGAAGGGTGCTTTACACTACAGTTTTTAAACTGCAACATTAACACCCGTCCTTCAGAGTGCAGGCACTGTACTTCCCATCTCCAGGACTCAAGTCCGGCCTGCCGGTTTCCATGAACCCCTTCATAAATGTTACTTTGCTCACACTCCAACAGTACGTCAAGTATTAAAAACCATTTGTCTCCATTCACTTCTATCAAACACGCTCACGCATGCCTGCTTGAAGTCCAAGCCCCTCGCACACAAAACCTCCTTTACCCCCTCCCTCCAACCTTTCCTATGCCGACCCCTACCCCGCCTTCCTTCCACTACAGACTGATACACTCTTGAAGTCATTCTGTTTCGCTCCATTCTCTCTACATGTCCGAACCACCTCAACAACCCTTCCTCAGCCCTCTGGACAACAACAGTTTTGGTAATCCCGCACCTCCTCCTAACTTCCAAACTACGAATTCTCTGCATTATATTCACATCACACATTGCCCTCAGACATGACATCTCCACTGCCTCCAGCCTTCTCCTCGCTGCAACATTCATCACCCATGCTTCATAAACATATAAGAGCGTTGGTAAAACTATACTCTCATACATTCCCCTCTTTGCCTCCAAGGACAAAGTTCTTTGTCTCCACAGACTCCTAAGTGCACCACTCACCCTATATATATATATATATATATATATATATATATGTATATATATATATATATATATATATATATATATATATATATATATATATATATATATATATATATATATATATATATATATGTATATATATATATATATATATATATCGTGCCGAATAGGCAGAATTTGCGATCTTGGCTTAAATAGCAATGCTCATCTTGCCATATAGGACAAGTGAAAATTTGTGTATGCAATAATTTCACCAAAATCATTCTGAACCCAACGAAAAAAAATTATATTTCACTGTGTTTGTTTAATATTAAATTATTGTAAACAAATCTAAAATATATTTAGTTGGGTTAGGCTAAATTAAATTGTTCTTGTTATAATAAGGTTAGGTAATTTTTGTAAGTTCCTTTTGGTGCAAAATTATAAATTTTTACATCAACATTAATGAAAAAAATATATCTTTAAACGTATAAGAGAAAATTTCAGAAAGGACTTAATTTTAAATGAGTTCTTGCTAATTGATCAGTTTTACATATTCGGCATGACATATATATATATATATATATATATATATATATATATATATATATATATATATATATATATATATATATATATATATATATATATATATATATACATATATATATATGGATGTACAACCTCTATAGCTGGAATGGGGACCCTTATCCTCAGAGAAGACAATAAACGTACCTCAGGGAAAACTCAAGGTTCTCCCTGGAGCTGTTTGAATATTTTCTTCTCCTACCACCCCCTATATATTTTATATTCTATGTGAACATTTATTGATAAACAGAATATATGTCCAGAAAAACACAAACATGAATACAATGGAACAATGTATTAAAGATCATGAATATCCTCCAGCTCCTCCGAAGCCGGACGTGAGCCAGGTATGCAGCAAGTATTTCCGCTCTGGATGGCTATGCTGAGGCACTGGAACATGAAAGTGGCTGCCCTTGAGTCCCTGGTGGTGTCGATGAGTCTGGAACCCAATTCTTTGAGGAAACCTGTGGCATTTTTTCCCCATGATCCCAAGGTCTCTGATCCCACTGGGGCAAATTTATACTGTTGGCTTATGTCCCTGTGGATAAATTAGACACATGTGCAACTCTTGGGTATCTTTATTGAGGAAACGTTTCGCCACACAGTGGCTTCATCAGTCCATACAAAGGAGAATCTTGAAGAACAGGAGGAGAATGAGGTAATCAGTCCCTCAACCTTGAGTCGATGTGGTCAGTCCATCAATCTTGAATAGAATACGGCATACGTGCTGAGAAGGAGCTTATAAACCGTTGGCAGGAGAGGTGCAGCAGTCCCTGTACTTGCTGATTTTGTACTCCTCCCTGTGGTCAGCAGCTCCTCCCTGTCGCCCAACACTGTGATGGATGTAGGTGTCAGCCAGTATGGACACACAGTCATAGTCCCATGCTAAGAGCTTGCCATTCTTCCAAGGATAGATGGTGATCCCGTCGGGGTGGTTTGCTGGGTTGTGGGTATTGTTGGCTGCTAGTGATCGGGGCTCCCTCTCGGCTGGGCATCCAGCTGTAGCAAGGGTTCTCTTTATGATGTCGTTGACTTCATTGTGTCTTGCATACCAGCCCTTGGTTTTGGAACAGTTAAGACCATGTAGACTGTATTGGTCTGCTTGCGCTTCACCGCAAATACACATATATTCTGTGTGAATTTGGGCAGCAAGGGGCAGAGCCACTGCAGTATGGAGGGTCTTAGGGTCGAGTCGCGTTCCCATTGCCGATATGGGAACTGTTTGGATGAAGTCCCCGGAGTGATGTGCGCTCACAGCCTGGAGACGGGCAGTCTCCCTATCTGATGCTGCAGCCCTGAGCATGTTGGCAAGCACCTTTTCAGCTATTGGGCCATCCCAGCTTGACTGTTTGTGAGCCAGTACTGCACTAGGGTTTGGTGCTGGAGCAGCAAGAGTCTCCCATTCAGTGGTGGCACTGGCGTAGCTAGGGTCCTGTATTCCTGCTGAGTCACTGAGGTTATCAGGAAGAATTTGTCTTATCAACTCGTTTGATGCTATGGAAGAGGATAGGAAAGCTGGGAGGATCTGCGTACTCCTAGCCCCTCAAGCTTGACCGGAAGTGAGGCTTGCAACCACTGTCCATCTTCAAGGGAAAGATTCAGTACACTCTCTAGCATGGTCTTTAGGAGAGAGTCATATTCCTCGAGTATTAGACTGCTGAAGGCTGGGGAGCATCTCAGAAAGTAGGTAAGTTTTGGGATTGACAGGCACCTGGTGAGTAGGAAGAAGGCATCATGTGTGTCCACCGTCCGGAGGACTGAGACTTTATTTTCAAGGATCAGATTGATGACATTGGACCCAAGTGGAGCACCATGGAGAGTGTATATTGCTGAATCAATGGCTCGTGCTCCTCGTAAAAACGGCGCTAATATTCTGGATCATCTATTGACTGGTAGAAACTATTTCACATTTGGTGGGGTTTAAAACAAGACCCAGGCTTTCTCCCATGTCTTTAATTTTACTGATACCCACTAGGAGAGATTCTGTTGTGCCATCATCCAGGAACCAGATATTGAGCTCGCTAGAGAGTGCTTCTGTGACTTCCTTGATGACCAAACAGAATAGAAAGGGGGCTAGAGGGTCCCCCTGTTGCATGCCCTCACATGAGTCAATTTCATGGCCCCCAAACAATAGTTCGGAAGTCACACTATAACACGATTCTATGAAGGGATAAAGGGAAGGGAAGTTTCTATAAACTGCTTGGAGAGCAGCATCCCTTCTGACTGAGCTGAACATGTTGGCAATGTCCAATTTGACCAAGGCATTTTCATCGGACATGTTTTTGACATATACTCGTGCTGCGTGGGCAGTTGCTTCACAGCCCTGTTGAACGCCGAAACCGAGCTGAGTTGGTTTCAGCATTGCAGCAGCCTCTTGACTCACCCTTCTTATTGCAGCCTTGGCGTTTAGACGCTGAAGGGTGTTACCCACTGCAATGGGCCTGATTCTGCCATCCTTTTTCCGGAGGGCACACAATTAGGCACCAAAGAAAAGGGGTCTGATTGCCTCTGGGACACTGCCAGCCAGGCACACACACACACACACACACACACACACACTCAGTTGGAGACAGTGTAGTGGGTCACAAGCGCCAGGCTCCGAGGATCTTAGTGCTTTTAGGGCGTGTTTTAGCAGCTAGAAGCAACCAGTGTTAGTGACAACGTCAGTGAACAACCCTACAAGTGATAACCAATGTATTAGCAAAAATAAATAAAGTAAAGGCGAGAAAGAAAGAAATTGATACAACAAAATTTCAAAGTGCCAGTTCGTTGAGGCCTAGTTGGCACCTGTTGCCACATTGTTACACATATACAAAGTACAAAGCGAGTGACTAAAGAGAAAAGACCAAATAGAATTAAGAGAGGGTGGCTAACGACAAAATGTGATGTAGCACACAGCGTGAACAAGCTAGCCAGAAAGGGGATATATATATATATATATATATATATATACATACATATACATAAATATATATAAGCAGAGGTGGTGGCAGCAGTAGGCCTGAGGGAGTAGCGCCGCCATAACAGGTTGGGTGTCATCACAAATAAGTAGTGTACTTACCAAAGTGAAGTGTAAATTATAAAGTAGCAGTATACAAGTGATAAGTGTGGTAAATGAGGACTCAAAGGGCAACGAGAAAGAATAGCCGAAGTCAGCGGCGGAAGGGCGAGG
>NC_091301.1:49647690-49710190 GCF_038502225.1 Cherax quadricarinatus
CTACACTGAAAGAGAGGGTACAGAGACGCAAGGAGGAACGAGAAGCAATGAAAATGAGCAGGACTCAGACACAGGAGGAAGGGCAAACACACCCCACAGAATCTCCCACCAAAAGACTCCACCCGCGACATTCCCAACGCAACTGAGCAACCTATACTACAACCCACTCACTGTTCCCTCTGCCACCAACCCCCATGTCACAAACCTCACCCCAACAGCTGTCCCTTATGGACATTCTGACCCCACCCCCATCAACACAAACTCCACCTACACCACAGCCCCATATAGGCCCCCACCAAGGCTCTCGCTCCCCCAACCCCAATATTCTTGCATGACCACAATGATAGAAAAGAAACTAAATTTTGGTACACAAACACGGATGGAATAACGAATAAACATGAGGAGTGGAATGAAAGAATCAGTGAAAAATCCCCAGACATCATAGCAGTCACAGAAACAAAACTCGCTGAGACAATAGCAGACACAATCTTCCCAACAGGATATCAGATCCTGAGGAAAGATAGAAGGAGTAGAGGGGGAGGAGGGGTTGCACTTCTCATAAAACACCAATGGGGATTTGAGGAAATGGAAGGCATGGACATGATTGGAGAAAGAGACTACATTGTAGGTACAATTCAGTCCGGAGAACATAAAGTAGTCATTGGAGTGATGTATAACCCACCACAGAACTGCAGGAGGCCAAGAGAGGAGTACGAAGAAAACAACAGGGTGATGGTGGACACACTGGCTGAGGTGGCAAGAAGAGCTCACTCGAGCAGAGCAAAGTTACTGGTAATGGGCGATTTCAACCACGATCGACTGGGAAAACCTGGACCACATGGGGGTCCCGAAACATGGAGAGCCAAGATGATGGATGTGGTACTTGAAAACCTCATGCATCAACATGTCAGGGACACAACCAGAGAGAGAGGGGAGGATGAGCCAGCAAGACTGGATCTTGTGTTCACCCTGAGCAGTTCAGACATTGAGGACATCACTTACGAGAGGCCCCTTGGAGCTAGCGATCATGTGGTTCTGAGTTTTGACTATATAGTAGAGTTACAAGTGGAGAAGGTAACAGGAACTGAAGGGGACAGGCCAAACTATAAAAGGGGGGACTACACAGGTATGAGAAACTTCCTGCAGGAGGTTCAGTGGGACAGAGAAATGGTAGGAAAATCAGTAAACGAGATGATGGAATATGTGGCAACAAAGTGCAAGGAGGCAGAGGAAAGTTTTGTTCCCAAGGGAAACAGAAATAATAGGAAGACCAAAACGAGTCCTTGGTTTACCCGAAGGTGTAGGGAGGCAAAAACTAAGTGCAACAGAGAATGGAAAAGGTACAGGAGGCATAGGACCCAGGAAAACAAGGAGATTAGTAGAAGAGCCAGAAACGAGTATGCACAGATAAGAAGGGAGGCCCAGCGACAGTATGAAAACGACATAGCATCGAAAGTCAAATCTGACCCGAAACTGCTGTATAGCCACAATAGGAGGAAGACAACAGTCAAAGACCAGGTGATAAGGCTGAGGAAAGAAGGTGGAGAACTCACAAGAAGCGATCAAGAGGTATGTGAGGAGCTCAACACGAGATTTAAGGAAGTATTTACAGTAGAGACAGGAAGGACTCTGGGGGGACAGACCAGATGGGGACACCAGCAAGGAATACACCAACAAGTGTTGGACGACATACATACAGATGAGGAGGAGGTGAAGAAACTGCTAAGGGACATCGATACCTCAAAGGCAATGGGACCGGACAACATCTCTCCGTGGGTCCTTAGAGAGGGAGCAGATATGTTGTGCATACCACTTACCACAATCTTCAACACATCCCTGGAAACTGGGCAACTACCTGAGGTATGGAAGACGGCAAATGTAGTTCCCATTTTCAAAAAAGGAGACAGAAAAGAGGCACTAAACTATAGACCGGTGTCATTGACGTGTATAGTATGCAAAATTATGGAGAAGATTATCAGGAGGAGAGTGGTGGAGCACCTGGAACGGAACAGGAGTATAAATGCCAACCAGCACGGATTCACGGAAGGCAAATCCTGTGTCACAAACCTTCTGGAGTTATATGATAAAATAACAGAAGTAAGACAAGAGAGAGAGGGGTGGGTTGATTGCATCTTCTTGGACTGCAAGAAGGCCTTTGACACAGTTCCTCACAAGAGATTAGTGCAGAAGCTAGAGCATCAGGTGCATATAACAGGAAGGGCACTGCAATGGATCAGAGAATACCTGACAGGGAGGCAACAACGAGTCATGGTACGTAATGATGTATCACAGTGGGCACCTGTGACGAGCGGGGTCCCACAGGGGTCGGTCCTAGGACCAGTGCTATTTTTGGTATATGTGAACGACATGACGGAAGGGTTAGACTCAGAAGTGTCCCTGTTTGCAGATGATGTGAAGTTAATGAGGAGAATTAAATCTGATGAGGACCAGGCAGGACTTCAAAGAGACCTGGACAGACTGGACACCTGGTCCAGCAAATGGCTTCTCGAATTTAATCCTGCCAAATGCAAAGTCATGAAGATAGGGGAAGGGCACAGAAGACCACAGACAGAGTATAGGCTAGGTGGCCAAAGACTGCAAACCTCACTCAAGGAGAAAGATCTTGGGGTGAGTATAACACCGAGCATGTCTCCGGAAGCACACATCAATCAGATAACTGCTGCAGCATATGGGCGCCTGGCAAACCTGAGAACAGCATTCCGATACCTTAGTAAGGAATCATTCAAGACACTGTACACCGTGTATGTCAGGCCCATACTGGAGTATGCAGCACCTGTTTGGAACCCGCACTTGATAAAGCACGTCAAGAAACTAGAGAAAGTACAAAGGTTTGCGACTAGGTTAGTTCCAGAGCTAAGGGGAATGTCCTATGAAGAAAGATTAAGGGAAATCGACCTGACGACACTGGAGGACAGGAGGGTCAGGGGAGACATGATAACGACAAATAAAATACTGCGTGGAATAGACAAGGTGGACAAGGACAGGATGTTCCAGGGAGGGGACACAGAAACAAGAGGCCACAATTGGAAGTTGAAGACACAAATGAGTCAGAGAGATAGTAGGAAGTATTTCTTCAGTCATAGAGTTGTAAGGCAGTGGAATAGCCTAGAAAATGACGTAGTGGAGGCAGGAACCATACACAGTTTTAAGACGAGGTTTGATAAAGCTCATGGAGCGGGGAGAGAGAGGGCCTAGTAGCAACCGGTGAAGAGGCGGGGCCAGGAGCTAGGACTCGACCCCTGCAACCACAAATAGGTGAGTACAAATAGGTGAGTACACACACACACAGACACACATAAGGAATCGTTCAGGACCCTGTACACCGTGTACGTTAGGCCCATATTGGAGTATGCGGCACCAGTTTGGAACCCACACCTAGCCAAGCACGTAAAGAAACTAGAGAAAGTGCAAAGGTTTGCAACAAGACTAGTCCCAGAGCTAAGAGGTATGTCCTACGAGGAGAGGTTAAGGGAAATCAACCTGACGACACTGAAGGACAGGAGAGATAGGGGGGACATGATAACGACATACAAAATACTGAGAGGAATTGACAAGGTGGACAAAGACAGGATGTTCCAGAGATTGGACACAGTAACAAGGGGACACAGTTGGAAGTTTAAGACACAGATGAATCACAGGGATGTTAGGAAGTATTTATTCAGCCACAGAGTAGTCAGTAAGTGGAATAGTTTGGGAAGCGATGTAGTGGAGGCAGGATCCATACATAGCTTTAAGCAGAGGTATGATAAAGCTCACGGCTCAGGGAGAGTGACCTAGTAGCGATCAGTGAAGAGGAGGGGCCAGGAGCTCGGACTCGACCCCCGCAACCTCAACTAGGTGAGTACACACACACACACACAAACACACACACACATATATAAATATATATGTATATATATATATATATATATATGTGTGTGTGTGTGTGTGTGTGTGTGTGTATGTGTCTGTCTCATAAAAACGCTAGATAACAGGGATATCTTGCTACTCCTACTTACACTTTGGTCACACTTCACAGACACGCACATGCGTATATATATATACATACATCTAGGTTTTTCTCCTTTTTCTAAATAGCTCTTGTTCTTCTTTATTTCTTCTATTGTCCATGGGGAAGTGGAAAACAATCTTTCCTCCGTAAGCCATGCGTGTCGTATGAGGCGACTAAAATGCCGGGAGCAATGGGCTAGTAACCCCTTCTCCTGTAGACATTTACTAAAAAAGAGAAGAAGAAAAACTTTATAAAACTGGGATGCTTAAATGTGCGTGGATGTAGTGCGGATGACAAGAAACAGATGATTGCTGATTTTATGGATGAAAAGAAGTTGGATGTCCTGGCCCTAAGCGAAACAAAGCTGAAGGGGGTAGGAGAGTTTCAGTGGGGGGAAGTAAATGGGATTAAATCTGGAGTATCTGAGAGAGTTAGAGCAAAGGAAGGGGTAGCAGTAATGTTAAATGATCAGTTATGGAAGGAGAAAAGAGAATATGAATGTGTAAATTCAAGAATTATGTGGATTAAAGTAAAGGTTGGATGCGAGAAGTGGGTCATAATAAGCGTGTATGCACCTGGAGAAGAGAGGAATGCAGAGGAGAGAGAGAGATTTTGGGAGATGTTAAGTGAATGTATAGGAGCCTTTGAACCAACTGAGAGAGTAATTGTGGTAGGGGACCTGAATGCTAACGTAGGAGAAACTTTTAGAGAGGGTGTGGTAGGTAAGTTTGGGGTGCCAGGTGTAAATGATAATGGGAGCCCTTTGACTGAACTTTGTATAGAAAGGGGTTTAGTTATAGGTAATACATATTTTAAGAAAAAGAGGATAAATAAGTATACAAGATATGATGTAGGGCGAAATGACAGTAGTTTGTTGGATTATGTATTGGTAGATAAAAGACTGTTGAGTAGACTTCAGGATGTACATTTTTATAGAGGGGCCACAGATATATCAGATCACTTTCTAGTTGTAGCTACACTGAGAGTAAAAGGTAGATGGGATACAAGGAAAATAGAAGCATCAGGGAAGAGAGAGGTGAAGGTTTATAAACTAAAAGAGGAGGCACTTAGGGTAAGATATAAACAGCTATTGGAGGATAGATGGGCTAATGAGAGCATAGGCAATGGGGTCGAAGAGGTATGGGGTAGGTTTAAAAATGTAGTGTTAGAGTGTTCAGCAGAAGTTTGTGGTTACAGGAAAGTGGGTGCAGGAGGGAAGAGGAGCGATTGGTGGAATGATGATGTAAACAGAGTAGTAAGGGAGAAAAAGTTAGCATATGAGAAGCTTTTACAAAGTAGAAGTGATGCAAGGAGGGAAGAGTACATGGAGAAAAAGAGAGAGGTTAAGAGAGTGGTGAAGCAATGAAAAAAAGAGAGCAAATGAGAGAGTGGGTGAGATGTTATCAACAAATTTTGTTGATAACATCTCATCCTGGTAAAGTGTATGGTAGAGTTATAATTGAAAGAATTAAGAGTAAGACGGAGAATAGGAAAGCAGATGAACAAGGAGGCTTTAGGAAAGGTATGGGGTGTGTGGACCAGGTGTTTACAGTGAAACATATAAGTGAACAGTATTTAGATAAGGCTAAAGAGGACTTTGTGGCATTTATGGATTTGGAAAAGGCGTATGACAGGGTGGATAGGGGGGCAATGTGGCAGATGTTGCAAGTGTATGGTGTAGGAGGTAGGTTACTGAAAGCAGTGAAGAGTTTTTACGAGGATAGTGAGGCTCAAGTTAGAGTATGTAGGAAAGACGGAAATTTTTTCCCAGTAAAAGTAGGCCTTAGACAAGGATGTGTGATGTCACCGTGGTTGTTTAATATATTTATAGATGGGGTTGTAAGAGAAGTAAATGCGAGGGTCTTGGCAAGAGGCGTGGAGTTAAAAGATAAAGAATCACACACAAAGTGGGAGTTGTCACAGCTGCTCTTTGCTGATGACACTGTGCTCTTGGGAGATTCTGAAGAGAAGTTGCAGAGATTGGTGGATGAATTTGGTAGGGTGTGCAAAAGAAGAAAATTGAAAGTGAATACTGGAAAGAGTAAGGTTATGAGGATAACAAAAAGATTAGGTGATGAAAGATTGGATATCAGATTGGAGGGAGAGAGTATGGAGGAGGTGAACGTATTCAGATATTTGGGAGTGGACGTGTCAGCGGATGGGTCTATGAAAGATGAGGTGAATCATAGAATTGATGAGGGAAAAAGAGTGAGTGGTGCACTTAGGAGTCTGTGGAGACAAAGAACTTTGTCCTTGGAGGCAAAGAGGGGAATGTATGAGAGTATAGTTTTACCAACGCACTTATATGGGTGTGAAGCGTGGGTGATGAATGTTGCAGCGAGGAGAAGGCTGGAGGCAGTGGAGATGTCATGTCTGAGGGCAATGTGTGGTGTGAATATAATGCAGAGAATTCGTAGTTTGGAAGATAGGAGGAGGTGTGGGATTACCAAAACTGTTGTCCAGAGGGCTGAGAAAGGGTTGTTGATGTGGTTCGGACATGTAGAGAGAATGGAGCGAAACAGAATGACTTCAAGAGTGTATCAGTCTGTAGTGGAAGGAAGGCGGGGTAGGGGTCGGCCTAGGAAAGGTTGGAGGGAGGGGGTAAAGGAGGTTTTGTGTGCGAGGGGCTTGGACTTCCAGCAGGCATGCGTGAGCGTGTTTGATAGGAGTGAATAGAGACAAATGGTTTTTAATACTTGACGTGCTGTTGGAGTGTGAGCAAAGTAACATTTATGAAGGGATTCAGGAAAACCGGCAGGCCGGACTTGAGTCCTGGAGATGGGAAGTACAGTGCCTGCACTCTGAAGGAGGGGTGTTAATGTTGCAGTTTAAAAACTGTAGTGTAAAGCACCCTTCTGGCAAGACAGTGATGGAGTGAATGATGGTGAAAGTTTTTCTTTTTCGGGCCACCCTGCCTTGGTGTGAATCGGCCAGTGTGATAATATATAATATATATATATATATATATATATATATATATATATATATATATATATATATATATATATATATATATATATATAACATATAAAAATATATATATATATATATATATATATATATATATATATATATATATATATATATATATATATATATACATGTTTATAGAGGGGCCAGAGATATATCAGATCACTTTCTAGTTGTAGCTACACTGAGAGTAAAAGGTAGAGGTAGAGGAGGCAGTTAGGGCAAGATATAAACAGCTATTGGAGGATAGATGGGCTAATGAGAGCATAGGCAATGGGGTCGAAGAGGTATGGGGTAGGTTTAAAAATGTAGTGTTAGAGGGTTCAGCAGAAGTTTGTGGTTACAGGAAAGTGGGTGCGGGAGGGAAGAGGAGCAATTGGTGGAATGATGATGTAAAGAGAGTAGTAAGGGAGAAAAAGTTAGCATATGAGAAGTTTTTACAAAGTAGAAGTGATGCAAGGAGGGAAGAGTATATGGTAAAAAAGAGAGAGGTTAAGAGAGTGGTGAAACAATGTAAAAATAAGAGCAAATGAGAGAGTGGGTGAGATGTTCTCAACAAATTTTGTTGAAAATAAGAAAAAGTTTTGGAGTGAGATTAACAAGTTAAGAAAGCCTAGAGAACAAATGGATTTGTCAGTTAAAAATAGGAGAGGAGAGTTATTAAATGGAGAGTTAGAGGTATTGGGAAGATGGAGGGAATATTTTGAGGAATTGTTAAATGTTGATGAAGATAGGGAAGCTGTGATTTCGTGTATAGGACAAGGAGGAATAAAATCTTGTAGGAGTTAGGAAGAGCCAGTTGTGAGTGTGGGGGAAGTTCGTGAGGCAGTAGGTAAAATGAGAGGGGGTAAGGCAGCCGGGATTGATGGGATAAAGATAGAAATGTTAAAAGCAGGTGGGGATATAGTTTTGGAGTGGTTGGTGCAATTATTTAATAAATGTATGGAAGAGGGTAAGGTACCTAGAGATTGGCAGAGAGCATGCATAGTTCCTTTGTATAAAGGCAAAGGGGATAAAAGAGAGTGCAAAAATTATAGGGGGATAAGTCTGCTGAGTATACCTGGTAAAGTGTATGGTAGAGTTATTATTGAAAGAATTAAGAGTAAGACGGAGAATAGGATAGCAGATGAACAAGGAGGCTTTAGGAAAGGTAGGGGGTGTGTGGACCAGGTGTTTACAGTGAAACATATAAGTGAACAGTATTTAGATAAGGCTAAAGAGGTCTTCGTGGCATTTATGGATTTGGAAAAGGCGTATGACAGGGAGGATAGGGGGGCAATGTGGCAGATGTTGCAAGTGTATGGTGTAGGAGGTAGGTTACTGAAAGCAGTGAAGAGTTTTTACGAGGATAGTGAGGCTCAAGTTAGAGTATGTAGGAAAGAGGGAAATTATTTTCCAGTAAAAGTAGGCCTTAGACAAAGATGTGTGATGTCACCGTGGTTGTTTAATATATTTATAGATGGGTTTGTAAGAGAAGTAAATGCGAGGGTCTTGGCAAGAGGCGTGGAGTTAAAAGATAAAGAATCACACGCAAAGTGGGAGTTGTCACAGCTGCTCTTTGCTGATGACACTGTGCTCTTGGGAGATTCTGAAGAGAAGTTACAGAGATTGGTGGATGAATTTGGTAGGGTGTGCAAAAGAAGAAAATTGAAAGTGAATACTGGAAAGAGTAAGGTTATGAGGATAACAAAAAGATTAGGTGATGAAAGATTGAATATCAGATTGGAGGGAGAGAGTATGGAGTGGACGTGTCAGCGGATGGGTCTATGAAAGATGAGGTGAATCATAGAATTGATGAGGGGAAAAGAGTGAGTGGTGCACTTAGGAGTCTGTGGAGACAAAGAACTTTGTCCTTGGAGACAAAGAGGGGAATGTATGAGAGTATAGTTTTACCAACGCTCTTATATGGGTGTGAAGCATGGGTGATGAATGTTGCAGCGAGGAGAAGGCTGGAGGCAGTGGAGATGTCATGTCTGAGGGCAATGTGTGGTGTGAATATAATGCAGAGAATTCGTAGTTTGGAAGTTAGGAGGAGGTGCGGGATTACCAAAACTGTTGTCCAGAGGGCTGAGGAAGGGTTGTTGAGGTGGTTCGGACATGTAGAGAGAATGGAGCGAAACAGAATGACTTCAAGAGTGTATCAGTCTGTAGTGGAAGGAAGGCGGGGTAGGGGTCGGCCTAGAAAAGGTTGGAGAGAGGGGGTAAAGGAGGTTTTGTGTGCGAGGGGCTTGGACTTCCAGCAGGCATGCGTGAGCGTGTTTGATAGGAGTGAATGGAGACTCACCTGATCTAGTTGTGGTTGCATGGGTCGAGGCATAGCTCCTGGCCCCGCCTCTTCACTGGCCGCTACTGGGTCACTCTTCCCGCACCATGAGCTTTATCATACCTCTGCTTAAAGCTATGAATGGATCCTGCCTACACTACATCACTTCCCAAACTACTCCACTTCCTGTGTGTGTATACCTGGAGTATACTTGGAAAGGGTTTCGTGGGATCAAAGCCCCAGCGGCCCGGTCTGAGTCCAGGCCTCGTAGTGGATCAGGGCCTGATCAACGAGACAGTTACTGCAGGCTGCACGCAAATTGTGGTACAAACCATAACCCGGCTGGTCAGGTACTGGCTGGGGCTCTGGTGGCCTGGTGGTTAACGCTCTCGCTTCACACGGTGAGGGCCTGGGTTCGATTCCCAGCCAGAGTAGAAACATTGGACGTGTTTCTTTCCACCTGTTGTCTATGTTCCCCATCAGTAAAATGGGTACCTGGGTGTTAGTCGACTGGTGTGGGTCGCATCCTGGGACACTGACCTAAGGAGGCCTGGTCACAGACCGGGCCGCGGGGGCGTTGACCCCCGGAACTCTCTCCAGGTAAACTCCAGGTGTCTGTCCAGTGGCTTCTTGAAGGCAGTCAGGGGTCTATTGGTAATTCTCCTTATGTGTGCTGGGAGGCAGTTGAACAGTCTTGGGCCCCTAACTCTAATTTTGTTGTCTCTTAGTGTACTCATGGGGCCCCTGATTTTCACTGGGGGAATGTTGCATCTCCTGCCGACTCTTTTGCTTTCATAGGGAGTAATTTTCGAGTGCAAGTTTGGTACTAATCCCTCTAGAATTTCCCAAGTGTATATTATCATGTATCATGTGTATATGTGTACTCATCTATTTGTGGTTGCAGGGGTCGAGTCACAGCTCCTGGCCCCGCCTCTTCGCTGATTGCTACTAGGTCCTCTCTCTCCCTGCCCCATGAGTTCTATCATACCTCGCCTTAAAACTATGTATGGTTCCCGCCTCCACTACGTCACTTTCTAGGCTATTCCATGGCCTAACTACTCTATGACTGAAGAAATACTTCCTAACATCCCTCTGATTCATCTGAGTCTTCAGCTTCCATTTGTGACCCCTAGTTTCTGTGTCCCTTCTCTGGAACATCCCGTCTTTGTCCACCTTGTCTATTCCGCGCAGTATTTTATATGTCGTTATCCCTCAACCTTTCTTAGTAGGACAATCCCCGTAGCTCTGGGACTAGTCTTGTTGCAAACCTTTGCACTTTCTCTAATTTCTTGACGTGTGTGTGTGTGTGTGTGTGTGTGTATACTCATCTATATGTACTCACCTATTTGTGGTTACAGGGATCGAGACATAGCTCCTGGCCCCGCCTCTTCATTGCTCCATGAGTTTTGTCAAACCTTATTTTTATACAATATATGGTTCCTGCCTCCACTACGTCACCGTGTAAGCTATTTCACTTCCTGATAACTCTATGACTGAAGAAATACTTCCTAACATCTCTCTCACTCAACGGAGTTTTCAGCTTCCAGTTGTCACCCTTGTTTCTGTATCACATATCTGCAACATCCTGTCTTTGTCCACCTTGTCAATTCCTCGCAGTATTTTATATGTCGTTATCATGTCTTCCCTAAACCTCCTGTCTGCCAGTGACTTCAGGCCGATCTTCCTTAACCTTTCTTCGTAGGATAATCCCCATCGCTCTATGACTAGTCTACACAAGTGCAACACTACCAAGATCAACACACCTGTTCCTACACTCTACAAGTGCAAGACTACCATGATCAACACACCTCTTCCTACACTCTACAAGTGCAAGACTACCATGATCAACACACCTGTTCCTTCACTCTACAAGTAAACATCTAGAAGTGCAAGACTACCATGATCAACACACCTGTTCCTACACTCTACAAGTGCAACACTACCATGATCAACACACCTGTTCCTTCACTCTACAAGTGCAACACAACCATGATCAACACACCTATTCCTTCACTCTACAAGTGCAACACTACCATGATCAACACACCTATTCCTTCACTCTACAAGTGCAACACAACCATGATCAACACACCTATTCCTTCACTCTACAAGTGCAACACTACCATGATCAACACACCTATTCCTTCACTCTACAAGTGCAACACTACCATGATCAACACACCTATTCCTTCACTCTACTAGTGCAACACAACCATGATCAACACACCTATTCCTTCACTCTACAAGTGCAACACAACCATGATCAACACACCTATTCCTTCACTCTACAAGTGCAACACAACCATGATCAACACACCTGTTCCTTCACTCTACTATTGCAACACTACCATGATCAATACACCTGTTCCTTCATTCTACAAGTGCAACACTACCATGATCAACACACCTGTTCCTTCATTCTACAAGTGCAACACTACCATGATCAACACACCTGTTCCTTCACTCTACTATTGCAACACTACCATGATCAATACACCAGTTCCTACACTCTACAAGTGCAACACTACCATGATCAACACACCTGTTCCTTCACTCTACAAGTGCAACACTACCATGATCAACACACCTGTTCCTTCACTCTACTATTGCAACACTACCATGATCAATACACCTGTTCCTTCACTCTACAAGTGCAACACTACCATGATCAACACACCTGTTCCTTCACTCTACTAATGCAACATTACCATGATCAATACACCTGTTACTTTACTGAACAAGTGCAACACTATCATGATCAACACACCTGTTACTTTACTGAACAAGTGCAACACTACCATGATCAACACACCTGTTCCTTCACTCAACAAGTGTAACACTACCATGATCAACACACCTGTTCCTTCACTCAACAAGTGTAACACTACCATGATCAACACACCTGTTCCTTCACTCTACAAGTAAAACACTACCATGATCAAGACACCTGTTTCTTCACTGTACAAGTGCAACAGCACCATGACCAACACACCTGTTTATTTACTCTTCAAGTGCAACACTACCATGATCAACACACCTGTTCCATCACTCTACTATTGCAACACTGCCATGATCAATACACCTGTTCCTACACTCTACAAGTGCAACACTACCATGATCAACACACCTGTTACTTCACACAAGAAGTGCAACACTACCATGATCAACACACCTATTAATTCACTCTACTAGCGCAACACTACCATGATCAACACACCTGTTACTTCACACAAGAAGTGCAACACTACCATGATCAACACACCTATTAATTCACTCTACTAGCGCAACACTACCATGATCAACACACCTATTCCTTCACTCTACTAGTGGAACACTACCATGATCAACACACCTATTAATTCACTCTACTAGTGCAACACTACCATGATCAACACACCTATTAATTCACTCTACTAGTGCAACACTACCATGATCAACACACCTATTAATTCACTCTACTAGTGCAACACTACCATGATCAACACACCTATTAATTCACTCTACTAGTGCAACACTACCATGATCAACACACCTATTAATTCACTCTACTAGTGCTACACTACCATTATCAACACACCTGTTCCTTCACTCTACTATTTCAACACTACGATGATCAATACTGCTGTTCCTTCATTCAACAAGTGCAACAATACCATGATCAACACACCTGTTACTTTACTCAACAAGTGCAACACTACCATGATGAACACACCTGTTCCTTCATTCAACAAGTGCAACACTACCATGATCAACACACCTGTTCCTTCACTGTACAAGTGCAACACAACCATGATCAACACACCTGTTCCTTCAGTGTACAAGAGCAACACAACCATGATCAACACACCTGTTCATTCACTGTACTAGTGCAACACTACCATGATCAACACACCTGTTCCTTCACTCTACAAGTGCAACACTACCATGATCAACACACCTGTTCCTTCACTGTACAAGTGTAACACAACCATGATCAACACACCTGTTCCTTCACTCTACAAGTGCAACACTACCATGATCAACACACCTGTTCCTTCAATCTACTAGTGCAACGCAACACTACCATGATCAACACACCTATTCCTTCACTCTACTAGTGCAACACTACCATGATCAACACACCTGTTCCTTTACTCTTCAAGTACAACACTATCATGATCAACACACCTGTTCCTTCACTCTACAAATGAAACACTACCATGATCAACTTACCTGTTCCTTCACTCTACTATTGCAACACTAATATGATCAACACACCTGTTCCTTCACTGTACAAGTGCAACACAACCATGATCACACACCTGTTTCTTCACTCTACTATTGCAACACTACCATGAGCAAGACACCTGTTCCTTCACTCTGCTATTGCAACACTACTATGATCAACACACCTGTTCCTTCACTCTACTAGTGCCACACTACCGTGATCAACACACCTATTCCTTCACTCTACTAATGCATCACTCCCATGAACAACACACCTGTTCCTTCACTGTACAAGTGCAACACTGCCATGATCAAGACACCTGTTCTTTCACTCTACAAGTGCAACACTACCATGATCAACACACCTGTTCCTTCACTCTACTAGTGCAACACTGCCATGATCAACACACCTGTTCTTTCACTCTACAAGTGCAACACTACCATGATGAACACTCCTGTTCCTTCACTGTACAAGTGCAACACTACCATGATCAACACACCTGTTCCTTCACTCTACAAGTGACTTTCTCAGTGTGTCAGGTCATTAATATATAAAAAAATATCTGAGATACTGATAATTTATTTCTTCAAACCTGAATTCTTTTAAAATGGCTTCTAAATGTTTATAGATAATTTTTTTTTTATATTTTATTTAAAACTTCTGGTACAAAACATATATGGGTACATAAATTAATATGTAACAAGATACAGGTGTTGAGTTATAATCCACTGTGACTACACAAGCTACTGAAATACGCACTTACATAATGACATCACAACAGACTGCACTCAGATCGAACACTGCCTCTACGTACTGTGCTTGACACGCACAGATGGTGTTATAAAAAAAAACGATGGATACATAATGAGTAATGCTTACCTCCCGATCCCGTGGAAACATTCCACTTTCACATTAGCATATACAGTGACAGATCTCTGTTACTTAAACATTTGCTAGAACATGAAAACCTTCAATGACACAATATATAAACACAAATCCAGCCAGTAAACGGCTGACACTATAAATACACGTAATGTCAATCCTTCATATACACTATGGTATAAATCATAACGGCAAAACAGTCATTGATGTTAATTAACGTTTCATAATATATATCATCGTAATAACACGCTATATACATAAGCCTACCAAAAATAAAAAAATATTACACATTGTTCCTGCCGGAGATAATCTGTACATGACATCCTACAGAGAAAGGACAACATTTGACATCTTAAGTAATTGTCACCATGCGTTTGGCATGACCTGCTAGTGCAGAGATTACAATACCATGACAATCCACATAAGTGAGTATGCACAAAATTCAAGAAGAATGAATTGTATGTAAATCCATACATAATGTTGAAAGGGGATAAACCCACTTCTGGAACACTTGACACACAATATCCTATTTGCTAAAGCATAAAATATTACATAACCGTCTTGGCATTTCCCAAGCTCAAATTTTACCATTGATATTCTCACTAAAATCACTTGTTGAGCGCCACTTCTGTCTACTGCCTAAATCAAAACATAGATTTATACAACCCCTCACCCTACGCACGCCACTCAATAATTCCCCCAAATAAAAGACACTCACACACTCTTCTCTACCACCCTGACAAGACTGACTCGAGGTAGAAAGAAGCCTAGATGCCCACATACCTCGCAGGCTGAGTACACATACTACCTTTGAGAAAAGGCGTTAACTGCGCACAGACTCAGGATGCAGTGTGCTCGAAACTGAAACACCAGAACTCCTTACAAGAAAGACAATAAACAGTAAAGCAAATATGATAAGCATATCACCCATATAAACACCTCGAGGAAGCTATACAACACTCAC
Source organism: Cherax quadricarinatus (assembly GCF_038502225.1). Classification (NCBI taxonomy): domain Eukaryota; kingdom Metazoa; phylum Arthropoda; class Malacostraca; order Decapoda; family Parastacidae; genus Cherax; species Cherax quadricarinatus. The sequence continues at coordinate 49,662,989 of NC_091301.1, forward strand.
GCAACACAAACACCAATCACACAAAGTGCCCACTGGGTCATGTCTGACCCGTCAGGCTTCCCTGCTGTAGGATCTACGTCCCACAGACCCAGACCAAAACCCCACCCTCCAAAACCCTTCTAAATCGCAATCCCACACACACAGGCAGTCAGACCACTGCAACACACAACTCACGCACGCGCACCACTCCCTCCCCCCTAAGGGGAGACCAGCCCGTTCTTACCCCTGACAATCTATAAAACCCATAAATCCCTCAACTTAAAATCTCTATAACCCTCCAGAAAATAACTCTCCCACCTCCCCCCATATATTTCCCTGTTGGGACACTTCGTTCTATAAAAAGTTGCAGTTAGGGCCATCCTACGTTCCCCACTCTTTTATCTCTCATGAGCCACGATATAAAGACGAAATCAACTACTAAGTAAGCCACCGCCCTTTGAACCTTCACCTTTTCCCCACCTACATCTAAACTTAGTGCTCTTAATACCGACAACCCCCCTCCCCCCCAACATACCGAATCACTTTCCCCATCCATTCCCTCACAACCCCTAAACATTGGCAAAAGTAGACTACATGAAAAGCCAACTCATCTACCCCACAATCTTGACACACCCCACCCTCCCTGATCTGTCTATTACGTAAAACCACCCCAGACGGCAAGATCTCGTGGAGGAACCTATATATTACCTCCCTCACACGCGACCGGATACGCAACCCTTTGAACCGTCCCCAAACGTCTTCCCATGAGTACATCGGGTACGCCCCTTCCACAGCCACTGCCTCCCTAGGCCATAGCATCCTCTCTATGGACCCTACCCGCATGTTCTTCGGATTTCTGACGAGCATTAAGACACGCAACATCTCCTGACAATCTCGCAAATCTCGTCCCCTCCACCATCTCCAAATATCTTCTCGCACAATCCCCAACCCTCCACCCCCCTTCCCATGCACCCTCAGGAACCCGTGCTTCACAGAGATGCTCTTCAACCTTCGTTACAAGTGAATTAACCCCAGTCCTCCCTTGGCTACCGGGAGCGTTACCACCCACCTCCTTAACCAATCACATCCCGAACCCCAAATAAACCAGAAAACCATACCCAACAATCTCCGAACATCCCCCATACACCATACATGCAAGATTTTGCTAAATATAAGCACATTGACCACAATGACTCTCTGGTGTAGCATAAGATGTGTCCGCCGCAATCCAGTCAATCTTCCCAGCACTCTATCTACTACACCCTTTAAATTAACCTCCTTCACCATCCACTCATCGCCCATATACACCACCCTGCAAATCTTTAGCCAATCCACAACACACCACCTCGCCCCATTACCCTCACCCTCCCACCCATTCCATGCCCCTAATCTCATGAGCTTTGATTTATCCACATTCACCGCCATACCTGTTGCCACCCCAAAAACATCTGCGACCCTCCCCAGACCCTCCAATCCCTTCCTCCCACTCACTAGGACTGTCGTGTCAACTTAACCTCTGATACCAGGTCTCCCACCACTCAGATCCTCCCTCACCCCCTCCTGTAAGCATTATTCCACTGTCCTGTAAAAAGGGGTTCTGTAAACATGCAAATAGCATTTGTGATACAGGGCAGCCCTGTTTCAATCCCATACCCATGCACACACACGACCCCAACCTCCCATTAATCTGCACACACATGCCACCTCCCTGATATAAATTACACACCCATCTCACTACTTCCTCCCCAAACCCCTGCCACCTCATGATTCTCCACAATGCATTCCTCTTGACACTATCATACACTGCCCTCCAATCCAGTGATAATACCCCTTCCCCCCCTCATGCATACTCTCAATAAACCTTTTAATGACACCATGCCCCTCTTACATTGATCTCCCTCATATCCCATATTGTCCCCCTACTGTAACCTTACCAATGACCCTCTTTAAACAGTTTCCCAATATTTTCACAAAAAGTTTGTAGTCCACACACATGAGCGACATCATCCGATAATCCCTCACCGTGTACTGCCTATCACCCTAGGTACCAAAACTACAATTCACCCCACTCTTCTTTCATGAAAATAATTTCACCAAAAATTCCTTCAGTACACCCCAATGCTGTATATAAAAGTCACCAGGCAGCCCATCTATCCCCGGCGCCTTACCCCAACTCATGCCCATTAATTGCATCCACACCTCCTCCTCTACGATATTCCCCTGCAACTTTTCCCTGTTGTTCCTGTCAAGCACACACTGCACCCAATTTCCCATCTCCCTTAATGCCCCCTCACTCACTCCCACACTTCTCATATACACACTATGCCAAGCATCTACATAACCCCCATCCCCTCCATTGTAACCAGCTCTTGCCCCTCCCTATACCCCTCCATTTCCTTGTGGACCCACAATCCTACCATTTCCATAGCAATGCGCCGATGTGCCTGCCCTTGCAGGACACACACCGATGGGCCTATCACCCCATATCACCTCTAACCCCCTAAAACCCTTACCACATCGAACCATTCGTTTTGCAAATCCCTGAGTCTATCCTTCAATCCCTCTATGTCTGCCACTGAGGCTCACACCCCCCTCCCTCTTTCTCATAACACTCCCTTAACTGCCCCTCAAGATACCTAATAAGCCCATAAGACAGCTGGTTCTCAAGCCATCCCTGGCATACATAGAATTCTCAAATCCTCCTCTTCGCCATTGTATCCCACCAACTAAACACATCCCCCTCCACACTCACCCCTTCCCACAACCTTTCCCACAAACGTGCAAATAAGACCCTCCTCTCGACATCTTTAAGTAACAGAACATTCAATTTCCAATAGCTCTTATACCTGTTCGACAATCCCTCCCATCCCAATTCCTCCAAAACACCTCTGTGATTTGAAAAGACCACATCCAAGACACTTACTCTCTGTACCACTGCTTTTCTTGTCACGTATAGTCTGTCCAGCCTCGCCGCATACCCCTGCCTCACAAAGGTGTGCTCCACCTCTGACACCACAACCCCCCCACATTCACCAACCTCACCCCAGTTAACAGCTCCCTCAAAATGCCAGAACAATATCCTGCCCCCCTAGGCTCCACATCCCTATGACGGACCACACAATTCCAGTCTCCTCCCAATGTAGCTACTGCCGAAAGTGACCTCATGTGATATACCAACACATCACATACAAATTCATTCTTAACCCGACCGTCCCCCTCTGCCGGGCCATAAACACACACAAAGGTGACCTTCTCCCTTCCCCACATCCCATCCACTCGTATAACCCTCCCCTCCCCACCCTCCTCACAGTGATGTACAGTAAACGGGCTAGCCTCCTTCATCAAAATAACCACACCTCCTTTCAATCTCAGCGAGTGTGTCACATGTACAGTGTACCCCTCAATCACCAACATACAACTCGGCTTGTGATTATGCTCTTGTACAAACACAACATCTACACTCACGAAACCTTGCACACTTCCTTTCGTTTCTAAATCCATTATTATTTATAGTGAGACTCTTGAAGCTGTCAGAGGAGGTTTGCCTTTATGCACTGCTGCACCCCCTTTCCCCCTTCCTCTGGGACCACCTTTCACAGGTTCCTTGCCCCTGGATACTCGAGGTCCACACTCCTCTACATTCATTCAAACCTTTTTATCAGAATGCTGTGCCAGGGTGAGCATATCTTCCATATCTGAGAGCACAGTCGCTCTCTTCCATGACCCTCTAGCCTTCTTCCCAACATCCTCCCGGAAGCCATCTGCGTGCACTTCTGCCACCATAGTACAGCTCTGCAAAGCAGCATCAACGTGAGCCTCCAACAGGCCCCCCACACCTCCCAGAACCACAGCAGACTCCAGGGCACCCACAAGCTCCTCAACGGAGACCTCACCTCGGGTTCCTAACAGGTCGTGGAGCACTGTGTCAATGGTGGTCTCCATGTCCCTGTCCTCACCAAGCGGCACCAGAAGAGTTCGGCTTCCCTGGAAGCATTACACACTCTCCCTCCATCAATTCTACCTCGTCCACCTCCACGCTACAAGCATTACGCAAAGTAGGCTTCTCTGGTCTTTCCTCCTAGGTCTTCTCCTGTTCCTCCGGTGCCTCCTTAAGTAGATCATTCTCCTGCGAACCCTGCCGTCGAACACACTGCACAGCAATGTGGTCATAGGCACCACACAAGCGACAAGTATGTCGTTGCCCCGCATAGGTCACCATCACTTGTGTCCTGAAGTCGTCAAGTTGCATGTAGGAAGGAATGGGATGCCATCATGTCATTTTCAGAGAAACTTTCCTCAGGCATCCCAGCATGTGATCCTTCCTTCCACTTCCCTAACATCGCAATGTGAACTGTCCCATATTTTTCAAACATGGCATGTAGGTTTGCCTCATCAGCCTCAATAGGCACATTCTGTATCTTCACCCATGTGTAGTAGCAGGACAGATCACGGAGCCTCACCATCACAGCAGGATTCACTGACATACAAATATCCTGAAATCTGGCGACCTTGTCTTCATATACACTAGCGCTGCAAAACTTCATGAAGATCTGGTATGCACCATTCAACGCTACACCATACAGCTCTTCATTTGCTATACCGTATGTGTCCCTGATGATGGCAGGCAGTAAAAGCTGAGCTGAATGGGCATACACAGCTCCACGTACCACTTCAATGCCGACAGTGTTTACCCGTCGTCTACCCTGCTGTGCCATTTTGCGAAAATCAAGGTGTCTCCAGCTGACAGCAGGGGCAGGCTCAGCTCACATTCACTCATCCCGAGGGTTGAGCGATGAATGTTTATAGATAATTAGTGATAATTTGGAATAGTGAGTACCAGTTACCCGAGACCGTTCCTGTAAGCGATATATACACCAAGAGGTGTATGTCTCTCATTGAACAGTGATGTATACACCAAGAGGTGTATATCTTTCAGTGTACAGTGATGTATACACCAAGAGGTGTATATCTCTCAGTGTACAGTGATGTATGCACCAAGAGGTGTATGTCTCTCAGTGTACAGTGAATATACTGAGAGTTCATTGTAATCCCTCTTACAAGGATTATTCTTGACTAGTGGCGAAGAGGTAATATGCAATCTTGATGACCCTCGAGTAGTCCACGGCTTTAATCCAACTATCCAGCCTCTTCTGAGGGTGGGGAGGTGGATCTGGCAGTTGTGTCTGGCTGCTCCACACTTATTATTACTCTTGATGGGTGTGGTTGTGTTGGTATATATGAGTAAAGTGCTACCATGAATACCTCGCCGTAATTGTGCTGGCATTGTGTTTGCGACAGGTGATTAGTGTGGAGATGTGACGATGGCGGTGATGTGTTGCCGGCCTTGTTAGCGGTGACACTCACCTGCTGAAGACCTGACTGCAGTTATCCAACCCAACAAGCACTGCTTGTGTTGTGGAGTTTGTGGCAATGGATGTAAATGAGGACTCCCTGGAGTTAGCAGTGTGAACTGTCTTGACAGTTTGTGGATGTCTCAGAGTCTCAGACAACTCCCACTGCAAGCCATGAAGGTGATTTGAAATTTTTTTCAGTTTGTTGTAATGATTTGGGAGAATCTACCTAGCTGAGGGTCTATCGAAGGCAAACGCCCCCGTGACCGAGTGCTTGACCAGGCCTCCCAGTGGATTAAGGTCTGATCAACCAGGCTGTTACTGCTGACCGCACCTAATCCAACGTACGAACCACAACCTGGCGTCTCCCGGCAAAGTTGGTAAAGAGGGCAGCGGTACATAGGTCTTGACTATGGAACTAGGATGGAACAGGTGAGGCAGACTGACAGCTACAAGGACCTGTGCATACTTCCTCCACCAGCTGATGTAGACATAACTAAATATAGACATAACTAAATGTAAACATAATTAGTATAGACATAACTAAATATACACATAACTAAATGTAGATACAACTAAGTGTAGATATAACTAAATATAGAGATAACTCAATATAGACATAACTAAATGTAGACATAACTAAATGTAGACATAACTAAATGTACATACAAGTAAACAAAAAAAAAAAAAACTCCAGAGAAGCTGTGGTTAGTCCCTGCATCCTTATGTGCTGGAAAGCTAAAAAAGAAATCTTGAATTGATAGACAACTGACACAGGAACAACACATGTCCAAGTCCTGTACTAAGAGTGCCACACTACACAAAGTATGCCACACTACACTAAGAGTGCCACACTACACTAAGAGTGTCACACTACACTAAGAGTGCCACAATACACTAAGAGTGCCACACTACACTAAGAGTGTCACACTACACTAAGAGTGCCACACTACACTAAGAGTGCCACACTACACTAAGAGTGCCACACTACACTAAGAGTGCCACACTACACTAAGAGTGCCACACTACACTAAGAGTGCCACACTACACTAAGAGTGCCACACTACACTAAGAGTGCCACACTACACTAAGAGTGCCACACTACACTAAGAGTGCCACACTACACTAAGAGTGCCACACTACACTAAGAGTGTCACACTACACTAAGAGTGTCACACTACACTAAGAGTGCCACACTACACTGAGAGTGCCACACTACACTAAGAGTGCCACACTACACTAAGAGTGCCACACTACACTAAGAGTGTCACACTACACTAAGAGTGCCACACTACACTAAGAGTGCCACACTACACTAAGAGTGTCACACTACACTAAGAGTGCCACACTACACTAAGAGTGCCATACTACACTGAGAGTGCCACACTACACTAATAGTGCCACACTACACTAAGAGTGCCACACTACACTGAGAGTGCCACACTACACTAAGAGTGTCACACTACACTAAGAGTGCCACACTACACTAAGAGTGCCACACTACACTAAGAGTGTCACACTACACTAAGAGTGCCACACTACACTAAGAGTGCCACACTACACTGAGAGTGCCACACTACACTAAGAGTGCCACACTACACTAATAGTGCCACACTACACTAAGAGTGCCACACTACACTAAGAGTGCCACACTACACTAAGAGTGCCACACTACACTGAGAGTGCCGCACTACACTAAGAGTGCCACACTACACTAATAGTGCCACACTACACTAATAGTGCCACACTACACTAAGAGTGCCACACTACACTGAGAGTGCCACACTACACTAAGAGTGCCACACTACACTAAGAGTGCCACACTACACTAAGAGTGTCACACTACACTAAGAGTGCCACACTACACTAAGAGTGCCACACTACACTGAGAGTGCCACACTACACTAAGAGTGCCACACTACACTAATAGTGCCACACTACACTAATAGTGCCACACTACACTAAGAGTGTCACACTACACTGAGAGTGCCACACTACACTAAGAGTGCCACACTACACTAAGAGTGCCACACTACACTAAGAGTGTCACACTACACTAAGAGTGCCACACTACACTAAGAGTGCAACACTACACTGAGAGTGCCACACTACACTAAGAGTGCCACACTACACTAAGAGTGCCACACTACACTAAGAGTGTCACACTACACTAAGAGTGCCACACTACACTAAGAGTGCCACACTACACTGAGAGTGCCACACTACACTAAGAGTGCCACACTACACTAATAGTGCCACACTACACTAATAGTGCCACACTACACTAAGAGTGCCACACTACACTGAGAGTGCCACACTACACTAAGAGTGCCACACTACACTAAGAGTGCCACACTACACTAAGAGTGTCACACTACACTAAGAGTGCCACACTACACTAAGAGTGCCACACTACACTGAGAGTGCCACACTACACTAAGAGTGCCACACTACACTAATAGTGCCACACTACACCTGCTCTGGAAAATATATCATGACTTTACCCAGTGAAAATAATTCATTATTGCTCTAATTTGTCTATATTCTCTCATACTATCCACATTATTATTATCATAACTATGCTCTAAACCCACAAGGGTCATACAGTGCTACAATACTATCCATAAAATTGGACATTATAAATCTCATGATGACATACATAGTACATTATTGAAGAAAAAGGCACAATACCCTGTTAATATGACTTTGTAAATGGTCCAAGTCGGACCTACCAGTCGTCATAAGCTTCCCTCTCCTATGTAAGAGTTATTTGACTACTATATTATTATTTATCACTGACTTTATATATCTTCATCAAGAACTCATTATGAATGTTGGATCATAAACTTGTAAATTGTTCATTACCAGAGTAACTTGCTGATATATATAAACACAGGCGGCGTAGGGGCACCTTTTGTGTCACTGACATATTTTAACTACTACCATATCAGGTCGTTTATTTACGTGTGTTATTAAGCACAGTTTATTACATGGAGATATTTTTACATGTGTGACGTGAGAGGTGATGACTGCGCCACTGTTACTGAGATGCTAAGTTTGCGAGTCTCTGGGAGAGTGCTGGGGAGGACCAGAAACTGCTGCTGCTACTATTAGAGTAGAGTTGTGGCAATGTGCTGCTGCTCACCTATTCTACATAACAGTTACTTAGTGAAAGCAGTATATTTACCTGTCACCCTCCATCACGCAAGATGGGTCACACTGTGTGTAAAAATCCATCACTCTCAGGTGTAAGACTTCGCAACGAGTCAGTGATGATACTGTCACACATTCCAGCAAGTGCTAAACAGCTACACGTGCACACATACACGCACAGCGCACATACACAGAAGAACTCTGTTTACCATTAACAACAATCTTCAACACATCTATCGAAACAGGGAAACTACCTGAGGTATGGAAGACAGTAAATGTAGTCCCAATTTTTAAAAAGTGAGACAGACACAAAGCATTAATGTAGATGAATGGTTCAGAGAACCGACACGTTGATAAATTAGACACATATGCAACTCTTGGGTATCTTTATTGAGGGAACGTTTCGCCACACAGTGGCTTCATCAGCCCATACAAAGGAGAATCTTGAAGAACAGGAGGAGAATGAGGTAATCAGTCCCTCAGCCTTGAGTCGATGTGGTCAGTCCATCAATCTTGATTCTATTCCAGATATTATAGCCCTCTAACCTCACTTACCAGTCACAAAGTCCCTTTAAGTGGACCTCAGAGTGTCGAGACTCCTTCAATAAAGCAAAATGGATTCTTTGTACTGCACCCATTCTTTTGTCTCCTGATTTCTCAAAACCTTTTACATTACAGGTTGATGCTTGAGAATCAGAGGTAGGAGGTGTACTTCTGCAATCTGGGGACGATGGGCTGCAGCCGGTGGCTTACTACTCTGCAAAATACAAACCACACCAGAGGACCTAATCTGCAATTGAAAAAGAAGCCCTCACTCTAATATTAGGCCAGTCATCTCAGGTGGTCACAGTCTATAGTGACCACATCCCTCTGGTATACATTCATTCCATGAGAAACCACAACACAAGATTCATGCAGTGGAGTCTCCAGCTGCAACCATATAAACTATGCATTATGCACATTGCTGGCAAAGAAAATATACTGGCTGATGTTTTGTCTAGAATTTAAATGTATTAGGTAAGGATGTGTTAAGGACTTTGGGTAGAGCCAGCTCTTTTTTCCCATTTGTATATATTATTTAATTTAATTTGGTGGGGATTTTTTTAGTGAGGGGATATTCTGCTACCGTCCGCAGGTATCTTGGACCTACGTTAGCCCTATTGTCTGCTGTCTAACTCTAACTTTAAAGCTGGACTTTATGTCTCGAGAAAAGTTGAGCTTTATCTAATGAGTGGGATGGTTAAGGGGAAAGGTGGTCCCATTATTGTAACGTCCCATGGTGGCACTCTACCCATGGAGGTGGAAGCCTAGTCCTGAGCCCTCTTGGGGTGGGAGTGTGGCATGTAACCTTGATTCGGAGCATGTTCACCCTTTTCAAATAGGCTACCTCCCCAACCAGCGAACCAGGCACTAAGAGTCTGACGATTAAGGGGGCCCCATCGTCAGATCAGTACCTAGGTTCAGCCAATCATAATGTGGATCTGGCAGCTGTAAAGGTGATGTGGTTACCACTCATGTTTTCACCCTTGTCATATTAATTCAGCTGCTGGTTGAAGCATGGTTGTCTCTTGTCTCTGGCTGCTGTTTTGCCTTGGCTACCGTGGCATGTACTTGTATTACGTATTTGCTGCATATATTGTATATAATGTGCATACTTCTGTTTATACTTGGCGAAGGAAAATACAGTTCAAAGATTTCAGTTGTATTTATTTCGCTCCAAGTTTCCTTGTACTATCAGGTTAACAGGTCTTGATTACCTGAGTTTGTAATAACTGCATATTGAAAGGAATAGACAAGGTGGACAGAGACAAGATGTTCCAGAGGGTCACAGTTGGAAGTTGAAGACTCATATGAGTCACAGGGATGTAACGAAGTATTCCTTTAGCCATAGAGTTGTCTGGAAGTGGAATAGTCTGGATAGTGAGGTAGTGGAGGCAGGATCCATATATATCTTTAAGAAGAGATATGATAAAGTTCATGAAGCAGGAAGAGAGAGGACCTAGTGGCGACCAGTGAACAGGCGGGGCCAGGAGCTATGAATCGACCCATGCAACCACAATTAAGTAAGTTCAATTAGGTGAGTACACACGGTTCGAACCCTTTCATATCCACCTTGATCATTATTCATTCACAGTTCTTCATTACGACTTAAACTGGGTTCACACACATAAATGTGTGCATATACATTCATAAACACATATAAAATATACATTCGCATACAACTGGAGCATCACGAGGCTGCTAATGAACGTCGGTAATTCAGGACGAACAATGAGGATATCCTGCAGCACCTCACAGCTCAGTGCTGGGTGTTGCCTCGTGGTGCTGGGTGGTGCTGGGTGGTGCTGGGTGGTGCTGGGTGGTGTTGGGCTGTGCTGGGTGGTGTTGGGTGGTGCTGGGTAGTACTGAGTGTTGGCAGGTGGTGTTGAGTAGTGCCACATGGTGTTGGGTGGTGCTAGGTGGTATTGGATGGTACTGGGTGCTGCTGAGTGGTACTGGGTGGTGTTGGGTGGCGCTCGGTGGTGCTGAGTGGTGTTGGGTTACCAGCATCTCTGACTGGGTTATCATTATCTCTGCCTGGGTTACCAGTTTCTCTCGCCGGGTTACCAGTATCTCTGGTTTTATTAGCAGTATCCCTGGCTGGGTTATCATTATCCTTGGCTAGGTTACCAGTATCTATGCCTAGGTTGCCAGTATCTCTGGCTGGATTACGAATATGTGTAACTTTGGCTAAGTTATCAGTATCTCTGACTGGGTTACCAGTATATCTGACTGGCTTACCAGTATATATTGCTGGGTTACCAATATGTCTGCCTAGGTTACCAGTATCTCTGACTTGGTTACCAGTATCTCTGGCCGAGTTACCAGTATCTCTAGCTGGATTGCCGGTAACTTTGGCTGAGTTACCAGCACATTTTGCTGGGTTATCAGTATCTCTGACTAGGTTAAGAGTATCTCTGTCTTAATTACGAGTATCTCTGACTGGGTTACCAGTATCTCTGGCGACGTTACCAGTATTTCTTGCTGGCTTAGCAGTATCTATGGCTGGGTTACCAGTATCTCAAACTAGTTTGCCAATATCTCTGGCTCTGATACAAGTATCTTTCTCTGGGTTATTACTGTCTCTGGCAGTGTTACCATCATCTCTGACTGGGTTACCAGTGTCTCTGATTAGGTTACCAGTATTTCTGACTGGCTTACCAGTATCTATGACTGGGTTATCAGTGTCTCTAGCTGGGTTACCAGAATCTCAAGCTGGGTTGCCAATATCTGTGGCTGGAATTCCAGTATCTCTCTCTGGGTTATTAGTATCTCTTGCTCTGTTACCTTTATCTCTGACTGTGCTACCAGTATCTCTGACAGGGTTACCAGTATCTCTGATAGGGTTACCGGAATCTATGACTGGGTTACCAGTGTCTCTAGATGTGTTACCATTATCTTTGGTAGCATTGCTGGTATCTCTGGCTGGGTTACCATTATTTGTGGCTGGGTTACCAGTATCTCTTTTTGTGTTAACGGTATCTCTGACCGGGTAACTAGTATCTCTGACTGGGTTACCAGCATCTCTGTCTAGGTTACCAGAATCTCTAGCAGTGTTACCAGGATCTCTGGCTGGGTTACCAGTATATCTTGCAGGGTTACCAGCATCTCTGACTGGGTTACCAGCATCTCTGACTAAGTTACCAATATCTATTCCTGGGTTAAAGGTATCTCTTGCTGGGTTACCAGCATCTCTGGCTGAGATACTCGTATCTCTAGATGGGTTACCAGGATCTTTGTCTGGGTTTCCAGTGTCTCTGGCTGGATTACCGGTATCTCTTCCTGGGTTACCATCATCTCTGGATGTGATACTGGTTTCTCTAGCTGGGTTACCATGATCTTTGACTGGGTTACCAGTATCTCTGGCTGGTTTACCAGTATCTCTGGCTGGGTTACCAGTATCTCTGGCTGCGTTACCAGTATCACTGGCAAGGTTATCAGTATCTCTGGCAAGGTTGCCAGAATCTTTGGGTACATTACGAGTATATGTGATTGGGTTACCAGCATCTCTGACTGGGTTATCATTATCTCTGCCTGGGTTACCAGTTTCTCTCGCCGGGTTACCAGTATCTCTGGTTTTATTAGCAGTATCCCTGGCTGGGTTATCATTATCCTTGGCTAGGTTACCAGTATCTATGCCTAGGTTGCCAGTATCTCTGGCTGGATTACGAATATGTGTAACTTTGGCTAAGTTATCAGTATCTCTGACTGGGTTTCCAGTATATCTGACTGGCTTACCAGTATATATTGCTGGGTTACCAATATGTCTGCCTAGGTTTCCAGTATCTCTGACTTGGTTACCAGTATCTCTGGCCGAGTTACCAGTATCTCTAGCTGGATTGCCGGTAACTTTGGCTGGGTTACCAGCATATTTGGCTGGGTTATCAGTATCTCTGACTAGGTTAAGAGTATCTCTGTCTTAATTACGAGTATCTCTGACTGGGTTACCAGTATCTCTGGCGACGTTACCAGTATTTCTTGCTGGCTTAGCAGTATCTATGGCTGGGTTACCAGTATCTCAAACTAGTTTGCCAATATCTCTGGCTCTGATACAAGTATCTCTCTCTGGGTTATTACTGTCTCTGGCAGTGTTACCATCATCTCTGACTGGGTTACCAGTGTCTCTGATTAGGTTACCAGTATTTCTGACTGGCTTACCAGTATCTATGACAGGGTTGCCAGTGTCTCTAGCTGGGTTACCAGAATCTCAAGCTGGGTTGCCAATATCTGTGGCTGGGATTCCAGCATCTCTCTCTGGGTTATTAGTATCTCTTGCTCTGTTACCTTTATCTCTGACTGTGCTGCCAGTATCTCTGACAGGGTTACCAGTATCTCTGATAGGGTTACCCGAATCTCTGACTGGGTTACCAGTGTCTCTAAATGTGTTACCATTATCTCTGATTGCGTTGCTGGTATCTCTGGCTGGGTTACCATTATCTCTGGCTGGGTTACCAGTATCTCTTTTTGTATTACCAGTATCTCTGACCAGGTTACCAGTAATATCTGTCTAGGTTACCAGAATCTCTGGCAATATTAGCAGTATCTCTGGCTGGGTTACCAGTATATCTTGCTGGGTTACCAGTATCTCTGGCTGGGTTACAAGTATCTCTGTCAGGGTTACCAGTATCTCTGGCTGGATTACGAGTATCTCTGACTGGGTTACCAGTATCTCTGGCTAGGTTACCAATATCTATTCCTGCGTTAAAGGTATCTCTTGCTGGGTTACCACCATCTCTGGCTGAGATTGTGGTAACTCTAGATGGGTTACCAGGACCTTTGTCTGGGTTACCAGTATCTCTCGCTGGCTTTCCAGTATCTCTCGCTTGATTACCGGTATCTCTTGCTGGGTTACTATCATCTCTGGACGAGATACTGGTTTCTCTTGCTGGGTTACCATGATCTTTGACTGGGTTACAAGTATCTCTGGCTGGGTTACCAGTACCTCTGGCTGGGTTACCATTATCTCTGGCTAGGTTCACAATATCTCTTTTGGATTTCGAGTGTGTGTGACTGGGTTACCAGTATCTCTGACTGGGTTACCAGTATCTCTGGCTTTGTTACCAGTATCTCTGCCTGGGTTACCATTATCTCTGACTGGGTTACCTGTATCTCTTTCTAGGTTACCATTATCTCTGGCTAGGTTGCCAATATCTCTGCTGGATTACGAGAATGTGTGACTGCGTTAACAGGATATCTGGCTTGGTTACCAGCATCTCTGACTGGGTTACCAGCATCTCTGGCTGGCTTACCAGAATCTCTGGCTGGGTTACCAGTATCTCTGACTTGGTTACTATTATTTCTGCCTGAGATACCAGTATATCTGACTGGGTTTCCAGTATCTCTTGCTGCCTTACCAGTATCTACGGCAGAGTTACCAGTGTCGATGGCTTGGTTACCAGTATCTCTGGCTAGGTTGCCAGAATCTCTGCCTGGATTACGAGCATGTGTTACCAGTATCTTTGACTGGGTTACCAGTATCTCTGGCTGGGTTACCAGTTTCTCTGACCGGATTACCAGTATCTCTATCTGGGTTACGAGTATGTGTGGTTGGGTTACCATTATCACTGAATGGGTTACCATTATTTCTGGCTGGGTTACCGGTATCTCTGAGTGGATTTCCAGTATCTCTGTCTGGGTTAGTATCTCTAACTGAGTTACCAGTATCTCTAGGTGGGTTTCTAGTATCTCTGGCTGCATTTCTGGTATCTCTGGCTGGGTTACCAGTATCTCTAACTGGATTAACAGTATCTTTGACTAGGTTACCATTATTTCTGGCTGGGTTACCGGTATTTCTGACTGGGTTAGTAGTTTCTTTGACTGGGTTACCGGTGTCTCTGTTTCGGTTACGAGTATCTGTAACTTGGTTACCAGTATCTCTAGCTGGGTTTCCAGTATCTCTGGCTGCATTACCTGTATCTCTGGCAGTTTTACCAGTGTCTCTGGCTGAATTATCACTCTTTGGCTGGGTTACCTGTATCTCTAACTAAGTTACCAGTATCTCTGGCTGCGTTAACAGTATCTCTGGCCGGGTTACATGCATCTCTAGCTGGGTTACCAGTATTTCTGGCTGCGTTACAAGCATCTCTGACTGGGTTACCTGTATCTCTGACTAAGTTACCAGTATCTCTGGCTGCGTTAACAGTATCTCTGGCCGGGTTACATGCATCCCTAGCTGGGTTACCAGTATTTCTGGCTGGGTTACAAGCATCTCTGACTGGGTTACCAGTATCTCTGGCTGGGTTATCAGCATCTTTGTCTGGGTTAGCAGTATCTCTGGCCGGGTTGCCAGTATCTCTGACTGGGTTACTGTATCTCTGGCTGGGTTACCAGCATCTCTATTTGGGTTACCAGCATCTCTGACTGGCTTGGTTGCCAGAATCTCTGGTTGAGTTATCATTATCTCTTACTGGATTACCAGTATCTCTGACTGGGTTACCAGTATCTCTAGCAGGATTACCAGTGTCTCTGACTGGGTTATGCGTATCTACAACTGGGTTAAAAGTATCTTTTGCTGTGTTACCAGTATCTCTGGTTGAGTTATCGGTATCTCTAGCTTGGTTACCAGTACCTCTGATTGATTTACCACTATCTCTTGCTGTGTTACCAGAATCTCTGACTTGGTTACCAGTGTTTCTGGCTGTTTTACCAGTATCTCTGACTGTGTTAACAGTGTCTCTGTCTAGGTTACTAGGATATCTGGCTGGTTTTCGAGTATGTCTGGCCAGGTTACCATCATCTATGACTAGGTTACCATTATTTCTGACTGGGTTACCAGTATCTCTCATTGGGTTTCTATCATCTCTGGCTGGGTTACCAGTATTTCTGACTGGTTTACCAGTATCTCTCACTTTGTTACCAATGACTCTGGGTGGGTTACCAGTATCTCTAGCTGGGTTAGTATTATCTCTGGTTGGGTTACCAGTAACTCTGGCTATGTTACAAGTATCTCTTGCTAAGTTGCCAATATCTCTGGCTTTATTACGAGAATATGTGATTTGGTTATAAGTACCTCTGGCTGGGTTAATAGTATCTCTGACTGTGTTACCAGTATCTCTTGCTGGGTTACCAGTATCTCCTGCTGGGTTACCAGCGTCTTTGGCTAGGTTACCATTATCTCTGACTAGGTTACCACTATCTCTGGCTAGGCTTTCAGTATCTATAGCAATGTTGCCAGAATCTCTGGCTGCATTACGAGTATGTGTGATTGGGTTACCATTATCTCTGACGGTGTTATTATTATCTCTGCCTGGGTTACCAGTTTCTCTTGCCGGGTTACCAGTAACTCTGGCTTTATTAGCAGTATCCCTAGCTGGGTTATCAGTATCCTTGGCTAGCTTACCAGTATCTATGCCTAGGTTGCCAGTATCTCTTGCTGGATTACGAATATGTGTCACTGGGTTACGAGTAAATTTAGCTAAGTTATCAGTATCTCTGATAGGGTAACCTGTATCTCTGGTTGTATTACCAGTATCTCTGGCTAGGTTTCCAGTATCTCTGACTTGGTTACCAGTTTGTCTCCCCGAGTTACCAGTATCTCTAGCTAGAGTGTTGGTAACTATATCTGGGTTACCAACATATTTGGCTGGGTTATCAATATCTCTGACTAGGTTACCAGTATCTCTACCTGAGTTTCCAATATCACTGGCTGGGTTTCCAGTATCTCTGGCTGGGTTACCAATATTTCTGGCAGGGTTGTCGTTATAGCTGACTGGGTTACCAGTATCTCTGACTGGGTTACCAGTATTTCTGGCAGGGTTGCCGTTATAGCTAACTGGGTTACCAGTATCACTGACTGGGTTACCAGTACCTCTGGCTGGGTTACGAGTATCTTTGACTGGGTTTCCAGTATTTCTAGCCTTGTTTCCAGTATGTCTGGCTGGGTTATCCCTATCTCTGGCTGGGTTACCGGTATATCTGGCAGAGTTACCAGTATCTCTGGCTGCGTATGTCTCGCTGGGTTACCAGTATCACAGGCTGGGTTACCAATATTTCTGGCAGGGTTGTCGTTATAGCTGACTGGGTTACCAGTATCTCTGACTGGGTTACCAGTATTTCTGGCAGGGTTGCCGTTATAGCTAACTGGGTTACCAGTATCACTGACTGGGTTACCAGTACCTCTGGCTGGGTTACGAGTATCTTTGACTGGGTTTCCAGTATTTCTAGCCTTGTTTCCAGTATGTCTGGCTGTGTTACCCCTATCTCTGGCTGGGTTACCGGTATATCTGGCAGAGTTACCAGTATCTCTGGCTGCGTTAAAAAAATCTAGGGCAGGGTTACCAGTATCTCTAAATGGGTTTCATGCATCTCTGGCTCGGTTACCAGTATCTATGGCCGGGTTACAAGTATCTCTGACAGAGTTACCCTTATTTTTGCCTGTGTAACCGGTATCTCTGGTTGTGTTTCCAGTGTCTCTGACTGGGTTACCAGTGTCTCTGACTGGGTTACCCGTATCTTTGGCTGGGTTTTCAGTATCTCTGGTTGGGTTACCAGTATCTCTGACTGGGTTACTGGAATCTCTATCTGCGTTACCAGTATTTCTGAGTTACCAGTATCTCTGGCTCGGTTAGCGTTATCTCTGGCTTGGTTACT
This sequence comes from Cherax quadricarinatus, assembly GCF_038502225.1. Taxonomy (NCBI): domain Eukaryota; kingdom Metazoa; phylum Arthropoda; class Malacostraca; order Decapoda; family Parastacidae; genus Cherax; species Cherax quadricarinatus. Next base: position 49,680,601 of record NC_091301.1, read on the forward strand.
AGTATCTCTGCCTGGGTTACCGGTATCTCTTGCTGGGTTACCAGCATATCTGGTTGTGATCCTGGTATCTCCAGCTGGATTACCATTATCTTCGACTGCGTTACAAGTATTTCTTGCTGGGTTTCCAGTATCTCTGACTTGGTTACCAGTATCCCTGGCTGGGTTACCAGTACCTCTGACTGGGTTACCATAGTTTCTGGCAATGTTACCAGTATCTCTGGCTGTGATACCAGTACCTCTGGCTGATTCACCAGTATCTCTGGCTGAGTTACCCGTATCTCTAACGGGTTACCAATATCTCTGACTTTTTTACCAGTATCCCTGGCTGGGTTACCAGTATCTCTGACTGGGTTACCAGAGTCTCTGGCAATGTTACCAGCATCTCTGGCTGGGATCCCAGTATCTCTAACTGGTTTAGCAGTATCTCTGCCTGGGTTAAGAGTATCTCTGGCTGGGTTGAAAGTATCTCTGCCTGGGTTACCGTTATCTCTGGCTTGGTTGCAATTATGTCTAGCTGGGTTACAATTATGTCTGGCTGGGTTACTGGTATCTCTTTCTGGTTTACCAGTATCTCTATCTAGGTTACAAATATCTCTGCCTGGATTACCAGTATCTATGGTTGGGGTACGAGTACCTTTGAATGGGTTACCGGTATCTCTGGCTGGGTTACCAATACCTCTGACCGGGTTACCAGTGTCTCTATCTGGGTTACCAGTTCCTCTGACTGGGTTACTATTATCTCTGACTGGGTTAGCAGTATCTCTGGCTGGGTTACAAGCATCTCTGGCTTGGTTAGAGTATCTCTGTTGGATTACGAGTATGTGTGACTGGGTTACCAGTATCCTTGGCTGGGTTACCATTTTCTCTGGCTGGGTTACCGGTACCTCTGACTGGGTGGCCAGTATCTCTGGCTGGGTTACCAGTGTGTCTGACTAGGTTAAAAGTATCCCTGTTAGATTACGAGTAAGTGCGACTGGGTTACAAGTATCTTTGACTGGGTTACCAGTATCTCTGGCTGGGTTACCAGTATCGCTTTCTATGATCCAGTATCTCTGCCTGGGTTACCAGTATCTCTTTTTGGGTTAGCAGTACCTTTCACTGAGTTATCAGTATCTCTGACTGGGTTACCAATATCTCTGACCGGGTTACCAGTATCTCTGACTGGGTTACCAGTTTCTTTGACTGGCTTGCTATAATCTCTCGCTGGGTTACCAGTAACTATGGCTAGGTTACCAGCATCTCTGGTTTGGTTACCAGTATCCCTGGCTAGGTCATCAACATCTCTGACTGGGTTACCAGGGTCTCTTGCAATGTTACCGGTATCTCTTGCTGGGTTACCAGCATCTCTGGTTGTGATACTGGTATCTACAGCTGGGTTACCATTATATTTTACTGGGTTACCAGTATCTCTGGCTGGGTTACCAGTATCTCTGACTTTATTACCAGTATCCCTAGCTAGGTTACCAGTATCTCTGACTGGGTTACCAGGGTCTCTGGCAATGTTACCGGTATCTCTTGCTGGGTTACCAGCATCTCTGGTTGTGATACTGGTATCTACAGCTGGGTTACCATTATCTTTTACTGGGTTACCAGTATCTCTGGCTGAGTTGCCAGTATCTCTGACTTGGTTACCAGTATCCCTAGCTAGGTTACCAGTATCTCTGACTGGGTTACGAGGGTCTATTGCAATGTTACCAGTATCTCTGGCTGGGATACCAGTACCCTGGTAATATTACCAATATCTCTGGCTGATTTACCAGTATCTCTGGCTGAGTTACCAGTATGTCTTACTGGGTTACCAGTATCTCTGACTCGGCTACCAGTATCCCTGGCTGGGTTAACAGTGTCTCTGACTGGGTTACCAGAGTCTCTGGCAATGTTAACCTTATCTCTGGCTTGGATACCTGTATCTCTGGCTGATTTACCAGTATCTCTGGCTGAGTTACCAGCATCTCTAACTGGGTTTTCACTATCTCTGCCTGGGTTACCAGTATCTCTGGCTGTGTTGCCAGTATCTCTGGATGGGTTACCGTTACCTCTGGCTGGATTACAATTATGTCTGGCTGGGTTACTGGTATTTCTGGCTGGAATACCAGTATCTCTGGCTAGGTTACCAATATCTCTGCCTGGGTTACCAGTATCTCTGGTTGGGATACCAGTACCTTGGACTGGGTTACCAGTATCTCTGGCTGGGTTACTAGTATTTCTGACTGGGTTACCAGTATCTCTCTTTGGGTTACAAGTATCTCTGGCTTTGTTACAGTATCTCTGGCTTTGTTACAGTATCTCTGGCTGGATTACGAGTATCTTTGACTGGGTTACTAGTATCTCTGGCTAGGTTGCCAATATCTCTGTTGGATTACGAGTATGTGTGACTGGGTTACCACTATCTCTGGGTTACCAGAATCTATGACTGGGTTACCAGTATCCCTGCCTGGGTTACAAGTATCTCTGGCTGGGTTACCAGTATTTCGGGGTGGGTTACCAGTATGTCTGATTAGGTTACCAGTATCACAGGCTGGGATTCCAGTATCTCTAGCTCTTTTACCAGTATCTCTTGCTTGGTTATCAGTATCTCTTGCCGGCTTACCAGTATATCTGACTGGGTTACCAGTATCTCTGGATAGGTTACCACTATCTCTGGCTAGGTTGCCAGTATCTCTGTTTAGGTTGCCAGAATCTCTGGCTGGATTACGAGTATATGTGGTTTGGTTACAAGTATCTCTGACTGGGTTACCAGTATCACTACGTGGCTTACTAGTATCTCTGACTTGGTTACCAGTTTCACTGGCTGGGTTGCCAGTATCTCTGACTGGGTTACCAGAGTCTCTGGTAGTGTTACTAGTATCTCTGGCTGGGATACTAGTATCTCTGCCTGGCTCACCAGTAACTCTGGCTGGGTTACCAGCATCTCTGGCTGGGTTACCCGTATCTCTGCCTAGGATACCAGTATCTCTGGTTAGATTACCAATATCTCTGGCTAGATTTCCAGTATCTCCGTCTAGGTTACCAGCATCTCTGGCTGGGATACCAGTATCCCTGTCTGGGGAACCAGAGTTTCTAGCTTGGTTACTAGTATCTGTGACTGGGTTATTAGTATCTCTGGCTGGGTTACCATTATCTCTGACTGGCTTTCCAGTCTCTCTATATGGGTTACCAGTATCTCTGGCTGGGTTGCCAGTATGTCTGGCCTTGTCACCATTATTACAATTATGTCTGGCTGGGTTACTGGTATCTCTCGCTGGGTTACCAGTATCTCTGGCTTGGTTACCAATATCTCTGCCTAGGTTACCAGTATCTCTGCCTGGGTTACCAGTATCTCTGGTAGGGTTACCAATACCTTTGATTGGGTTATCTGTATCTCTGGCTGTGTTACCAGTATCTCTATCTGGGTTACCAGTTCCTCTGACTGGGTTAGTATTATCTCTAGGTGGATTACCAGTATCTCTGGCTGGGTTACTAGTAACTCTGGCTGGGTTACCAGTATCTCTGTCTGGGTTACCAGTATCTCTGACTGGGTAACCAGTATCTCTGGCTGGGTTACCGGTACTAATGATTGAGTGGCCAGTATCTCTGGCTGGGTTACCAGTATCCATGGCTGGGATGCCAGTATTTCTGGCTGTGTTACCAGCATTTCTGGCTGAGTTGCCGATATCTCTTGCCGGGTTACCAGTATCTCTTGGTAGTTTACTAATATCTCTGGCTAGATTACAGCTATCGCTGGCTAGGTTACCATTATCTCTGGCCAGGTTGCCAATATCTCAGTTAGATTACGAGTATGTGTTACTGAGTTTCCAGCATCTCTGTCTGGGTTACCAGTATCTCTGACTGGGTTATCAGTATCTCTGACTGGGTTACCAGTGTCTCTGGTAGTGTTACCAGTATCTATGCTGGGATTCAAGTATCTTTGTCTGGGGTACCAGTATCTCTAGCTTGGTTTCCAGTATCTCTTGCTGGGTTACAAGTATCTCTGGCTGGGTTATCAGTATTTCTGGCTGGGTTTCCAGTATCTCTGTCTGTGTTACTACTATCTCTGGCAAGGTTACCATTATCTCTGGCTAGGTTGCCAATATCTCTGTTGGATAACGAGTATGTGTGACTGGGTTACCAGTGTCTCCTTGGGCTTCCAGTATCTCTGACTGGGTTACCAGTATCTCTAGCTGGGTTACCAGTATCTCTGACAGGTTCACCAGTATCTTTGACTTGGTTGTCAATATCTCTTGCTGGGTTAGCAGTATCTCCAGCAGGGTTACCAGTATCTCTGGCTGGGTTACCAATGTTTCTGGCTGGGTTACCAGTATCCCTGGCTAGGTTTCCAGAATCTCTGGCTGGGTTACCAGTATCCCTGGCTAGGTTTCCAGAATCTCTGGCTGGGTTACGAATATGTGCCACTGGGTTACTAGTGTCTCTTGCTAAGTTATCAGTACCTCTGCCTGGGTTACCAATATTTCTAACTAGGATGCCAGTATCTTTGGCTAGTTTATCACTATCTCTGGCTGGGTTATCAGTATCTCTGGTTGGGTTGCGAGTATGTGTTGCTGGTTTACCATTATCTCTGACTGGTTTTCCAGTAACTTTGGCTGGGTTACGAGTGTTTCTCGTTCGGTTACCGGTATCTCTATGTGGGTTACCATTATCTCTGGTTGAGTTACCAGTATCTATGGCTGGGTTTCCAGTATCTCATACTGGGTTACCAGTATCTCTGGCTGGGTTACCAGTATTTCTTCCAGGTTACCAATATCTCTGGCTGGGTTACCAGTATCCCTGGCTGAATTACGAGTATCTCTGACTGGGTTGCTAGTTTCTCTGGCTAAGTTACCAGTGTCTTTGGCTTGTTACCGGTATCTCGAGCAGTGTTTCCAGCATCCATGGCTGGGTTACCAATATCTCTGGCTTGGTTACCAGTAACTCTAGCTGCGTTACCAGTATCTCTGGCTGGATTACGAGCATGTCTGACAGCGATCCCTATATCTCTGGCTGGAATACCAGAATCTCTGACTGGGTTACCAGTATCTCTCGCTGGGTTACCAGTATCTCTGGCTGAGTTACCAGTATCTTTGGCTGGTTACCAGTATCTCTGGCTGGGTTACCAGTATCTCTGGCTAGGTTACCATTACCTCTGGGTAGGTTGCCAATATCTATGTTGGATTACGAGAATGTGACTAGGTTATCAGTATCTCTTGCTGGGTTATCGGTATCTCTAGAAGGCTTCCCAGTATCCCTGGCAAGGTTTCCAGTATTTCTGACTGGGTTACCAGTATATCTGGCTGTTACAAGTATTTCTGACGGGGTTACCAGTATCTCTGACTGGGTTATCAGTATTTCTGGCTGGGTTACCAGTATCTCTGACTGGGTTACTAGTATCTCTTGGTGGATTTCGAATATATCTGACTTAGATACCAGTATCTCTGGCTTGGTTATCATTATCTCTGAATGGCTTCCCAGTATCTGTGGCAAGCTTACCAGCATCTATTGCTAGGTTGCGAGTATCTCTCCCCAGGTTACTAGTATGTGTGACTGGTTAGCAGTATATCTGGCTGAGTTACCAGTACCTCTGACTGGGTTATCAGTATCTCTACCTGGGATACCAGTTTCTCTTCCTGGGTTACCAGAATCTCTGACTGGGTTACCAGTATTTCTGGCTGGGTTACCACTATCTCTGACTGGGTTACAAGTATCTGGAGATGGGTTACCAGTACCTCTAGCTGGGTTACTAGTATCTCTATCTGTGTTACAAGTATCTCTAGCCGGATTACCAGTATATCTGGCTGGGTTACAAGTATCTCTGGCTGGGTTACCAGTATTTTTGGCTGGATTACGAGAATCTCTAACTGGGTTGCGAGTTTCTCTGGCTAGGTTACCAATATCTGTGCCTGGGTTACCAGTATCTCTGGCTGGGTTACCAGTAAATTTGACAGGGTTACCAGTATCTCTGGCTAGGTTACCAGTATCTCTGTCTGGGTTACCGGTGTCTCTTACTGGGTTACCAGCATCTGTGGCTGATATACTGGTATCTCTAACTGAGTTCCCAGGATCTCTGTCTTGGTTACCAGTGTCTGAGGCTGGGTTACCAGTATCTCTGATTGGGTTACCAATATATCTAGCTGGGATACCAATATCTCTGGCTGGGTTACCGATATCTCTGACTGGGTTACCAGTATTTATGGCTCCGTTACCAGTGTCTGTGACTGGTTTACAAGTATCTATAGCTGGGTTACCAGTATCTCTGGCTGAGGTAAAAGTATCTCTGGCTGGGTTACAAGTATCTCTAACTGGATTATCAGTATCTCTATTTGGGTTACCACTATCTCCGGCTAGGTTACCATTATCTCTGTCTAGGTTACCACAATCTCTGGCTAGGTTACCAGTATCTTTGGCTAGGTTGCCCGAATCGCTGGCTGGGTTATCAGTATTTTTTGCTGGGTTACCAGTATCTCTGCCTGGGTTACTAGTATCTCTGCCTGAGTTACCACTATCTCTGGGTTACCACTATCTCTGGGCTACCACTATCTCTGGCTGGGTTACTAGTATCTCTGACCGTGTTACCTGTGTCTCTGCCAGTGTTACCAGTATCTCTGACTTAATATCCAGTATCTCTAGATGGGTTACTAGAATCTCTGGCTGGCTTACCAGTATCTATGGCTGATTTACCAATATCTCTGCTTGGGAATCTAGTATCTCTGATTGGATTACCAGTATCTCTGGCTGGGTTACTAGTATGTCTGGCTTGGTTACAAGTATCTCTGGCTGTGTTACCAGAATCTCTAACTGGGCTACCTCTTTCTCTGGCTTGGTTACCATTATCTCCGATTGGGTTATCAGAATCTCTGGCTGGATTACGAGTGTCCCTGACTGGGTTACCAGTGTCTCTAGATGGGTTACCAGTATCTCTGGATATGATACCAGTATCTCTGGCTACGTTACCAGTATCTCTGGCTGGGTTACCAGTATCTCTGACTGGGTTACCAGTATTTCTGGCTCCGTTACCAGTGTCTGTGACTGGTTTACAAGTATCTATAGCTGGGTTACCAGTATCTCTGGCTGGGTTACCAGTATTTCTGGCTCCGTTACCAGTGTCTGTGACTGGTTTACAAGTATCTATAGCTGGGTTACCAGTATCTCTGGCTGAGGTAAAAGTATCTCTGGCTGGGTTACAAGTATCTCTAGCTGGATTACCAGTATCTCTATTTGAGTTACCACTATCTCCGGCTAGGTTACCATTATCTCTGTCTAGGTTACCACAATCTCTGGCTAGGTTACCAGTATCTTTGGCTAGGTTGCCCGAATCGCTGGCTGGGTTATCAGTATCTTTGACTGGGTTACCAGTATCTCTGCCTGGGTTACTAGTATCTCTGCCTGAGTTACCACTATTTCTGGGTTTCCACTATCTCTGAGCTACCACTATCTCTGGCTGGGTTACTAGTATCTCTGACCGTGTTACCTGTGTCTCTGCCAGTGTTACCAGTATCTCTGACTTAATATCCAGTATCTCTAGATGGGTTACTAGAATCTCTGGCTGGCTTACCAGTATCTATGGCTGATTTACTAATATCTCTGCTAGGGAATCTAGTATCTCTGATTGGATTACCAGTATCTCTGGATGGGTTACTAGTATGTCTGGCTTGGTTACAAGTATCTCTGGCTGTGTTACCAGAATCTCTAACTGGGCTACCTCTTTCTCTGGCTTGGTTACCATTATCTCCGATTGGGTTATCAGAATCTCTGGCTGGATTACGAGTGTCCCTGACTGGGTTACCAGTGTCTCTAGATGGGTTACCAGTATCTCTGGATATGATATCAGTATCTCTGGCTACGTTACCAGTATCTCTGGCTGGGTTACCAGTATCTCTGGCAGGGTTACCACCATCTATGACTGGGTTACCTTCACCACTGACTGGGTTACCAGTATCGCTGGCTGGTTTTCCAGTATCTCAGGTTGGGTTACCTATATCTATGGATGGGTTACTGGTATCTCTGAGTAGCTTTACAGAATCTCTGACTGGGTTACGAGTATCTCTGACTTGCTTACCAGTATCTCTGGCTGGGTTACCAGTATCTCTGACTGTGTTACCAGTGTCTCTGGCAGTTACCAGTATCTATAGCTGGGTTATCAGTATCTCTGATTGTGTTACCAGCGTCTCTGCTAGTGTTAAAAATATCTATGGATGTGTTACCAGTATCTCTTACTGAGTCACTAGTATTTCTAGCTGGGTTGCCAGTATCACTGCCTGGTTACCAGTATCTCTGGTTGGATTACATTATGTCTGGCTTGGTCACTAGTATCTTTAGCTGGGTTACCAGCATCTCTGCCTGGGTTACCTGTATCTCTGACTGGGTTACCAGTATCTCTGCCTGCGTTACCAGAATCTCTGGCTAGGTTACCATTATCTCTGGCTAGGTTGCCAATATCTCTGTTGGATTATGAGAATGTGTGACTGGGTTACCAGTATATCTGGCTGAGTTATCAGCATCTCTGACTCGGTTACCCGTATCTCTCGCTGGGTTACCAGTATCTCTGGCTAGGTTACCAGTATCTCTGACTTGGCTACCAGTATTTCTGCCTGGGTTACTAGTATATCTTACTGGCTTACCAGTATCTCTAGCTGGGTTACCACTATCTCCAGCTGGGTTACCAGTAACTTTGGCTGGGTTACCAGTATTTCTGGCTTTGTAACCAGTATCTCTGGCTAGGTTACCAGTATATCTGGCTAGGTTACCATTATCTCAGGCTAGGTTATCACTATGGCTAGGTTATCAGTATCTCTGGCAAGGTTGCCAGAACCTGTGGCTGGATAACTAGTATGTGTGATTGGGTTACCAGTATCTCTGACTGGGGTACCATTATCTCTGCCAGGGTTACCAGTTTCTCTGGCCGGGTTTCCAGTACTCTGGCTTTGTTACCAGTATCCCTCGCTGGTTTATCAATGTCCTTGGCTAGGTTACTAGTATCTCTGGCAAGGTTGCCAGTATCTATTGGATGGATTACGAATATGTTTGACTGGGTTACCAGTATCCCTGGATAAGTTATCAGTATCTCTGACTGGGTTACCAGTATCTCTGGCTGGATTATCAGTATCTCTGGTTGGGTTTCCAGTATCTCTGACTTGGTTACCAATATATCTTGCCCTTTATCAGTATCTCTGGTTGAGTTACCGGTAACTCTATCTGGGTTACCAAAATCTTTGGCAGGGTTTCCAGTATGTCTGACTAGGTCAGAAGTATCTCAAGCTGAGTTTCCAGTATCTCTGGGTGGGTTTCCAATATCTCTGGCTGGGTTTCAGGGATCTCTGGCTGGGTTGCCAGTATCTCCGACTAGGTTTCCTGTATCTCTCACTACGTTATCGGTATCTCTCACTACGTTACCAGTATCTCTGACTGGATTACCAGTATTTCTTACTGGGTTGCCGTTATAGCTCACTGGATTACCTGGATCTCTGACTGGGTTATCAGTATCTCTGACTGGGTTACCAGTATCTCTAGCTGGGTTTCCAGTATGTCTGGCTCCGTTACGGTATCTTTTGCTGGATTATCTGTATCTCTGGCTGGGATACCACTATCTCTGGCTGGATTACCGTTATGTCTGGCGGGGTTACCAGTGTCTCTGGCTGCATTAACAGTATCTAGGGCAGGGTAACCAGTATCTCTGAATGGGTTTCATGCATCTCTGCCTGGGTTACCAATATCTCTGACTGGGTTACAAGTATCTCTGAATGGAACTCCTTAATTTCTTTCAGGGTTACCAGTATCTCTGGCTTCGTTTCCAGTATCCCTGGTTGGCTAACCGATATCTGTGGATGTTTTACCGGTATCTCTGGCTTACCAATATCTCTGGCTGGTTTACCAGTATCTGTGACTTGGTTTTCAGTATCTCTGGCTGGGTTGCCAGTATCTTTCACTGGGTCACCAGTATCTCTTGCTGGATTAACAGTACCTCTGGCTTGGTTATCAATATCTCTGCATGGGATAGTAGTATCTCTGGCTGGATTTCCAGTATCTCTGGCTGGGTTACTAGAATCTCTGACTGGGTTACGAGTATCTCTGGCAGTGTTACCAGTATCTCTGACTGCCTTACCAGTATCTTTGACTGTGTTACCAGTGTTTCTAGCTGGGTTACCAGAATTTCAAGCTGGGTTGCCAATATCTCTGGCTGGAATACAAGTATCTCTCTCTGGTTTATTATTATCTGTGGCTGTGTTACCATTATCTCTGACTGGGTTACCAGAATTTCTAACTAGGTTATAAGTATCTCTGGTTGGGTTGCGAGTATGTGTTCCTGGTTTACCATTATCTCTGACTGGTTTTCCAGTAACTTTGACTGGGTTACAAGTGTCTCTCGTTGGGTTACCGGTATCCCTGGCTGGGTTACCAGTATCTCTCACTGGGTTACCAGTATCTCTATGTGGGTTACCATTATCTCTCGTTGAGTTACGAGTATCTCTGGTTGGGTTTCCAGAATCTCATTCTGGGTTACCAGTATCTCTGGCTGGGTTACCAGTATTTCTTGCTGGGTTACCAGTATCTCTGGCTGGGTTACAAGCATCCCTGGCTTGATTACGAGTATCTCTGACAGGGTTACCAGTTTCTCTGGTTAAGTTATCATTATCTTTGGCTGGTTACCAGTATCTCTAGCAGTGTTTCCAGCATCCATGGCTGGGTTACCAATATCTCTGGCTTGGTTACCAGTAACTCTGGCTTCGTTACCAGTATCTCTGGTTTAGTTACCAGTATCTCTGGCAAGGTTAACAGTATCTCTGGCTAGGTTACCAGTATCACTTGCGAGGTTACCAGTATCTCTGGCTAGGTTACCAGTATCACTTGCCAAGTTACCAGTATCTCTGGCTAGGTTACCAGTATCACTTGCGAAGTTACCAGTATCTATGGCTAGGATTGCAGTATCTCTGGCTGGATTACGAGCATGACTGACAGGGATCCCAGTATCTCTGGCTGGAATACCAGAATCTCTGACTTGGTTACCAGTATCTCTGGCTGGGTTACCAGTATCTCTGACTGATTTACCAGTATCTTTGGCTGGTTACCAGTATCTCTGGCTGGGTTACCAGTATTTCTGACTGGGTTACCAGTATCTCTGGCTTGGTTACCAGTGTTTCTGACTGGGTTATCAGTATCTCTGACTGGGTTACCAGTATTTCTGGCTGGGTTACCAGTACCTCTAACTGATTGTACTAGTGTCTCTGGCTGGATTACGAGTATCCCTGACTGGCATACCAGTATCTCTGGCAGGGTTATAAGTATCTCTGGATGGCTTCCCAGTGTCTCTGGCAAGCTTACCAGCATCTATTGCTAGGTTTCGAATACCTCTCCCCGGGTTACGAGTACATGTGACTGGCTTACCAGTATATCTACCTGGGATACTAGTTTCTCTAGCTGGGTTACCAGTATTTCTGGCTGGGCTGCCAGTATCTCTGACTGGGTTACAAGCATCTTGAGCTGGGTTAACCGTATATCTGGGTGGGTTGCCAGTAACTCCAGCTGGTTACATCTCTAGCTGGATTACCAGTATCTCTATCTGGGTTACAAGTATCTCTGGATGGGTTACCAGTATCTCTGGCTGGATTACGAGTATCTCTAACTGGGTTGCGAGTTTCTATGGCAAGGTTACCAATATCTCTGCCTGGGTTACCAGTATCTCTGGCTGGGTTACCAGTAAATTTGACTGGGTTACCAGTATCTTTGACTGGGTTACCGGTATCTCTTACTGGGTTACCAGCATCTCTGGCTGAGATACTGGTATCTCTAGCTGAGTTCCAGGATCTCTGTCAGGGTTACCAGTGTCTCTGGCTGGATTACCAGTATCTGGCTGGGTTACCAGTATCTCTGGCTGGGTTACCACTATCTCTATCTGGGTTACCACTATCTCTGGCTAGGTTACCATTATCTCTTGGTAGGTTGCCAATATCTCTGTTGGATAACGATAATGTGTGACTGGGTTACCAGTGTATCCGGTTGAGTTACCAATATCTCTGACTGGGTTACCACTATCTCTGGCTGGGTTATAAGTATCTCTGCCTGGGTTATCAAAATCTCTGACCTGGTTACCAGTATTTCTAGCTGGGTTTCCAGTGTATGTGACTGGGTTACCAGTATCTCTTCCTGGGTTACCAGTATCTCTTCCTGGGTTACCAGTATCTCCAGTATCTGGATGGGTTACTAGTAGTTCTGGCTGGATAAGCAGTATCTCTGGCTAGGTTACCACTATCTCTGTCTAGATTACCACTATCTTTGGCTGGATTACGAGTATGTGTGATTGGGTTACCAGTATCTCTGCCTGGGTTACCACTTTCTCTGGCCGGGTTACCAGTATCTCTGGCTGAGTTACCAATATCTCTTAGTTACCAGTATCCCTGGCTGGGTTATCAGTATCTTTGGCTGGGTTACCAGTATCTCTGCCTGGGTTACTAGTATCTCTGCCTGAGTTACCATTATCTCTGACTGGGTTACCAGAATCTCTGACTGGTTTACCATTATCTCTTGCTGGAATACTAGTATCTCTGACAGTGTTACCTGTGTTTCTGCCAGTGTTACCAGTATCTCTGGCTGGGTTACCAGTATCTCTGACTTGATCTCCCGTATTTCTAGATGGGTTAATAGTATCCCTGGCTGGCTTACCAGTATTTCTGGCTGATTTACCAATATGTCTGCTTGGGATACTAGTATCTCTGGCTGGATTACCAGTATCTCTGGCTTGGTTACTAGTACATCTGGCTTGGTTACATGAATTTCTGGCTGGGTTACCAGAATTCCTACATGCGTAACTTGAACAACGCCTGTGTACAACACCGAAATTCCACCAATCATCTCATGAAATTCAGGGACTCCCAATTAGTGATCAAAGAAACTAATTTCCGCAGGCGCAAGTGCCTAGAGTCAGCACTAATCGCTGCTTCGAATACAATTAGACAAAACAAAGGTAGCTTCACCATCTCTGAAGTCTTAGCAAGAATCCTCCTGAAAACAGTAAATCCTGCCATCACATAGTCTCTCCTGTTAATACTACACAAAGCACATTACAGAGAGTGAACAATGAAAAAGGCCTTCTCTATCCAGTCTATATTTGTCCAACCTATTTTTACGTTACCCAAGTAATAGCTTTTATATCCTTTTACTCATGTTCGAGTTAATTGCTCTACCATATTGTATGACTATTACTACTACTACTTATGTCACTACTGCTACTACTACCGCTAGTGTTGCACCTCACTCTGAGCTTATATATACCCTCTGTGTCCATGTTCTGTTTGTATCGGCTTGATAAAGCTCCTGGAGAGCGAAAAGTTGCCACAATAAGATGTCACATGTACCCCAACTCACTCCAACTGAAACAGCAGACTCAATTATTTCTTCTGTACCATAGGAAAAAATCTAGCCCATAAAATCCCAAGCTCTAATACCCCACCCAATGACTACCTCCCTGGCAACTACCCGAACACACTGTTCCTAGCTCCGACTAACCCAACTGAAGTCTCCCTTATTATCAACACACTATAAAACAAGACAGGAGATTTAAATACCTTACTACCCTTTATATACAAAAAAGCGTCGCAAGTGCTGTCACCAATCATTGCAACACTCTTCAACAAATCCAAAGAATACTCTACTTTCCCTACAGGATGACCCCTACCATCACCCTTGAAGTTTTGAGGTGCCTCGTTGTGCTCCGCGTTTTCTGGTGTTTTCACGGTCGCTCTTACGTGCTAGAACTTTAATTTGTGTCATCAATCCTATACGATACATCCCTCTAGCGCCTGGAACCAATCTTGGGCGGAAAACATTATATACTGAGTCAAAAAAGGAGAATTAGTGTGCATACCTAGCAGAGTTTACTGCCAGAGGGGAATCATAGGCCTGTCCCGTGTGAAAAAATAATAATTGAACTTTGTGTCAGAGGAAAGAAAGTCTCCCTGATAACATTGAGTATACATAGTGTATAGTGTATACTATAGTGGCTCCCTAGTATATTGATGATAAAGGCTAAAGTGTCATTTGAAAACAGGTGAATTTGTAAATGAAGTGATAAGCCTATAGAGGCAGGTGCCAGAAGTCGCCAGAATCTTACCACAGGTCAGCTGTTTTTAATAATCTTCCTGGCCTGCTAGTGTACTCGCATATAATCTAGTGATACCAGTGAATAGCAGAATACAGTGCTGTAGTAGCAACTAACCAGTATTATAATGGTACTTAGTGGAGTGGAGTGACTTTCATTAGTTTCTTTTTCTTGAAATACGAGACGTTACTGTGAATTTCATATAACCTGCAGTTACCAGCGGTCGCAATATACACAACGAGAAGCAATTATTACTACAGAAAAAGCGTCCTTCCTCCAAAATTTGCACCAGTCAACTATAGTGATAATATAGCATTTATTGTGGTGGAGACGGAAAAAAAAAATAGAGAAGCTAGATACAGCGATTGATAAACAAGGGTGGAGGTCGACCGTTCGTCATTGTAGGAGTGCCAGCAGTCACCGGCTCTTCAACACGCAAGTTATACTTTTGTATCAATCAAATCACATATTACTCGGGTAGATAATTTCCAGTAGATCCTTCATGTGTTAGCTCAAATCACCGACCAGTATGTTTTAAATAAGTGACCCACTGCTCAGATCAGATAGACTGGTCCGAACCCTTGACTGGTCCGAACCCTTAACTGGTCCGAACCCTTGACTGGTCCGAACCCTTGACTGGTCCGAACCCTTGACTGGTCCGAACCCTTGACTGGTCCGAAACCTGGACTGGTTTCAAACGGTTTCGTGCACTACCTAGCAGGTTATTAATAGAATTTTCAAGAGGTTGCTAGTAGAATTGCAGTAAATCAACCATTCAAATCATTATGAAGCTGTGTGTAGTCTGTGGTCAGTCAAACAAACGGGCTTCCACATGCATAAATTGTCATTTTTGTGGAAATTGGTGTCACGCCCCTTGTGCAGATATCCAAGAACTAGCTACAAGCAGTATTAAAACAGGGAAGTGTTTTTGGGTATGCCCAAATGAGATAAATCTGTGGACTAAAATCACAAGGGTATTAAAAGAGGTCAACATCAAAGCTGCTTTCATAGAAAACCTGGAAGCTTTCTACAACAGATGGGAACATAAAAAGTCTGGGCTGAATGGTACTGCCCTTGATACTGGCCATGTAGTCAGAAACTGTAAGGCTGGAGATGATGTCCTGGTAGTCAGTAAATGGGGGGCTGATAGTGCTGTCCTGGGAGACAGTAATGGTGAAGCTGGAGGTGCTGTCCTGGGAGACAGTAATGGTGAAGCTGGAGGTGCTGTCCTGGGAGACAGTAATGGTGAAGCTGGAGATGCTGTCCTGGGAGACAGAAATGGGGAAGCTGGAGATGCTGTCCTGGGAGACAGTAATGGTGAAGCTGGAGATTTTGTCCAGGTAGTCGGGAATTATATGCAGGAAGGAATACATATAAATGACCTCATAGGGGACAGGAGCCATAGTAGGGAAACAAGTGTAGTCAAAGATAAGATAAAATCAATATTGCAAACTAGAAATACCGCAGGAAATAGCAAACAAGAGGACTCCACTAGCAATAGTGAGGATATATTACCAAAAACAACTGGTGGGAGCTCCATTGTTGGTGCTAGGGAGGATAGAAGTAAGACAGGGAAACATGCACCAACAGGGAATACAGTCACAGAAACCCAAGGCAAACGGAAACCAAGCCTGTGCACATACTATGCACTCGGTATCTGCTGGCATGGGAAATCTGGAAAAACAGATGGGACGTGCAACTATGACCACCCTAGAAAATGCCATACCCATATGACAACAGGAAAATGCAAACTCCCTTCCTGTAAGCTTTTTCACCCTGAACTGTGTACCTCTTCAGTACAGGAAAGACTGTGCTATAACTTAAATTGCCAGGCATACCATCTAAAGGGGACAAAAAGATACAAAACATCCAGGCCATGGGAAAACCTGGGTAGCCACAGCCACTCAAGAAGGAGAGGTTTTTTAGTGCCAGGAAGGAAAAAAAACTGGCAGGAAATGGCAGAAATCGTACACCAAATCCAGTCATTCCTGGAGTGGAACCACAGTCGATGGCCTCCACTCCAAACCAACAGATACAGATACTAATGCCGGAAAAAAAATCCCCCCCCAGTACCAACAATACCACCAGTCCGATAACATTCTTCTTTGCAAATATACAGGGTCTAAAGCCAGCAACAAACAACAAAATACCTTTCATCCGTGGACTGCTCGCAGAGGCAAAGGCAATGTTCGCGGCTTTCACTGAGACCCACATAAAGGATCACTTGGACAACGAAATATGGATCCCAGGTTACAACCTATACAGATGTGACAGAGTGAACAGGCAAAAGGGGGGGGTTGGCCTGTACATTGCAGAGTCACTTGTTTGCACAGAACTGCTAAATGCCTCAAATGATGTAGTGGAAGTTTTAGCAGTAAAAGTCGAGAACCAAAACCTAGTCATTGTGGTAGTCTACAAGCCTCCGGATGCAACATCCCAGCAATTCCAGGAACAGCTGTTAAAAATTGACCACTGTCTGGAAAACCTTCCAGCTCCTGCACCAAACATCTTGCTCCTGGGGGATTTCAACTTAAGGCACCTAAAATGGAGGAATACAGCAAATAATATTGTTGCAGTAATAACACCAGGAGGCAGCTCTGATGAAAACTCACACTCACGCGAGCTTTTAAATCTCTGCACAAAATTCAATTTAAACCAGCAAATAATAGAGCCTACTAGACTGGAGAATACACTAGACCTCATCTTCACTAACAATGATGATCTGATAAGAAATGTTACCATATCAAAAACAATATACTCAGATCACAACATAATTGAGGTTCAGTCATGTATGCGCGGAGCCCCAGACCGACATAATGAGATTAGTCACGAGGGAGCATTCACCAAATTCAACTTCAATAACAAAAACATAAAGTGGGACCAAGTAAACCAAGTCCTAACCGATATAAGCTGGGAAGATATACTAAGCAGCACAGACCCCAACTTATGCCTAGAACAGATTAACTCGGTGGCACTCGATGTATGCACAAGGCTTATTCCTCTAAGAAAAAGGAGGAGTAGATGTAAAACAGAAAGAGACAGGCGCTCCCTTTACAGGCGACGGAAAAGAATAACAGAGCGGCTAAAAGAGGTCAATATATCTGAAATGCGTAGGGAGACACTGGTCAGAGAAATAGCAAGCATCGAACTTAAGCTAAAAGAATCCTTTAGGAGTCAGGAATCGCGGGAAGAACTAAAAGCCATAAATGAAATCGAAAGAAACCCAAAGTATTTCTTCTCCTATGCCAAATCAAAATCGAGAACAACGTCCAGTATTGGGCCCCTACTTCAACAAGATGGGTCCTACACGGATGACAGCAAGGAAATGAGTGAACTACTCAAGTCCCAATATGACTCAGTTTTTAGCAAGCCGCTAACCAGACTGAGAGTCGAAGATCAAAATGAATTTTTTATGAGAGAGCCACAAAATTTGATGAACACAAGCCTATCCGATGTTATCCTGACGCCAAATGACTTCGAACAGGCGATAAATGACATGCCCATGCACTCTGCCCCAGGGCCAGACTCATGGAACTCTGTGTTCATCAAGAACTGCAAGAAGCCCCTATCACGAGCCTTTTCCATCCTATGGAGAGGGAGCATGGACACGGGGGTCGTCCCACAGTTACTAAAAACAACAGACATAGCCCCACTCCACAAAGGGGGCAGTAAAGCAACAGCAAAGAACTACAGACCAATAGCACTAACATCCCATATCATAAAAATCTTTGAAAGGGTCCTAAGAAGCAAGATCACCACCCATCTAGAAACCCATCAGTTACACAACCCAGGGCAACATGGGTTTAGAACAGGTCGCTCTTGTCTGTCTCAACTATTGGATCACTACGACAAGGTCCTAAATGCACTAGAAGACAAAAAGAATGCAGATGTAATATATACAGACTTTGCAAAAGCCTTCGACAAGTGTGACCATGGCGTAATAGCGCACAAAATGCGTGCTAAAGGAATAACAGGAAAAGTCGGTCGATGGATCTATAATTTCCTCACTAACAGAACACAGAGAGTAGTCGTCAACAGAGTAAAGTCCGAGGCAGCTACGGTGAAAAGCTCTGTTCCACAAGGCACAGTACTCGCTCCCATCTTGTTCCTCATCCTCATATCCGACATAGACAAGGATGTCAGCCACAGCACCGTGTCTTCCTTTGCAGATGACACCCGAATCTGCATGACAGTGTCTTCCATTGCAGACACTGCAAAGCTCCAGGCAGACATCAACCAAATCTTTCAGTGGGCTGCAGAAAACAATATGAAGTTCAACGATGAGAAATTTCAATTACTCAGATATGGTAAACATGAGGAAATTAAATCTTCATCAGAGTACAAAACAAATTCTGGCCACAAAATAGAGCGAAACACCAACGTCAAAGACCTGGGAGTGATCATGTCGGAGGATCTCACCTTCAAGGACCATAACATTGTATCAATCGCATCTGCTAGAAAAATGACAGGATGGATAATGAGAACCTTCAAAACTAGTGAGGCCAAGCCCATGATGACACTCTTCAGGTCACTTGTTCTATCTAGGCTGAAATATTGCTGCACACTAACAGCACCTTTCAAGGCAGGTGAAATTGCCGACCTAGAAAATGTACAGAGAACTTTCACGGCGCGCATAACGGAGATAAAACACCTCAATTATTGGGAGCGCTTGAGGTTCCTAAACCTGTATTCCCTGGAACGCAGGAGGGAGAGATACATGATTATATACACCTGGAAAATCCTAGAGGGACTAGTACCGAACTTGCACACGAGAATCACTCACTACGAAAGCAAAAGACTTGGCAGACGATGCACCATCCCCCCAATGAAAAGCAGGGGTGTCACTAGCACGTTAAGAGACCATACAATAAGTGTCAGGGGCCAGAGACTGTTCAACTGCCTCCCAGCACACATAAGGGGGATTACCAACAGACCCCTGGCAGTCTTCAAGCTGGCACTGGACAAGCACCTAAAGTCAGTTCCGGATCAGCCGGGCTGTGGCTCGTACGTTGGTTTGCGTGCAGCCAGCAGCAACAGCCTGGTTGATCAGGCTCTGATCCACCAGGAGGCCTGGTCACAGACCGGGCCGCGGGGGCTTTGACCCCCGGAACTCTCTCCAGGTAAACTCCAGGTAAACAGTTATCAAAATAGTGAGGGTCACCCCGATCCATAAACGAGGAGACCAAACAGACTTGAATAACTATAGGCCAATATCCAACTTACACCCTCTCTCTAAAATCTACGAAAAATTAATTTATAAGCGAATCTATTCCTACCTCATATTCCACAACATACTCAACCCCTGTCAATCTGGGTTCAGGCCTAATAAAAATATGAATGATGCTATTATACACATGCTAGAACAAATATACACTGCACAAAAGAAAAAAGAAGTCCCATTGGGGATCTTTATTGATTTACGTAAAGCTTTTGATACAGTTGACCATGATTTGCTCCACATAAAATTGTCACACTATGGTATAAGAGGGCACCCCCTCCACTACCTAAAGTCACACTTCAGCAAGAGAAGCCAATATGTGTACACAAATGGAGCAAACTCTTCCGCACAGCCAATTACAGTTGGTGTCCCACAGGGAAGTGTCCTTGACCCTCTTCTCTTTCTCATTTACATAAATGACCTACCAAATGCATCGCAACTATTCAAACCCACACTATTTGCAGATGACACTACATACGTCTTCTCTCACTCAAGCCCAGTCACGCTAGCCAATACTGTAAATACCGAATTACAGAAAATATCTACCTGGATGATGACTAACAAACTTACTCTCAACATTGACAAAACCTACTTCATTCAGTTTCCTAACAGAGCAACAGATGTCCCTTTAACATAATGATAAACGGATCACCTATCACAAAGCTCACCTAGGGAAAATTCTTAGGAATCCACCTTCATAATAGACTCAAATTTCAAACACATGTACAACAAATTTCCAAGAAAATTTCCAAGACCGTAGGCATACTATCGAAGATACGGTACTATGTTTCACAGTCAGCCCTCCTGGCCCTATATCACTCACTTATTTACCCCTATCTCACCTATGGAATTTGTGCATGGGGCTCAACAACAATAAACCATCTCAGACCACTAATTACCCAACAAAAGGCTGCAGTCAAAATGAAAACAAATTCCCACTCCAGGCAGCACACTCCACCAATATTCAAAACTCTAAACCTACTATTACAACCCAGGAGTCCAAATGGCCTGTTATCCTGGGTGTAATGGGAGCAAAATAAACACAACAGAAAAGTTTTGACTTATATTATCCTTCACCAATTTAGAACAGCAATATATACACTATGTACACTATATACAGTGATAGGTATTGGTGCACTCCACGGTAAGCAAGGCAGAATAGAAGCCACAAGAGAGCAGATTGTGCTTCAACCAGCTCTAGAATGGGAATGACAAGGGCAGACAGGAGAGTAGTACCCACATAACCTCTGCCATTGCCAAAACCATCTTCTTTTTGGCTGGAACCTGGTCACTAGTTGAATGACGGGGCCCCATCGTCAACTCTTAGTTACCTGGTTCGCTGGTTGAGGGAGATAGCCTGTAAATGAGGGTGTGTACATGCCCCGAATAAAGGTTACGTACTCTTTGCATGCCACACCCCCTCCCCGAGAAGGCTCAGGATTATGCTGCCACCTCCCAGTGGTAACCGTGCCGCCATGGCACAAAATAATGGGACCGCCTTTCCTCTCCACCATCCAACTCTTAAATAGAGCTCAGCTTTTCTTGTGACAAAAAGCCAATCCCTAAACTCAGAGTGAGACAGCAGTCAGTCGTGCTAGCATAGGTCCAAGATACAGGCGGACGGTAGTCCGCATCCCCTCACTAAAAAAAAACCCACACCAGAGGATAAAAAAAAAAGACCTTGGAATGGGTTACCACAAGTAACCTAACATCCTAACCTAATTAAATAATATAGTTAGACTCTAGATAATGAGTCTGCCAACATATTTTCTTTGCAGGCAATATGTTTAATTTTAATACAATAGGGCTGCAGCTTGAGCAACAACCTCATGAGCCTTGTGTTGTGGTACTTCATGGCTTGGTGATAAACTAGAGGATTGTGATCATTGTAGACGGTGACCACCTGCGATGTCTGGCCCACATAAACATCAAAATGCTCCAAAGCCAGTACCATCGCGAGGGCATTTTTTTTTCAATGGTAGAGTAAGCCCTCTCATGCGGCTGGAACCTTGCAGAGTAGTATGCTACAGGCTGCAACTCCTCATTCCCGTTTTGCAATAGTACTGCCCCAAGCCCAGACTCACAAGCATCAACCTGTAATGAAAAAGGTTTGGAGAAGTCTGGAGACAAAAGAATGGGTGCAGTACACAATAATCTTTTTGCTTTGTCAAAAGCATTTTTACAATCTGGGGTTCAATTAAAAGGAACTTTGTGACTGGTAAGAGAAGTAAGAGGGGCTACGATATCTGGCAAATTCTTACAGAATCTTCCGTAAAATCCTATCATGCCTAGGAAACTTTGAAGAGATTTCCTATCATGAGGAACTGGATAATATTTAATAGCAAGAACTTTAGCAAGTTTAGGAGCAACTTTACCACTACCTACTTCATGGCCTAGAAAAGTGACAGTGGCCTGGCCAAAGGAAGATTCAGATAAATTAACAGATAAATGGGAACTCTGAAAGGTCTCAAAAAGAACCATAAGTCTAAGTACGCTGCCGTGCCTTCAAGTCCTTTAAAAGCCTGATGGATAAGTTTCTGGAATGAAGAGGGGGAGTTTTTCATTCCGAAGAGGGTAACTGTGTATTGATAATGACCTCCTGGAATAACGAAGGCAGAGATTTCCTTCGCCTTATCCGTCAAAGGTACCTGATAGTAACCTTTAAGGAGATCTAACTTGGACACAAAAGTAGCCTTACCCAGAAAGTCAATTACATCATCCAGACGAGAAAGAGGGTAAGCATCTGTGATTGTGACCTCATTCACCTTACGGTAGTCTGTACACATACGAAACCCTCCATCAGCCTTCTTAACAAGGATGCACGGTGAAGCCCATGGACTAGATGACTCCTCCACTAAACCATGCTTTAACAGAAATTCTACTTCCTGCTGAAGTAGCCTCTGCTTTTCAGGATTAGCTCTGTAGGGGGAGAGTTTAATAGGTTTAGAGTTTCCCACATCTACATCATGATAACCTAAAGTACATTTTCTCGGCACATCCGAAAAAATATTAGGATATGACTGTAGAAGCTCAGTTAAACTTGTTGCTTGCATTTCAGATAGTCCCTCCATTAAAGGGCTAGGATCCTTGAGGAGGAAAGAATTTGAAAGTTTAACATTAATTTCAGAGATAGAGTGCAAAGAATCAGAGTCGTCCTCAGAGGTAGAGGACAGAGTCATTACTGGGACTTTATATGGTGTATGAAAAGATTTTAATTGATTAATGTGGTAAGTTTTAGTTTTTGAGGTCTGGAGTTTACCTGGAGTTTACCTGGAGAGAGTTCCGGGGGTCAACGCCCCCGCGGCCCGGTCTGTGACCAGGCCTCCTGGTGGATCAGAGCCTGATCAACCAGGCTGTTGCTGCTGGCTGCACGCAAACCAACGTACGAGCCACAGCCCGGCCGGTCAGGAACCGACTTTAGGTGCTTGTCCAGTGCCAGCTTGAAGACTGCCAGGGGTCTGTTGGTAATCCCCCTTATGTATGCTGGGAGACAGTTGAACAGTCTCGGGCCCCTGACACTTATTGTATGGTCTCTTAACGTGCTAGTGACACCCCTGCTTTTCATTGGGGGGATGTTGCATCGTCTGCCAAGGTTTTAGTAATTACTAAGTGACCTCCTAATGAAGTATTGTGAGCTATATTCAATATTTGAGGTCTAAACTTTGTTGGAACCTCTAACCTGTCAGACAATTGCCGGCCCTCTATCTCCTTACCAGTCTCAGTGCAGATCAAATAATCGTTTTTAACTTCATACTTGGCTGGATGATCCAAAGAGGATTTACCCATGGCTGCCTGAAAAGCGAATTTTAAAGAAGGGTCCTTTCGTTGTTCCTCCCGGAAGGACAGTCCCTCGGGCATGGAAACAGAGATATCTGGCAATCCTGCAACCTGGGAATAGGAAGGCTTGATCGGGGTCTGTTCACTTGATTTACGAGGCTCCGGCCGGTGTGCCTCATAAAACAACGTGGCTACTTCGAGATCGGAGTCGTCCAAGGATAGGTCAACATTCTCACCAGACAACCCTTGGGATGTTGCCCGAGTTATGGCCAACACCGGAGAAGAATTAATCATTATAGGTTCAGGACACACACTAGCAGTAGTAATGTTATTACCCAGTAATAAAATGGCATCTTTCATGGGGAATCCTTTGGATACACCCACAGTCAAGTACCCAGTGTAATATTTGCACTGTACATAAATTTTATGCAAAGGGACAGAATATATAGCTCCTCCAAATGCTTCCAATAAAACAGAGGAATTCAAGGAAGTGTTCTTAGAGACAGGTAATATTCCTTCTCTTATAAGAGAGCAATATGCTCCAGTATCTCTAAAGGTTTTGACTTCAGTTGTTTCTGAGTTTTCCTGAAGGGAAATAAGACTCTTACAATAATAAGGGGCCATCCCTTTTTCTACTTCTCTCGGGGACATGTTACTAGGGATATTAGAGATTTTCCCGATGGGTTGGGGTTTGTGGGGGCAGTTGGGACGGATGTGACCTACTTTGTTACAGAGGAAGCAGACGACAGGCTTGCCCTTTACTTTCTGCTGACGTTGCAACTGGTGTCGCTCTGGCTGGTGTCTCTCTGGATACTGCTGTCGAGATGCACCATGTTGAGTAGTTTGTCTCTCAGCAGGTGGACCATAAGTTGAGAAGCATGGCTCACCAAGTGACTTAGTTGGCTAGCGTAGACGTTCTCCCTCCGGCTGGCACTTCATTCTCCAAGGTTGACGATCTCTGCTCATGCCAGGCTGTTGAAAAGAGAGACGGGACTGCTCGGACAAGGAGCGGTTAGTTTCGAAGGTATCAGCCAACCTGGCTGCTTCCAATGCAGTGGTTAAGTCACGATCTTGCAGAAAGACTCGAACCTCTGGTCGCACAGTCTCCAGCAGGTTGTCAATCAGAATAAGCTGTACCAGCTCCTCAAAGGTGGCGACACCACTTGTTTTATACCAGCTGGTAAAAGCTTTGGTCTGTTGTCGCACAAAATCCACCAGGGATTGACCAAGCTGTCGCCTGCGTAGTTTAAATAATTTTTTGTACTTAGCTGGGATACATGTATATGCTCCCAAAACTGTGGCTTTCACTACTTGGTAATCAGAAAATTCAGTGTCATTTAATACTGACGTAAATTCCTGTGCCTTAACAAACAATGCTGTATGAACCAACGATGCCCAATGCTGTTCCGGCCACCTCAAGGCTCGAGCCTGATTTTCGAAGCTTTCGAAAAATTGTTCTGGTTCGGCCTCACTGAAGCAGGGAACAAGCTGTGCTGCTTTCTGTAAACTAAAATCATTTACAGAATGCGAAAACTGCCTCCTTTCTCTTTCCCTATCAAATCCTTCTTTTGCAAATGCTCTCTGTTCCCTAGTCTGCTCAAGATTGATTTTTGCCAGCTCAAGTGCCAACTCCGCTGATTCACTTCTGATTCACTATTTTGCTCCGTTGATATATCATCTTTCTCCTGCGAGAACATAGTAGTTTTTGCCCTAGCTCCCATAGAGGGAGGAGTCTGATGTGCCATTGCAGTTGCGCAGCTGTGAGAGTACGTTTGTATTTAATGCCAATGGAACGAGCAATTTTCCAACAATGCTGTAGGGACCATTTAGGTAGGTTATGCAAAGTATATGCCGACACCAGACGTCTGACTCGTCTAGGTGGCATAAGTTATTCGCTATGCACAGTACAATTGCAGAACACCCCAACGTAACACATTAATTTGCAGAACACGCTTAGCTATGCACAGTTCGACTGCAGAATATGCATACAAGGTGGATACACAATAGCAAAGCTGGCTGCAAAAACCTTCACACTGAACAGGCTAGTAGCAACTGACACCCAAAACTTGTAAAGCAATGCCAGACAGCCAGCTACACACTGTTCTACAAGATTGACCATAGTAAAGCGAGCACACCGAACAAG
The DNA here is from genome assembly GCF_038502225.1 of Cherax quadricarinatus. Classification (NCBI taxonomy): domain Eukaryota; kingdom Metazoa; phylum Arthropoda; class Malacostraca; order Decapoda; family Parastacidae; genus Cherax; species Cherax quadricarinatus. Next base: position 49,705,801 of record NC_091301.1, read on the forward strand.
CTAGTAGCGAGCTGTTGAATGATCACACAATAGCAAGGCTGACCATAGCAAAGTAACTGACATGCAAAATTTGTAAAACGTTGGCAAAGCTAATGCAATGCCAAACAGCAAGCTGCACAATGTTCTTGCTACCAGCTTAACCCTAGGCTCAACCCTTTCTCTAAGTCCAGCTCCAGATCCCGGACAGGCCCCCATATTACAACCCAGGAGTCCAAATGGCCTGTTTTCCTGGGTGTAAAGGGAGCAAAATAAACACAGCAGAAAAGTTTTGACTTATATTATCCGTCACCAATTTAGAACAGCAATATGTACACTATATACACTATGTACAATGATAGGTATTAGTGCACTCCACGGTAAGCAAGGCAGAATAGAAGCCACAAGAGAGCTGACCGTGCTTCAACGAGCTCTAGAATGGGAATGACAAGGGCAGACAGGAGAGTGGTACCCACATAACCTCTGCGATTGTCAAAACCATCTTCTTATTGGCTGGAACCTGGTCACTAGTTGAACGACGGGGCCCCATCGTCAACTCTTAGTTACCTGGTTCGCCTGTAAATGAGGGTGTGTACATGCGCCAAATGAAGGTTACGTACTCTTTGCATGCCACACCTACTCACCATACAAAAAATCCATACTTACTGTTGTACCTACTACATACATAGAACACTTAGCTCAGATATAAACCCTCCCCTCTAACGTCTCCTTGCCAACCTCAACAGAACACATAACCATAACACAAGGCACAGATCACTCTTTGATGTTCCTCGTGTCCATCTCACACTATGCAAAAACTCAATGCACATAAAAGACCCAAAAATTTGGAATTCATTACCTGTGAATATAAAAGAAACACTGTCTGTTTATAAATTCAAGTGTCTTCTTAAAAATCACTTACTCACCCTCAACTAAATAAATACTGAATAATTGTATCTCATAAATGTCTAACCTGTGACCCAATCAACCTTTGTTATTTTTAATTACAATACCTAACAGAATACTCCATTCTACTGAATGCTCAGCAACATAGTAAATGACAATATGACCCATCTATGAAATACTCATACTTAATAGTTATTTGTTTACAATAATGTTTACCACTGAATATATCATTGCTTAGTTAATCTTAAGTTAATTTTAAGCCTGCCCATAATGCTCTGCATACAAGGGGCTTTGGCATATTACACTTAACCGCTGTATTTCCTTGTACTTCTATGAATCATGTTCAAATTAATAATAAATAAAAAAATAAATAAATAAATAAATAAATAAATCTCTCGCTGGGTTACCAGTATCTCTGGCTGATTTACCAATATCCTTGTTTGGGATACTAGTATTTCTGGCTGGATTACCAGTATCTCTGGCTGGGTTGCTAGAATGTCTGGCTTAGTTACCAGTATCTCTCGCTGGGTTACCAGAATATCTGACTGGGTTACCTGCATCTCTGGTTTGGTTACCAGTATCTCTGACTGGGTTATAAGTATCTCTGGCTGCGTTACCAGTATCTCTGACTGGGTTATCAGTATATCTGGCTGGATTACGAGTGTCTCTGACTGGGTTACCAGTATCTCTGGCTATGATACAAGTATCTCTGGCTGTGTTACCAATATCTCTTGAGGGGTTACCAGAATCTCTGACTGGGTTACCTGTATCTCTGGCTTGGTTACCAGCATCTCTGACTGGATTACCAGTATCTCTGGCTATGTTGCCAGTATCTCTGGCTGGGTTACAGGTATCTCTTGCTGGGTTACCAGTATCTTTGACTGGGTTACCAGTATCTCTGGATGGATTACGAGTGTCTCTGACTGGGTTAGAAGTATCTCTAGCTGAGCTACCAGTATCTCTGACTAGGTTACCAGTATCTCTGGCTGCATTACCAGTATCTCTGGCTGGGTTACCAGTATTTCTGAATGGGTTACCAGTATCTCTGGCAGTTACCAGTATCTCTGGCTGGGTTACCAGTATCTCTGGCAGTTACCAGTATCTCTGGCTGGGTTACCAGTATCTCTGGCTGGGTTACTTGTATCTCTGACTGGGTTACGAGTAACTTTGGCTGGGCTACCAGTATCTTTGACTGGGTTACCAGTAATCCCTAACTGGGTTTCCAGAATCTCTTGCTGGGTTACTGGTATCTCTGAATGGGTTTCGAGTATCTTTGACTGGGTTACCGGTATCTATGAATGGGTTACCAGTATCTATGGCTGGGTTAGTGGGTTAGTGGGGAGGCCTGGTCGTGGACCGGGCCGCGGGGGCGTTGATCCCCGGAATAACCTCCAGGTAACCTCCAGGTAACCTCTGACTGGGTTACCGGAATTTATGAATGGGTTACCAGTATCTCTGGCTGAGTTACCAATATCTCTGTCTGGGTTACCAGTATCTCCGGTTGGGTTACCGGTATCTCTGACTGGGTAACCAGTATCTCTGGCTGGTTTACCAGTATCTCTGACTGTGTTACCAGTGTCTGTGGCAGTGTTACCAGTATCTCTGGCATGTTACCAGCATTTCTGTCTGAGCCACTAGTATCTCTGACTGGATTACCAGTATCTCTGGCTGGGTTACCAGTATGTCTGACTGGGTTAACAGTATTTCTAGCTGCGATACCAGTATCTACGGCTGGGTTACCAGTATCTCTAACTGGCTTACCAGTGTCTCTGGCTGGGTTACCAGTATCTCTTCCCTGGGTTACCATTATCTTCGGCTGTGTTACCAGTATCTCTGACTGTATTACCAGTGTCTGTGGCAGTGTTACCAGTATCTCTGGCTGGTTACCAGCATTTGTGTCTGGGCCACCAGTATCTCTGATTGGATTACCAGTATCTCTGGCTGGGTTACCAGTATATCTGACTGGGTTACCAGTATCTCTGGCTGGATTACCAGTATCTCTCGCTGGGTTACCAGTGTCTCTGGCTAGGTTACAATCATCTCTGACAGGGTTAACTGTATCTCTGGCTAGGTTACCAGTATCTCTGACTGGGTTACCAGTATCTCTAGCTGCGTTACCATTATCTCTGGCTGGGTTACCGGTATCTCTGGCTGGGTTACCAGTATCCCTGACTGGGTTACCAGTATCTCTGGCTATGATACAAGTATCTCTGGCTGCGTTACCAGTATCTCTTGAGGGGTTACCAGAATCTCTGGCTATGTTGCCAGTATCTCTGGCTGGGTTACAGGTATCTCTTGCTGGGTTACCAGTATCTTTGACTGGGTTACCAGTATCTCTGGATGGATTACGAGTGTCTCTGACTGGGTTAGAAGTATCTCTAGCTGAGCTACCAGTATCTCTGACTAGGTTACCAGTATCTCTGGCTGCATTACCAGTATCTCTGGCTAGGTTACCAGTATCTCTGACTGGGTTACCAGTATCTCTAGCTGCGTTACCATTATCTCTGGCTGGGTTACCGGTATCTCTGGCTGGGTTACCAGTATCCCTGACTGAGTTACCAGTATCTCTGGCTGTTTTACCGGTTTCTCTGGCTGGGTTCCCAGGGTCTGTGCCTGGGATACCAGTATCTCTGGCTGGGTTACCAGTATGTCTGACTGGTTTACCAGTATTTCTGGTTTTGTTACCAATGTCTCTGACATGGTTACTAGTATCTCTGGCTGGGTTACAGCTATCTCTGACAATCTTTCAAGCATCTCTGACAGGGTTACCAGTATCTCTAGTTTGGTAATCAGTATATCTGGCCGGATTACCAGTATCTCTGGCTTGGTTACCAGTATCTCTGGCCGTGTTACCGATATCTCTGGCTGGGTTACCAGTACCTCTAGCTTGCTTAATAGTATCTCTGACTGGATTACGATTTTCTCCTGCTGTGTTACCAGTATCTCTCTCTGTGTTACCGGTATCTCTGGCTGGGTTACCAAAATCCCTGGCTAGTTTACTAGCATCTCTGGCTGGATTGCGATTATCTCTGACTGAGTTACTTGTACTATAGCTGGGTTACCCGTATCTCCAACTTTGTTACCAGTATCTCTTGCTGGGTTACCAGTATCTCTGGCTGGTTTACCACTATCACTGACTGGGTTGCCAGTATCTCTGGCTGGGTTACCAGTATCTCTGGCTAGGTTACCTGTATCTCTGACTGGGTTACCAGTATTTCTGACTGGGTTACCAGTATCTCTGCCTGAGTTACCAGTATCTCTGTCTGGTTACCAGTATCTCTGGCTGGGTTATCAGTATCTCTGGCTGGGTTACCGGTATCTCTGGCAGAGTTATCAGTATCTCTGACTGGGTTACCAGTACCTCTGACTGGGTTACCAGTATTTCTGGCTGCGATACCAGTATCTACGGCTGGGTTACCAGTATCTCCAACTGGCTTACCAGTGTCTCTGGCTGTGTTACCAGTATCTCTGGCTTGATTACAAGTAACTCTGGCTGGGTTTCCAGTAT